>NC_091818.1:7005606-7308636 GCF_041296235.1 Equus asinus
TTTTTTCTTGTGTCTTCTTGAGTTTCTTTCCCCAAAGGTTTGCTAGTTTTTGAATTAACATAGAATTCACCTGTTTTGCTAAGGTTATTCACAGAGATCCTATTCTTCGTAATGGCAAGCTCCTGTTTTTTTGTTTTTTTTTTCCTTAGCTTCAGTTTTTCTGTTCTTTGCAACTTTTAATTGGTTTTGTTTTGGCACAAGTGCATTGCTGTGCTCACATCTGCTGGCAATGCTCCTGTATTTGCTGTGGAAGTCTGGCCCTGTCCAACGTCCCTTCCCATCTGCCTCTACTCTACCTCGGACGCCTGCACCAGAACAACTGAAGCAGTGGTGAGGAGGCCCAAACCGAGGATTCCACCCAGCCCATACTGGGCCACAGACCCAGAAGGTGCGGACCTCACCACTGCACCACCGGCCGGCCACTTACATGTTCAGTGGCAACGTGCAGTTGAGTGCAACGGGAGTTAAATATACTAGTGAGCCCAACTCTAGCACTGTGTAGATGAGGCTAGGTTGTTTTTCGGGTCCATTGTGATGTCAGAGGATTTGTCATAATTGTGTCTCTGAGGTCCAGCATGCTTCCTGGATACAGGTTTCAGAGCCTGCTTGGAGCAGTCTCATAACTCACCCTTCCCAGTTAGCCCATGCTTGACCTTCGCTGCCGTTTTTTGGCTTGTGAATTTCTCTGACTTTCAAACGTTCCAGCAGAGTCTGTCTAAAGACGGACATCATCTTTCATTGTGGATAATTCAGGTGTGATTTCTGTTCACCTTCCATTTTCTGGGTCCTCTTTTTCTTTTCCATAGTATACTCGTCATGGTCTTTCTCAGCTATCTCCCTTAGACATGCTTATCAGTCCGTTCTCCTTCATTCCAAGGGATTAGTTTGTATTTCTTTAATCGCTGTATGTTCTCTAGGGTGAGGTGTGAGTGCTTTCGTGACTCTTGGTTGTTGTCCTTGAATTTGCACCGGTCACTTGTAGGACTCTTGGCTACCCTAGCCTAGGTCAAACTAAGCACTGAGAACACGTGGTCATGTGGGTTGGTTTGACATCCTGAGATCAGAAACTCCAAATTCGAGGTGGTCCTGGCAACCCCCTTCACGGACACAATGTTTCCAAGACAACTTAGACAAATCGGATGAATTCCACTCTCCAGGAAAGATATTTTTCTGTCTCTTTTCCGGATTTGGGAAGTTTCGAACTTGACCCCTGATCCTTGAACGTTCCCCTAGATTCCGTCCAGATACGGGCTTACTTAATTTTTATAGGGTGTGCCATTTGTTTGCCCTACATCCTCTACCCTGGCCTGTTTATTTTTCTTGAAACACAACTGTAAAGTTCTAATTTTCGTGCAACTTCCTTACATATGGTGTCAAAACACATAATCAATAATCCTTCTACGGCAAGAGGTAGGGGGAGAGAATTTCGATGGAGGCAAACAGAGCACACTAGCCTGGGAGGGCAGCCTTCACGAAGGAACGAAGCCCTGTGGAAGAGGGTGCTTTTCAGCACCCTTGTAGAGCACTTCCAAACAAAGAGACATACCCCAAGCGTGACAGGGCTCCATTCCTTCAAGGCTTCCAAGACATCTCTTGGGACACATTACCATGTGCCCAGTGGGCCCACGTGACACCAGAGCTTCGGAAAAAGAGACTGACCTTCAAAGAATGCTACGGGCCTTGGAAAGGAGGCATCGATTCTTCTCTTCAATGTCCTCAAGACATCTTTCTTGACTTTGCATTATGCTTAAGGCACAAGGGCACTGTAGGTGTGATGAACGCCAAGTCCGGCCACTTGTTTCCAATGAAGTTGCAAGCTTGAATCAGCATGACCTCCCCATAGACTTGAATAGATGACAATGTTCTCCTCTCCGTGCCTGTCCCTCTATTCTCACTTGTGGCCTAGGGTTCCTTTCTTATCCCTTGCATCAGACTCTGTTTTATCTCTTCTAGTTTCTGTGCCTGCTTTCTGTTTGCCAAACCTGTTTCTGGGTATCTGTCCCTTTAATAGCCTAGCCTAGGCCAATCCTCAGACTGTAACCATGCGGCCACCCTGGGGGACATGTTCACCGTGATGTCATAAGCGACCTCAAAATTCGAAGTTGTCCTGACAACCTCCGTGCACACAGAGTTTCACAGCCATCTCAGACCAGTCTGACTCCTCACCCTGTCTAGGTAGGATAGTTTTCCTTTTTCTGCAATTGTTGTCAGTTTCTATCTTTCTCCTTGAACTTCGAAAGGGCTCCTACATTCTCTCTAGACACTGGTTTCACTCCTGTAAGATTATCCTGGGTTTTATCTCTTATATCTTGGGTAGATGGCAAAATGGGTGGACCTTACCCAGAAAAAGTCCTGGACTCCCTCACAAGTTGAAGTTGCCCAGGGAATGTTCTGATGCACAATGATGGTGTCATCTCGTGGCACTCTGCCAATTCCACCTTGGCAGGTCACAAGTTTTCCTTCCTTCTGCCTTTGGGAAGTGTACCAGATACTTCCATAGATTGTAATATTCTTATGGTTCCTTTTCTTGTGCGTATTGATAACGTATCCTCACAATTGCTGCTTATTTGTGATCTCTGCCCGCACCATACCATGAAATCTATATTTCCTAACACTACTAATGTGATATGCACTCGTAATGTGAAACAGTGAGGCCCGGGCCGCCCAAGCGGAATGTGGGCACTTACCTGCTCCACCACAGGGCCGGCCCTGAATTGTACTTTTGGACCAACCTTTTGCCTGAACTTGGGAAGACGTGGGCCTGTTTGGATTATTCGTGAAGGTGATTAGTAATAACATCATGGACGGTAACATTTTCCGTTCGTTCATGGGTTTAGGACTGATCATGTTCTCTTCGTAGTATTCCTCTTCACCTATTTGGAATGGTCTGCCTTTCTGTAGCATCTGTAAGCATTTGGAGGTGATTTTCCATCCTTGGAAGTTCACCTTCTGTAAACTCTTTCCGCCCCCAAAGCTTTATGACATCATTCTGGACCCCTTTTTGGATTTTTGATTTGAGGTGAATTTATAGCCATGACCCTGCATTAGAACGTACTATAACTTCCAGATTCACATCCTCATTGCTTTAGACTTCTGTGTAGCTTACATCATCTTCACCAGTGTAAGACTAATCACAGGCCCTCACCACACACTTGTGCCTAATCTTCTCTTTCACCCTCCGTCACCGCCCCTCTTTGCCTCTGGGAGCCCGCATACAAATGTTCAGTGCCACCTGTTGGTTAGTGCTTGCTTTTTCTTCTCCTTGTAAGTGAGATTCTATGGTATTTGAATTTCTCACTGGGGCTTGTTACACTTCCCCTAAAACCCTCACAGCCATTCTGGTGGTCACAAATGGCTGGATTGCATCATTTGTTCCGGCTGAGTGGTATACCATTGTGTGGCTATAGCCCATCTTCCTTCTCCAATCATCCCTTGCTGGACACCAGGGTGCTTTCCAAGTCTTGGATATCCGGAGTAAGACTGTGGTGAACACAGCCATGCACATGTCTTTATGCGGTAGTCTTTCTGACTGTTTTGGATAAGCAAGCGGCAGATTAATAGCTGGGTCATACGGGACATGGATACTTAAACTTCTGAGGCAGTTCCACACCTTTGGCATCGTGGCTGCACCGGGTTACACTCCCACCAGCAGTGCAGGAGGCTTCCCTTCTCTCCACCTCCTCTCTGACACTTGTTATTTCCTGTCTGCTTCCTTCTAGCCATGCTGACCACAGTGAGCTGCCATGGCCTTGCAGTTTGGATTTGCATTTTCCTGAGACTTCATGATGGTGAACAAGTTTTCATGCACCTACTGGCCCTCTTTCTGTCTTCTTCGGAGAAATCTCTGCTTCCATCTTTTGACCAGGTTTTCATTGGCTTGTTTTTTTTCTTGTGGAGACGTGCGAGTTGATTGTATCTTTGGGCTTTTCACCCCTTGTCCGATGTGTGGTTTGCAAACATCCTCTCCCAATCGTTGTGGTGTCTTAGTATTCAGTTGATGGTTTCCTTGAGTGGGCAGAAGTGTGTGCATTTGATGTGGTCCCGTTTGTTTCTTGTTTCCTTTGTTGCCCTTGCCCAGTCAGACATGCTTCTTCCAAATAGGCGGCTCAGACAGATGGCAAAGAGCACTCTGCCTAGGTCTTCTCCTACAAGGTTCACGGTTTCAAGTCTGCCATTCAAGGCTTTAATCCATTTCAGGTGGTGTGTGTGCCAGGTGTAACATCATGGTGTACTCTCGTTGTGTTCCATGTGGCTGTGCAGGCTTCCCAGCACCGTTTATTGTAGAGACTCTCCTTCCTCCGCTGTCTCCACTTGGCTCCCTGGTCCAAAATGGGCTGTCCATGTAAGTTTGAGTTGGGCTCTGGGCTCTCAATTGTTTTGCATGGGTCTTCATGCCTGTTTTGGGGCCCAGACTGTGCCGTTTCGGTACCTAGCGCTTCGTCCTCTATGTTGAAATCAGAAATTGTGACACGTGCTGCTTTGTTCGTTTTCCTGAGGATTCCTTTGCCTAGTCAGGGTCTCGTGTTGCTGGCTAGAAACTTTAGGATTCTCTCTTCTTCTCTGTGGCAAATACTGCTGCAACTTTGACTGGGATTGCATGGAATCCAGAGATTCCTTACTGCGGTATGAACCTTTCAAGTGTGTTAATCCTTCCATTCCTCGATCCCTCGATATCTTTTTTTTTCTTGTGTCTTCTTGAGTTTCTTTCCCCAAAGGTTTGCTAGTTTTTGAATTAACATAGAATTCACCTGTTTTGCTAAGGTTATTCACAGAGATCCTATTCTTCGTAATGGCAAGCTCCTGTTTTTTTGTTTTTTTTTTCCTTAGCTTCAGTTTTTCTGTTCTTTGCAACTTTTAATTGGTTTTGTTTTGGCACAAGTGCATTGCTGTGCTCACATCTGCTGGCAATGCTCCTGTATTTGCTGTGGAAGTCTGGCCCTGTCCAACGTCCCTTCCCATCTGCCTCTACTCTACCTCGGACGCCTGCACCAGAACAACTGAAGCAGTGGTGAGGGGGCCCAAACCGAGGATTCCACCCAGACCATACTGGGCCACAGACCCAGAAGGTGCGGACCTCACCACTGCACCACCGGCCGGCCACTTACATGTTCAGTGGCAACGTGCAGTTGAGTGCAACGGGAGTTAAATATACTAGTGAGCCCAACTCTAGCACTGTGTAGATGAGGCTAGGTTGTTTTTCGGGTCCATTGTGATGTCAGAGGATTTGTCATAATTGTGTCTCTGAGGTCCAGCATGCTTCCTGGATACAGGTTTCAGAGCCTGCTTGGAGCAGTCTCATAACTCACCCTTCCCAGTTAGCCCATGCTTGACCTTCGCTGCCGTTTTTTGGCTTGTGAATTTCTCTGACTTTCAAACGTTCCAGCAGAGTCTGTCTAAAGACGGACATCATCTTTCATTGTGGATAATTCAGGTGTGATTTCTGTTCACCTTCCATTTTCTGGGTCCTCTTTTTCTTTTCCATAGTATACTCGTCATGGTCTTTCTCAGCTATCTCCCTTAGACATGCTTATCAGTCCGTTCTCCTTCATTCCAAGGGATTAGTTTGTATTTCTTTAATCGCTGTATGTTCTCTAGGGTGAGGTGTGAGTGCTTTCGTGACTCTTGGTTGTTGTCCTTGAATTTGCACCGGTCACTTGTAGGACTCTTGGCTACCCTAGCCTAGGTCAAACTAAGCACTGAGAACACGTGGTCATGTGGGTTGGTTTGACATCCTGAGATCAGAAACTCCAAATTCGAGGTGGTCCTGGCAACCCCCTTCACGGACACAATGTTTCCAAGACAACTTAGACAAATCGGATGAATTCCACTCTCCAGGAAAGATATTTTTCTGTCTCTTTTCCGGATTTGGGAAGTTTCGAACTTGACCCCTGATCCTTGAACGTTCCCCTAGATTCCGTCCAGATACGGGCTTACTTAATTTTTATAGGGTGTGCCATTTGTTTGCCCTACATCCTCTACCCTGGCCTGTTTATTTTTCTTGAAACACAACTGTAAAGTTCTAATTTTCGTGCAACTTCCTTACATATGGTGTCAAAACACATAATCAATAATCCTTCTACGGCAAGAGGTAGGGGGAGAGAATTTCGATGGAGGCAAACAGAGCACACTAGCCTGGGAGGGCAGCCTTCACGAAGGAACGAAGCCCTGTGGAAGAGGGTGCTTTTCAGCACCCTTGTAGAGCACTTCCAAACAAAGAGACATACCCCAAGCGTGACAGGGCTCCATTCCTTCAAGGCTTCCAAGACATCTCTTGGGACACATTACCATGTGCCCAGTGGGCCCACGTGACACCAGAGCTTCGGAAAAAGAGACTGACCTTCAAAGAATGCTACGGGCCTTGGAAAGGAGGCATCGATTCTTCTCTTCAATGTCCTCAAGACATCTTTCTTGACTTTGCATTATGCTTAAGGCACAAGGGCACTGTAGGTGTGATGAACGCCAAGTCCGGCCACTTGTTTCCAATGAAGTTGCAAGCTTGAATCAGCATGACCTCCCCATAGACTTGAATAGATGACAATGTTCTCCTCTCCGTGCCTGTCCCTCTATTCTCACTTGTGGCCTAGGGTTCCTTTCTTATCCCTTGCATCAGACTCTGTTTTATCTCTTCTAGTTTCTGTGCCTGCTTTCTGTTTGCCAAACCTGTTTCTGGGTATCTGTCCCTTTAATAGCCTAGCCTAGGCCAATCCTCAGACTGTAACCATGCGGCCACCCTGGGGGACATGTTCACCGTGATGTCATAAGCGACCTCAAAATTCGAAGTTGTCCTGACAACCTCCGTGCACACAGAGTTTCACAGCCATCTCAGACCAGTCTGACTCCTCACCCTGTCTAGGTAGGATAGTTTTCCTTTTTCTGCAATTGTTGTCAGTTTCTATCTTTCTCCTTGAACTTCGAAAGGGCTCCTACATTCTCTCTAGACACTGGTGTCACTCCTGTAAGATTATCCTGGGTTTTATCTCTTATATCTTGGGTAGATGGCAAAATGGGTGGACCTTACCCAGAAAAAGTCCTGGACTCCCTCACAAGTTGAAGTTGCCCAGGGAATGTTCTGATGCACGATGATGGTGTCATCTCGTGGCACTCTGCCAATTCCACCTTGGCAGGTCACAAGTTTTCCTTCCTTCTGCCTTTGGGAAGTGTACCAGATACTTCCATAGATTGTAATATTCTTATGGTTCCTTTTCTTGTGCGTATTGATAACGTATCCTCACAATTGCTGCTTATTTATGATCTGTGCCCGCACCATACCATGAAATCTATATTTCCTAACACTACTAATGTGATATGCACTCGTAATGTGAAACAGTGAGGCCCGGGCCGCCCAAGCGGAATGTGGGCACTTACCTGCTCCACCACAGGGCCGGCCCTGAATTGTACTTTTGGACCAACCTTTTGCCTGAACTTGGGAAGACGTGGGCCTGTTTGGATTATTCGTGAAGGTGATTAGTAATAACATCATGGACGGTAACATTTTCCGTTCGTTCATGGGTTTAGGACTGATCATGTTCCCTTCGTAGTATTCCTCTTCACCTATTTGGAATGGTCTGCCTTTCTGTAGCATCTGTAAGCATTTGGAGGTGATTTTCCATCCTTGGAAGTTCACCTTCTGTAAACTCTTTCCGCCCCCAAAGCTTTATGACATCATTCTGGACCCCTTTTTGGATTTTTGATTTGAGGTGAATTTATAGGCATGACCCTGCATTAGAACGTACTATAACTTCCAGATTCACATCCTCATTGCTTTAGACTTCTGTGTAGCTTACATCATCTTCACCAGTGTAAGACTAATCACAGGCCCTCACCACACACTTGTGCCTAATCTTCTCTTTCACCCTCCGTCACCGCCCCTCTTTGCCTCTGGGAGCCCGCATACAAATGTTCAGTGCCACCTGTTGGTTAGTGCTTGCTTTTTCTTCTCCTTGTAAGTGAGATTCTATGGTATTTGAATTTCTCACTGGGGCTTGTTACACTTCCCCTAAAACCCTCACAGCCATTCTGGTGGTCACAAATGGCTGGATTGCATCATTTGTTCCGGCTGAGTGGTATACCATTGTGTGGCTATAGCCCATCTTCCTTCTCCAATCATCCCTTGCTGGACACCAGGGTGCTTTCCAAGTCTTGGATATCCGGAGTAAGACTGTGGTGAACACAGCCATGCACATGTCTTTATGCGGTAGTCTTTCTGACTGTTTTGGATAAGCAAGCGGCAGATTAATAGCTGGGTCATACGGGACATGGATACTTAAACTTCTGAGGCAGTTCCACACCTTTGGCATCGTGGCTGCACCGGGTTACACTCCCACCAGCAGTGCAGGAGGCTTCCCTTCTCTCCACCTCCTCTCTGACACTTGTTATTTCCTGTCTGCTTCCTTCTAGCCATGCTGACCACAGTGAGCTGCCATGGCCTTGCAGTTTGGATTTGCATTTTCCTGAGACTTAATGATGGTGAACAAGTTTTCATGCACCTACTGGCCCTCTTTCTGTCTTCTTCGGAGAAATCTCTGCTTCCATCTTTTGACCAGGTTTTCATTGGCTTGTTTTTTTTCTTGTGGAGACGTGCGAGTTGATTGTATCTTTGGGCTTTTCACCCCTTGTCCGATGTGTGGTTTGCAAACATCCTCTCCCAATCGTTGTGGTGTCTTAGTATTCAGTTGATGGTTTCCTTGAGTGGGCAGAAGTGTGTGCATTTGATGTGGTCCCGTTTGTTTCTTGTTTCCTTTGTTGCCCTTGCCCAGTCAGACATGCTTCTTCCAAATAGGCGGCTCAGACAGATGGCAAAGAGCACTCTGCCTAGGTCTTCTCCTACAAGGTTCACGGTTTCAAGTCTGCCATTCAAGGCTTTAATCCATTTCAGGTGGTGTGTGTGCCAGGTGTAACATCATGGTGTACTCTCGTTGTGTTCCATGTGGCTGTGCAGGCTTCCCAGCACCGTTTATTGTAGAGACTCTCCTTCCTCCGCTGTCTCCACTTGGCTCCCTGGTCCAAAATGGGCTGTCCATGTAAGTTTGAGTTGGGCTCTGGGCTCTCAATTGTTTTGCATGGGTCTTCATGCCTGTTTTGGGGCCCAGACTGTGCCGTTTCGGTACCTAGCGCTTCGTCCTCTATGTTGAAATCAGAAATTGTGACACGTGCTGCTTTGTTCGTTTTCCTGAGGATTCCTTTGCCTAGTCAGGGTCTCGTGTTGCTGGCTAGAAACTTTAGGATTCTCTCTTCTTCTCTGTGGCAAATACTGCTGCAACTTTGACTGGGATTGCATGGAATCCAGAGATTCCTTACTGCGGTATGAACCTTTCAAGTGTGTTAATCCTTCCATTCCTCGATCCCTCGATATCTTTTTTTTTCTTGTGTCTTCTTGAGTTTCTTTCCCCAAAGGTTTGCTAGTTTTTGAATTAACATAGAATTCACCTGTTTTGCTAAGGTTATTCACAGAGATCCTATTCTTCGTAATGGCAAGCTCCTGTTTTTTTGTTTTTTTTTTCCTTAGCTTCAGTTTTTCTGTTCTTTGCAACTTTTAATTGGTTTTGTTTTGGCACAAGTGCATTGCTGTGCTCACATCTGCTGGCAATGCTCCTGTATTTGCTGTGGAAGTCTGGCCCTGTCCAACGTCCCTTCCCATCTGCCTCTACTCTACCTCGGACGCCTGCACCAGAACAACTGAAGCAGTGGTGAGGAGGCCCAAACCGAGGATTCCACCCAGCCCATACTGGGCCACAGACCCAGAAGGTGCGGACCTCACCACTGCACCACCGGCCGGCCACTTACATGTTCAGTGGCAACGTGCAGTTGAGTGCAATGGGAGTTAAATATACTAGTGAGCCCAACTCTAGCACTGTGTAGATGAGGCTAGGTTGTTTTTCGGGTCCATTGTGATGTCAGAGGATTTGTCATAATTGTGTCTCTGAGGTCCAGCATGCTTCCTGGATACAGGTTTCAGAGCCTGCTTGGAGCAGTCTCATAACTCACCCTTCCCAGTTAGCCCATGCTTGACCTTCGCTGCCGTTTTTTGGCTTGTGAATTTCTCTGACTTTCAAACGTTCCAGCAGAGTCTGTCTAAAGACGGACATCATCTTTCATTGTGGATAATTCAGGTGTGATTTCTGTTCACCTTCCATTTTCTGGGTCCTCTTTTTCTTTTCCATAGTATACTCGTCATGGTCTTTCTCAGCTATCTCCCTTAGACATGCTTATCAGTCCGTTCTCCTTCATTCCAAGGGATTAGTTTGTATTTCGTTAATCGCTGTATGTTCTCTAGGGTGAGGTGTGAGTGCTTTCGTGACTCTTGGTTGTTGTCCTTGAATTTGCACCGGTCACTTGTAGGACTCTTGGCTACCCTAGCCTAGGTCAAACTAAGCACTGAGAACACGTGGTCATGTGGGTTGGTTTGACATCCTGAGATCAGAAACTCCAAATTCGAGGTGGTCCTGGCAACCCCCTTCACGGACACAATGTTTCCAAGACAACTTAGACAAATCGGATGAATTCCACTCTCCAGGAAAGATATTTTTCTGTCTCTTTTCCGGATTTGGGAAGTTTCGAACTTGACCCCTGATCCTTGAACGTTCCCCTAGATTCCGTCCAGATACGGGCTTACTTAATTTTTATAGGGTGTGCCATTTGTTTGCCCTACATCCTCTACCCTGGCCTGTTTATTTTTCTTGAAACACAACTGTAAAGTTCTAATTTTCGTGCAACTTCCTTACATATGGTGTCAAAACACATAATCAATAATCCTTCTACGGCAAGAGGTAGGGGGAGAGAATTTCGATGGAGGCAAACAGAGCACACTAGCCTGGGAGGGCAGCCTTCACGAAGGAACGAAGCCCTGTGGAAGAGGGTGCTTTTCAGCACCCTTGTAGAGCACTTCCAAACAAAGAGACATACCCCAAGCGTGACAGGGCTCCATTCCTTCAAGGCTTCCAAGACATCTCTTGGGACACATTACCATGTGCCCAGTGGGCCCACGTGACACCAGAGCTTCGGAAAAAGAGACTGACCTTCAAAGAATGCTATGGGCCTTGGAAAGGAGGCATCGATTCTTCTCTTCAATGTCCTCAAGACATCTTTCTTGACTTTGCATTATGCTTAAGGCACAAGGGCACTGTAGGTGTGATGAACGCCAAGTCCGGCCACTTGTTTCCAATGAAGTTGCAAGCTTGAATCAGCATGACCTCCCCATAGACTTGAATAGATGACAATGTTCTCCTCTCCGTGCCTGTCCCTCTATTCTCACTTGTGGCCTAGGGTTCCTTTCTTATCCCTTGCATCAGACTCTGTTTTATCTCTTCTAGTTTCTGTGCCTGCTTTCTGTTTGCCAAACCTGTTTCTGGGTATCTGTCCCTTTAATAGCCTAGCCTAGGCCAATCCTCAGACTGTAACCATGCGGCCACCCTGGGGGACATGTTCACCGTGATGTCATAAGCGACCTCAAAATTCGAAGTTGTCCTGACAACCTCCGTGCACACAGAGTTTCACAGCCATCTCAGACCAGTCTGACTCCTCACCCTGTCTAGGTAGGATAGTTTTCCTTTTTCTGCAATTGTTGTCAGTTTCTATCTTTCTCCTTGAACTTCGAAAGGGCTCCTACATTCTCTCTAGACACTGGTGTCACTCCTGTAAGATTATCCTGGGTTTTATCTCTTATATCTTGGGTAGATGGCAAAATGGGTGGACCTTACCCAGAAAAAGTCCTGGACTCCCTCACAAGTTGAAGTTGCCCAGGGAATGTTCTGATGCACGATGATGGTGTCATCTCGTGGCACTCTGCCAATTCCACCTTGGCAGGTCACAAGTTTTCCTTCCTTCTGCCTTTGGGAAGTGTACCAGATACTTCCATAGATTGTAATATTCTTATGGTTCCTTTTCTTGTGCGTATTGATAACGTATCCTCACAATTGCTGCTTATTTATGATCTGTGCCCGCACCATACCATGAAATCTATATTTCCTAACACTACTAATGTGATATGCACTCGTAATGTGAAACAGTGAGGCCCGGGCCGCCCAAGCGGAATGTGGGCACTTACCTGCTCCACCACAGGGCCGGCCCTGAATTGTACTTTTGGACCAACCTTTTGCCTGAACTTGGGAAGACGTGGGCCTGTTTGGATTATTCGTGAAGGTGATTAGTAATAACATCATGGACGGTAACATTTTCCGTTCGTTCATGGGTTTAGGACTGATCATGTTCCCTTCGTAGTATTCCTCTTCACCTATTTGGAATGGTCTGCCTTTCTGTAGCATCTGTAAGCATTTGGAGGTGATTTTCCATCCTTGGAAGTTCACCTTCTGTAAACTCTTTCCGCCCCCAAAGCTTTATGACATCATTCTGGACCCCTTTTTGGATTTTTGATTTGAGGTGAATTTATAGCCATGACCCTGCATTAGAACGTACTATAACTTCCAGATTCACGTCCTCATTGCTTTAGACTTCTGTGTAGCTTACATCATCTTCACCAGTGTAAGACTAATCACAGGCCCTCACCACACACTTGTGCCTAATCTTCTCTTTCACCCTCCGTCACCGCCCCTCTTTGCCTCTGGGAGCCCGCATACAAATGTTCAGTGCCACCTGTTGGTTAGTGCTTGCTTTTACTTCTCCTTGTAAGTGAGATTCTATGGTATTTGAATTTCTCCCTGGGGCTTGTTACACTTCCCCTAAAACCCTCACAGCCATTCTGGTGGTCACAAATGGCTGGATTGCATCATTTGTTCCGGCTGAGTGGTATACCATTGTGTGGCTATAGCCCATCTTCCTTCTCCAATCATCCCTTGCTGGACACCAGGGTGCTTTCCAAGTCTTGGATATCCGGAGTAAGACTGTGGTGAACACAGCCATGCACATGTCTTTATGCGGTAGTCTTTCTGACTGTTTTGGATAAGCAAGCGGCAGATTAATAGCTGGGTCATACGGGACATGGATACTTAAACTTCTGAGGCAGTTCCACACCTTTGGCATCGTGGCTGCACCGGGTTACACTCCCACCAGCAGTGCAGGAGGCTTCCCTTCTCTCCACCTCCTCTCTGACACTTGTTATTTCCTGTCTGCTTCCTTCTAGCCATGCTGACCACAGTGAGCTGCCATGGCCTTGCAGTTTGGATTTGCATTTTCCTGAGACTTCATGATGGTGAACAAGTTTTCATGCACCTACTGGCCCTCTTTCTGTCTTCTTCGGAGAAATCTCTGCTTCCATCTTTTGACCAGGTTTTCATTGGCTTGTTTTTTTTCTTGTGGAGACGTGCGAGTTGATTGTATCTTTGGGCTTTTCACCCCTTGTCCGATGTGTGGTTTGCAAACATCCTCTCCCAATCGTTGTGGTGTCTTAGTATTCAGTTGATGGTTTCCTTGAGTGGGCAGAAGTGTGTGCATTTGATGTGGTCCCGTTTGTTTCTTGTTTCCTTTGTTGCCCTTGCCCAGTCAGACATGCTTCTTCCAAATAGGCGGCTCAGACAGATGGCAAAGAGCACTCTGCCTAGGTCTTCTCCTACAAGGTTCACGGTTTCAAGTCTGCCATTCAAGGCTTTAATCCATTTCAGGTGGTGTGTGTGCCAGGTGTAACATCATGGTGTACTCTCGTTGTGTTCCATGTGGCTGTGCAGGCTTCCCAGCACCGTTTATTGTAGAGACTCTCCTTCCTCCGCTGTCTCCACTTGGCTCCCTGGTCCAAAATGGGCTGTCCATGTAAGTTTGAGTTGGGCTCTGGGCTCTCAATTGTTTTGCATGGGTCTTCATGCCTGTTTTGGGGCCCAGACTGTGCCGTTTCGGTACCTAGCGCTTCGTCCTCTATGTTGAAATCAGAAATTGTGACACGTGCTGCTTTGTTCGTTTTCCTGAGGATTCCTTTGCCTAGTCAGGGTCTCGTGTTGCTGGCTAGAAACTTTAGGATTCTCTCTTCTTCTCTGTGGCAAATACTGCTGCAACTTTGACTGGGATTGCATGGAATCCAGAGATTCCTTACTGCGGTATGAACCTTTCAAGTGTGTTAATCCTTCCATTCCTCGATCCCTCGATATCTTTTTTTTTCTTGTGTCTTCTTGAGTTTCTTTCCCCAAAGGTTTGCTAGTTTTTGAATTAACATAGAATTCACCTGTTTTGCTAAGGTTATTCACAGAGATCCTATTCTTCGTAATGGCAAGCTCCTGTTTTTTTGTTTTTTTTTTCCTTAGCTTCAGTTTTTCTGTTCTTTGCAACTTTTAATTGGTTTTGTTTTGGCACAAGTGCATTGCTGTGCTCACATCTGCTGGCAATGCTCCTGTATTTGCTGTGGAAGTCTGGCCCTGTCCAACGTCCCTTCCCATCTGCCTCTACTCTACCTCGGACGCCTGCACCAGAACAACTGAAGCAGTGGTGAGGAGGCCCAAACCGAGGATTCCACCCAGCCCATACTGGGCCACAGACCCAGAAGGTGCGGACCTCACCACTGCACCACCGGCCGGCCACTTACATGTTCAGTGGCAACGTGCAGTTGAGTGCAATGGGAGTTAAATATACTAGTGAGCCCAACTCTAGCACTGTGTAGATGAGGCTAGGTTGTTTTTCGGGTCCATTGTGATGTCAGAGGATTTGTCATAATTGTGTCTCTGAGGTCCAGCATGCTTCCTGGATACAGGTTTCAGAGCCTGCTTGGAGCAGTCTCATAACTCACCCTTCCCAGTTAGCCCATGCTTGACCTTCGCTGCCGTTTTTTGGCTTGTGAATTTCTCTGACTTTCAAACGTTCCAGCAGAGTCTGTCTAAAGACGGACATCATCTTTCATTGTGGATAATTCAGGTGTGATTTCTGTTCACCTTCCATTTTCTGGGTCCTCTTTTTCTTTTCCATAGTATACTCGTCATGGTCTTTCTCAGCTATCTCCCTTAGACATGCTTATCAGTCCGTTCTCCTTCATTCCAAGGGATTAGTTTGTATTTCGTTAATCGCTGTATGTTCTCTAGGGTGAGGTGTGAGTGCTTTCGTGACTCTTGGTTGTTGTCCTTGAATTTGCACCGGTCACTTGTAGGACTCTTGGCTACCCTAGCCTAGGTCAAACTAAGCACTGAGAACACGTGGTCATGTGGGTTGGTTTGACATCCTGAGATCAGAAACTCCAAATTCGAGGTGGTCCTGGCAACCCCCTTCACGGACACAATGTTTCCAAGACAACTTAGACAAATCGGATGAATTCCACTCTCCAGGAAAGATATTTTTCTGTCTCTTTTCCGGATTTGGGAAGTTTCGAACTTGACCCCTGATCCTTGAACGTTCCCCTAGATTCCGTCCAGATACGGGCTTACTTAATTTTTATAGGGTGTGCCATTTGTTTGCCCTACATCCTCTACCCTGGCCTGTTTATTTTTCTTGAAACACAACTGTAAAGTTCTAATTTTCGTGCAACTTCCTTACATATGGTGTCAAAACACATAATCAATAATCCTTCTACGGCAAGAGGTAGGGGGAGAGAATTTCGATGGAGGCAAACAGAGCACACTAGCCTGGGAGGGCAGCCTTCACGAAGGAACGAAGCCCTGTGGAAGAGGGTGCTTTTCAGCACCCTTGTAGAGCACTTCCAAACAAAGAGACATACCCCAAGCGTGACAGGGCTCCATTCCTTCAAGGCTTCCAAGACATCTCTTGGGACACATTACCATGTGCCCAGTGGGCCCACGTGACACCAGAGCTTCGGAAAAAGAGACTGACCTTCAAAGAATGCTATGGGCCTTGGAAAGGAGGCATCGATTCTTCTCTTCAATGTCCTCAAGACATCTTTCTTGACTTTGCATTATGCTTAAGGCACAAGGGCACTGTAGGTGTGATGAACGCCAAGTCCGGCCACTTGTTTCCAATGAAGTTGCAAGCTTGAATCAGCATGACCTCCCCATAGACTTGAATAGATGACAATGTTCTCCTCTCCGTGCCTGTCCCTCTATTCTCACTTGTGGCCTAGGGTTCCTTTCTTATCCCTTGCATCAGACTCTGTTTTATCTCTTCTAGTTTCTGTGCCTGCTTTCTGTTTGCCAAACCTGTTTCTGGGTATCTGTCCCTTTAATAGCCTAGCCTAGGCCAATCCTCAGACTGTAACCATGCGGCCACCCTGGGGGACATGTTCACCGTGATGTCATAAGCGACCTCAAAATTCGAAGTTGTCCTGACAACCTCCGTGCACACAGAGTTTCACAGCCATCTCAGACCAGTCTGACTCCTCACCCTGTCTAGGTAGGATAGTTTTCCTTTTTCTGCAATTGTTGTCAGTTTCTATCTTTCTCCTTGAACTTCGAAAGGGCTCCTACATTCTCTCTAGACACTGGTGTCACTCCTGTAAGATTATCCTGGGTTTTATCTCTTATATCTTGGGTAGATGGCAAAATGGGTGGACCTTACCCAGAAAAAGTCCTGGACTCCCTCACAAGTTGAAGTTGCCCAGGGAATGTTCTGATGCACGATGATGGTGTCATCTCGTGGCACTCTGCCAATTCCACCTTGGCAGGTCACAAGTTTTCCTTCCTTCTGCCTTTGGGAAGTGTACCAGATACTTCCATAGATTGTAATATTCTTATGGTTCCTTTTCTTGTGCGTATTGATAACGTATCCTCACAATTGCTGCTTATTTATGATCTGTGCCCGCACCATACCATGAAATCTATATTTCCTAACACTACTAATGTGATATGCACTCGTAATGTGAAACAGTGAGGCCCGGGCCGCCCAAGCGGAATGTGGGCACTTACCTGCTCCACCACAGGGCCGGCCCTGAATTGTACTTTTGGACCAACCTTTTGCCTGAACTTGGGAAGACGTGGGCCTGTTTGGATTATTCGTGAAGGTGATTAGTAATAACATCATGGACGGTAACATTTTCCGTTCGTTCATGGGTTTAGGACTGATCATGTTCCCTTCGTAGTATTCCTCTTCACCTATTTGGAATGGTCTGCCTTTCTGTAGCATCTGTAAGCATTTGGAGGTGATTTTCCATCCTTGGAAGTTCACCTTCTGTAAACTCTTTCCGCCCCCAAAGCTTTATGACATCATTCTGGACCCCTTTTTGGATTTTTGATTTGAGGTGAATTTATAGCCATGACCCTGCATTAGAACGTACTATAACTTCCAGATTCACGTCCTCATTGCTTTAGACTTCTGTGTAGCTTACATCATCTTCACCAGTGTAAGACTAATCACAGGCCCTCACCACACACTTGTGCCTAATCTTCTCTTTCACCCTCCGTCACCGCCCCTCTTTGCCTCTGGGAGCCCGCATACAAATGTTCAGTGCCACCTGTTGGTTAGTGCTTGCTTTTACTTCTCCTTGTAAGTGAGATTCTATGGTATTTGAATTTCTCCCTGGGGCTTGTTACACTTCCCCTAAAACCCTCACAGCCATTCTGGTGGTCACAAATGGCTGGATTGCATCATTTGTTCCGGCTGAGTGGTATACCATTGTGTGGCTATAGCCCATCTTCCTTCTCCAATCATCCCTTGCTGGACACCAGGGTGCTTTCCAAGTCTTGGATATCCGGAGTAAGACTGTGGTGAACACAGCCATGCACATGTCTTTATGCGGTAGTCTTTCTGACTGTTTTGGATAAGCAAGCGGCAGATTAATAGCTGGGTCATACGGGACATGGATACTTAAACTTCTGAGGCAGTTCCACACCTTTGGCATCGTGGCTGCACCGGGTTACACTCCCACCAGCAGTGCAGGAGGCTTCCCTTCTCTCCACCTCCTCTCTGACACTTGTTATTTCCTGTCTGCTTCCTTCTAGCCATGCTGACCACAGTGAGCTGCCATGGCCTTGCAGTTTGGATTTGCATTTTCCTGAGACTTCATGATGGTGAACAAGTTTTCATGCACCTACTGGCCCTCTTTCTGTCTTCTTCGGAGAAATCTCTGCTTCCATCTTTTGACCAGGTTTTCATTGGCTTGTTTTTTTTCTTGTGGAGACGTGCGAGTTGATTGTATCTTTGGGCTTTTCACCCCATGTCCGATGTGTGGTTTGCAAACATCCTCTCCCAATCGTTGTGGTGTCTTAGTATTCAGTTGATGGTTTCCTTGAGTGGGCAGAAGTGTGTGCATTTGATGTGGTCCCGTTTGTTTCTTGTTTCCTTTGTTGCCCTTGCCCAGTCAGACATGCTTCTTCCAAATAGGCGGCTCAGACAGATGGCAAAGAGCACTCTGCCTAGGTCTTCTCCTACAAGGTTCACGGTTTCAAGTCTGCCATTCAAGGCTTTAATCCATTTCAGGTGGTGTGTGTGCCAGGTGTAACATCATGGTGTACTCTCGTTGTGTTCCATGTGGCTGTGCAGGCTTCCCAGCACCGTTTATTGTAGAGACTCTCCTTCCTCCGCTGTCTCCACTTGGCTCCCTGGTCCAAAATGGGCTGTCCATGTAAGTTTGAGTTGGGCTCTGGGCTCTCAATTGTTTTGCATGGGTCTTCATGCCTGTTTTGGGGCCCAGACTGTGCCGTTTCGGTACCTAGCGCTTCGTCCTCTATGTTGAAATCAGAAATTGTGACACGTGCTGCTTTGTTCGTTTTCCTGAGGATTCCTTTGCCTAGTCAGGGTCTCGTGTTGCTGGCTAGAAACTTTAGGATTCTCTCTTCTTCTCTGTGGCAAATACTGCTGCAACTTTGACTGGGATTGCATGGAATCCAGAGATTCCTTACTGCGGTATGAACCTTTCAAGTGTGTTAATCCTTCCATTCCTCGATCCCTCGATATCTTTTTTTTTCTTGTGTCTTCTTGAGTTTCTTTCCCCAAAGGTTTGCTAGTTTTTGAATTAACATAGAATTCACCTGTTTTGCTAAGGTTATTCACAGAGATCCTATTCTTCGTAATGGCAAGCTCCTGTTTTTTTGTTTTTTTTTTCCTTAGCTTCAGTTTTTCTGTTCTTTGCAACTTTTAATTGGTTTTGTTTTGGCACAAGTGCATTGCTGTGCTCACATCTGCTGGCAATGCTCCTGTATTTGCTGTGGAAGTCTGGCCCTGTCCAACGTCCCTTCCCATCTGCCTCTACTCTACCTCGGACGCCTGCACCAGAACAACTGAAGCAGTGGTGAGGGGGCCCAAACCGAGGATTCCACCCAGACCATACTGGGCCACAGACCCAGAAGGTGCGGACCTCACCACTGCACCACCGGCCGGCCACTTACATGTTCAGTGGCAACGTGCAGTTGAGTGCAACGGGAGTTAAATATACTAGTGAGCCCAACTCTAGCACTGTGTAGATGAGGCTAGGTTGTTTTTCGGGTCCATTGTGATGTCAGAGGATTTGTCATAATTGTGTCTCTGAGGTCCAGCATGCTTCCTGGATACAGGTTTCAGAGCCTGCTTGGAGCAGTCTCATAACTCACCCTTCCCAGTTAGCCCATGCTTGACCTTCGCTGCCGTTTTTTGGCTTGTGAATTTCTCTGACTTTCAAACGTTCCAGCAGAGTCTGTCTAAAGACGGACATCATCTTTCATTGTGGATAATTCAGGTGTGATTTCTGTTCACCTTCCATTTTCTGGGTCCTCTTTTTCTTTTCCATAGTATACTCGTCATGGTCTTTCTCAGCTATCTCCCTTAGACATGCTTATCAGTCCGTTCTCCTTCATTCCAAGGGATTAGTTTGTATTTCTTTAATCGCTGTATGTTCTCTAGGGTGAGGTGTGAGTGCTTTCGTGACTCTTGGTTGTTGTCCTTGAATTTGCACCGGTCACTTGTAGGACTCTTGGCTACCCTAGCCTAGGTCAAACTAAGCACTGAGAACACGTGGTCATGTGGGTTGGTTTGACATCCTGAGATCAGAAACTCCAAATTCGAGGTGGTCCTGGCAACCCCCTTCACGGACACAATGTTTCCAAGACAACTTAGACAAATCGGATGAATTCCACTCTCCAGGAAAGATATTTTTCTGTCTCTTTTCCGGATTTGGGAAGTTTCGAACTTGACCCCTGATCCTTGAACGTTCCCCTAGATTCCGTCCAGATACGGGCTTACTTAATTTTTATAGGGTGTGCCATTTGTTTGCCCTACATCCTCTACCCTGGCCTGTTTATTTTTCTTGAAACACAACTGTAAAGTTCTAATTTTCGTGCAACTTCCTTACATATGGTGTCAAAACACATAATCAATAATCCTTCTACGGCAAGAGGTAGGGGGAGAGAATTTCGATGGAGGCAAACAGAGCACACTAGCCTGGGAGGGCAGCCTTCACGAAGGAACGAAGCCCTGTGGAAGAGGGTGCTTTTCAGCACCCTTGTAGAGCACTTCCAAACAAAGAGACATACCCCAAGCGTGACAGGGCTCCATTCCTTCAAGGCTTCCAAGACATCTCTTGGGACACATTACCATGTGCCCAGTGGGCCCACGTGACACCAGAGCTTCGGAAAAAGAGACTGACCTTCAAAGAATGCTATGGGCCTTGGAAAGGAGGCATCGATTCTTCTCTTCAATGTCCTCAAGACATCTTTCTTGACTTTGCATTATGCTTAAGGCACAAGGGCACTGTAGGTGTGATGAACGCCAAGTCCGGCCACTTGTTTCCAATGAAGTTGCAAGCTTGAATCAGCATGACCTCCCCATAGACTTGAATAGATGACAATGTTCTCCTCTCCGTGCCTGTCCCTCTATTCTCACTTGTGGCCTAGGGTTCCTTTCTTATCCCTTGCATCAGACTCTGTTTTATCTCTTCTAGTTTCTGTGCCTGCTTTCTGTTTGCCAAACCTGTTTCTGGGTATCTGTCCCTTTAATAGCCTAGCCTAGGCCAATCCTCAGACTGTAACCATGCGGCCACCCTGGGGGACATGTTCACCGTGATGTCATAAGCGACCTCAAAATTCGAAGTTGTCCTGACAACCTCCGTGCACACAGAGTTTCACAGCCATCTCAGACCAGTCTGACTCCTCACCCTGTCTAGGTAGGATAGTTTTCCTTTTTCTGCAATTGTTGTCAGTTTCTATCTTTCTCCTTGAACTTCGAAAGGGCTCCTACATTCTCTCTAGACACTGGTGTCACTCCTGTAAGATTATCCTGGGTTTTATCTCTTATATCTTGGGTAGATGGCAAAATGGGTGGACCTTACCCAGAAAAAGTCCTGGACTCCCTCACAAGTTGAAGTTGCCCAGGGAATGTTCTGATGCACAATGATGGTGTCATCTCGTGGCACTCTGCCAATTCCACCTTGGCAGGTCACAAGTTTTCCTTCCTTCTGCCTTTGGGAAGTGTACCAGATACTTCCATAGATTGTAATATTCTTATGGTTCCTTTTCTTGTGCGTATTGATAACGTATCCTCACAATTGCTGCTTATTTATGATCTCTGCCCGCACCATACCATGAAATCTATATTTCCTAACACTACTAATGTGATATGCACTCGTAATGTGAAACAGTGAGGCCCGGGCCGCCCAAGCGGAATGTGGGCACTTACCTGCTCCACCACAGGGCCGGCCCTGAATTGTACTTTTGGACCAACCTTTTGCCTGAACTTGGGAAGACGTGGGCCTGTTTGGATTATTCGTGAAGGTGATTAGTAATAACATCATGGACGGTAACATTTTCCGTTCGTTCATGGGTTTAGGACTGATCATGTTCCCTTCGTAGTATTCCTCTTCACCTATTTGGAATGGTCTGCCTTTCTGTAGCATCTGTAAGCATTTGGAGGTGATTTTCCATCCTTGGAAGTTCACCTTCTGTAAACTCTTTCCGCCCCCAAAGCTTTATGACATCATTCTGGACCCCTTTTTGGATTTTTGATTTGAGGTGAATTTATAGCCATGACCCTGCATTAGAACGTACTATAACTTCCAGATTCACGTCCTCATTGCTTTAGACTTCTGTGTAGCTTACATCATCTTCACCAGTGTAAGACTAATCACAGGCCCTCACCACACACTTGTGCCTAATCTTCTCTTTCACCCTCCGTCACCGCCCCTCTTTGCCTCTGGGAGCCCGCATACAAATGTTCAGTGCCACCTGTTGGTTAGTGCTTGCTTTTACTTCTCCTTGTAAGTGAGATTCTATGGTATTTGAATTTCTCCCTGGGGCTTGTTACACTTCCCCTAAAACCCTCACAGCCATTCTGGTGGTCACAAATGGCTGGATTGCATCATTTGTTCCGGCTGAGTGGTATACCATTGTGTGGCTATAGCCCATCTTCCTTCTCCAATCATCCCTTGCTGGACACCAGGGTGCTTTCCAAGTCTTGGATATCCGGAGTAAGACTGTGGTGAACACAGCCATGCACATGTCTTTATGCGGTAGTCTTTCTGACTGTTTTGGATAAGCAAGCGGCAGATTAATAGCTGGGTCATACGGGACATGGATACTTAAACTTCTGAGGCAGTTCCACACCTTTGGCATCGTGGCTGCACCGGGTTACACTCCCACCAGCAGTGCAGGAGGCTTCCCTTCTCTCCACCTCCTCTCTGACACTTGTTATTTCCTGTCTGCTTCCTTCTAGCCATGCTGACCACAGTGAGCTGCCATGGCCTTGCAGTTTGGATTTGCATTTTCCTGAGACTTCATGATGGTGAACAAGTTTTCATGCACCTACTGGCCCTCTTTCTGTCTTCTTCGGAGAAATCTCTGCTTCCATCTTTTGACCAGGTTTTCATTGGCTTGTTTTTTTTCTTGTGGAGACGTGCGAGTTGATTGTATCTTTGGGCTTTTCACCCCATGTCCGATGTGTGGTTTGCAAACATCCTCTCCCAATCGTTGTGGTGTCTTAGTATTCAGTTGATGGTTTCCTTGAGTGGGCAGAAGTGTGTGCATTTGATGTGGTCCCGTTTGTTTCTTGTTTCCTTTGTTGCCCTTGCCCAGTCAGACATGCTTCTTCCAAATAGGCGGCTCAGACAGATGGCAAAGAGCACTCTGCCTAGGTCTTCTCCTACAAGGTTCACGGTTTCAAGTCTGCCATTCAAGGCTTTAATCCATTTCAGGTGGTGTGTGTGCCAGGTGTAACATCATGGTGTACTCTCGTTGTGTTCCATGTGGCTGTGCAGGCTTCCCAGCACCGTTTATTGTAGAGACTCTCCTTCCTCCGCTGTCTCCACTTGGCTCCCTGGTCCAAAATGGGCTGTCCATGTAAGTTTGAGTTGGGCTCTGGGCTCTCAATTGTTTTGCATGGGTCTTCATGCCTGTTTTGGGGCCCAGACTGTGCCGTTTCGGTACCTAGCGCTTCGTCCTCTATGTTGAAATCAGAAATTGTGACACGTGCTGCTTTGTTCGTTTTCCTGAGGATTCCTTTGCCTAGTCAGGGTCTCATGTTGCTGGCTAGAAACTTTAGGATTCTCTCTTCTTCTCTGTGGCAAATACTGCTGCAACTTTGACTGGGATTGCATGGAATCCAGAGATTCCTTACTGCGGTATGAACCTTTCAAGTGTGTTAATCCTTCCATTCCTCGATCCCTCGATATCTTTTTTTTTCTTGTGTCTTCTTGAGTTTCTTTCCCCAAAGGTTTGCTAGTTTTTGAATTAACATAGAATTCACCTGTTTTGCTAAGGTTATTCACAGAGATCCTATTCTTCGTAATGGCAAGCTCCTGTTTTTTTGTTTTTTTTTTCCTTAGCTTCAGTTTTTCTGTTCTTTGCAACTTTTAATTGGTTTTGTTTTGGCACAAGTGCATTGCTGTGCTCACATCTGCTGGCAATGCTCCTGTATTTGCTGTGGAAGTCTGGCCCTGTCCAACGTCCCTTCCCATCTGCCTCTACTCTACCTCGGACGCCTGCACCAGAACAACTGAAGCAGTGGTGAGGAGGCCCAAACCGAGGATTCCACCCAGCCCATACTGGGCCACAGACCCAGAAGGTGCGGACCTCACCACTGCACCACCGGCCGGCCACTTACATGTTCAGTGGCAACGTGCAGTTGAGTGCAATGGGAGTTAAATATACTAGTGAGCCCAACTCTAGCACTGTGTAGATGAGGCTAGGTTGTTTTTCGGGTCCATTGTGATGTCAGAGGATTTGTCATAATTGTGTCTCTGAGGTCCAGCATGCTTCCTGGATACAGGTTTCAGAGCCTGCTTGGAGCAGTCTCATAACTCACCCTTCCCAGTTAGCCCATGCTTGACCTTCGCTGCCGTTTTTTGGCTTGTGAATTTCTCTGACTTTCAAACGTTCCAGCAGAGTCTGTCTAAAGACGGACATCATCTTTCATTGTGGATAATTCAGGTGTGATTTCTGTTCACCTTCCATTTTCTGGGTCCTCTTTTTCTTTTCCATAGTATACTCGTCATGGTCTTTCTCAGCTATCTCCCTTAGACATGCTTATCAGTCCGTTCTCCTTCATTCCAAGGGATTAGTTTGTATTTCTTTAATCGCTGTATGTTCTCTAGGGTGAGGTGTGAGTGCTTTCGTGACTCTTGGTTGTTGTCCTTGAATTTGCACCGGTCACTTGTAGGACTCTTGGCTACCCTAGCCTAGGTCAAACTAAGCACTGAGAACACGTGGTCATGTGGGTTGGTTTGACATCCTGAGATCAGAAACTCCAAATTCGAGGTGGTCCTGGCAACCCCCTTCACGGACACAATGTTTCCAAGACAACTTAGACAAATCGGATGAATTCCACTCTCCAGGAAAGATATTTTTCTGTCTCTTTTCCGGATTTGGGAAGTTTCGAACTTGACCCCTGATCCTTGAACGTTCCCCTAGATTCCGTCCAGATACGGGCTTACTTAATTTTTATAGGGTGTGCCATTTGTTTGCCCTACATCCTCTACCCTGGCCTGTTTATTTTTCTTGAAACACAACTGTAAAGTTCTAATTTTCGTGCAACTTCCTTACATATGGTGTCAAAACACATAATCAATAATCCTTCTACGGCAAGAGGTAGGGGGAGAGAATTTCGATGGAGGCAAACAGAGCACACTAGCCTGGGAGGGCAGCCTTCACGAAGGAACGAAGCCCTGTGGAAGAGGGTGCTTTTCAGCACCCTTGTAGAGCACTTCCAAACAAAGAGACATACCCCAAGCGTGACAGGGCTCCATTCCTTCAAGGCTTCCAAGACATCTCTTGGGACACATTACCATGTGCCCAGTGGGCCCACGTGACACCAGAGCTTCGGAAAAAGAGACTGACCTTCAAAGAATGCTACGGGCCTTGGAAAGGAGGCATCGATTCTTCTCTTCAATGTCCTCAAGACATCTTTCTTGACTTTGCATTATGCTTAAGGCACAAGGGCACTGTAGGTGTGATGAACGCCAAGTCCGGCCACTTGTTTCCAATGAAGTTGCAAGCTTGAATCAGCATGACCTCCCCATAGACTTGAATAGATGACAATGTTCTCCTCTCCGTGCCTGTCCCTCTATTCTCACTTGTGGCCTAGGGTTCCTTTCTTATCCCTTGCATCAGACTCTGTTTTATCTCTTCTAGTTTCTGTGCCTGCTTTCTGTTTGCCAAACCTGTTTCTGGGTATCTGTCCCTTTAATAGCCTAGCCTAGGCCAATCCTCAGACTGTAACCATGCGGCCACCCTGGGGGACATGTTCACCGTGATGTCATAAGCGACCTCAAAATTCGAAGTTGTCCTGACAACCTCCGTGCACACAGAGTTTCACAGCCATCTCAGACCAGTCTGACTCCTCACCCTGTCTAGGTAGGATAGTTTTCCTTTTTCTGCAATTGTTGTCAGTTTCTATCTTTCTCCTTGAACTTCGAAAGGGCTCCTACATTCTCTCTAGACACTGGTGTCACTCCTGTAAGATTATCCTGGGTTTTATCTCTTATATCTTGGGTAGATGGCAAAATGGGTGGACCTTACCCAGAAAAAGTCCTGGACTCCCTCACAAGTTGAAGTTGCCCAGGGAATGTTCTGATGCACAATGATGGTGTCATCTCGTGGCACTCTGCCAATTCCACCTTGGCAGGTCACAAGTTTTCCTTCCTTCTGCCTTTGGGAAGTGTACCAGATACTTCCATAGATTGTAATATTCTTATGGTTCCTTTTCTTGTGCGTATTGATAACGTATCCTCACAATTGCTGCTTATTTATGATCTCTGCCCGCACCATACCATGAAATCTATATTTCCTAACACTACTAATGTGATATGCACTCGTAATGTGAAACAGTGAGGCCCGGGCCGCCCAAGCGGAATGTGGGCACTTACCTGCTCCACCACAGGGCCGGCCCTGAATTGTACTTTTGGACCAACCTTTTGCCTGAACTTGGGAAGACGTGGGCCTGTTTGGATTATTCGTGAAGGTGATTAGTAATAACATCATGGACGGTAACATTTTCCGTTCGTTCATGGGTTTAGGACTGATCATGTTCTCTTCGTAGTATTCCTCTTCACCTATTTGGAATGGTCTGCCTTTCTGTAGCATCTGTAAGCATTTGGAGGTGATTTTCCATCCTTGGAAGTTCACCTTCTGTAAACTCTTTCCGCCCCCAAAGCTTTATGACATCATTCTGGACCCCGTTTTGGATTTTTGATTTGAGGTGAATTTATAGCCATGACCCTGCATTAGAACGTACTATAACTTCCAGATTCACATCCTCATTGCTTTAGACTTCTGTGTAGCTTACATCATCTTCACCAGTGTAAGACTAATCACAGGCCCTCACCACACACTTGTGCCTAATCTTCTCTTTCACCCTCCGTCACCGCCCCTCTTTGCCTCTGGGAGCCCGCATACAAATGTTCAGTGCCACCTGTTGGTTAGTGCTTGCTTTTTCTTCTCCTTGTAAGTGAGATTCTATGGTATTTGAATTTCTCACTGGGGCTTGTTACACTTCCCCTAAAACCCTCACAGCCATTCTGGTGGTCACAAATGGCTGGATTGCATCATTTGTTCCGGCTGAGTGGTATACCATTGTGTGGCTATAGCCCATCTTCCTTCTCCAATCATCCCTTGCTGGACACCAGGGTGCTTTCCAAGTCTTGGATATCAGGAGTAAGACTGTGGTGAACACAGCCATGCACATGTCTTTATGCGGTAGTCTTTCTGACTGTTTTGGATAAGCAAGCGGCAGATTAATAGCTGGGTCATACGGGACATGGATACTTAAACTTCTGAGGCAGTTCCACACCTTTGGCATCGTGGCTGCACCGGGTTACACTCCCACCAGCAGTGCAGGAGGCTTCCCTTCTCTCCACCTCCTCTCTGACACTTGTTATTTCCTGTCTGCTTCCTTCTAGCCATGCTGACCACAGTGAGCTGCCATGGCCTTGCAGTTTGGATTTGCATTTTCCTGAGACTTAATGATGGTGAACAAGTTTTCATGCACCTACTGGCCCTCTTTCTGTCTTCTTCGGAGAAATCTCTGCTTCCATCTTTTGACCAGGTTTTCATTGGCTTGTTTTTTTTCTTGTGGAGACGTGCGAGTTGATTGTATCTTTGGGCTTTTCACCCCTTGTCCGATGTGTGGTTTGCAAACATCCTCTCCCAATCGTTGTGGTGTCTTAGTATTCAGTTGATGGTTTCCTTGAGTGGGCAGAAGTGTGTGCATTTGATGTGGTCCCGTTTGTTTCTTGTTTCCTTTGTTGCCCTTGCCCAGTCAGACATGCTTCTTCCAAATAGGCGGCTCAGACAGATGGCAAAGAGCACTCTGCCTAGGTCTTCTCCTACAAGGTTCACGGTTTCAAGTCTGCCATTCAAGGCTTTAATCCATTTCAGGTGGTGTGTGTGCCAGGTGTAACATCATGGTGTACTCTCGTTGTGTTCCATGTGGCTGTGCAGGCTTCCCAGCACCGTTTATTGTAGAGACTCTCCTTCCTCCGCTGTCTCCACTTGGCTCGCTGGTCCAAAATGGGCTGTCCATGTAAGTTTGAGTTGGGCTCTGGGCTCTCAATTGTTTTGCATGGGTCTTCATGCCTGTTTTGGGGCCCAGACTGTGCCGTTTCGGTACCTAGCGCTTCGTCCTCTATGTTGAAATCAGAAATTGTGACACGTGCTGCTTTGTTCATTTTCCTGAGGATTCCTTTGCCTAGTCAGGGTCTCGTGTTGCTGGCTAGAAACTTTAGGATTCTCTCTTCTTCTCTGTGGCAAATACTGCTGCAACTTTGACTGGGATTGCATGGAATCCAGAGATTCCTTACTGCGGTATGAACCTTTCAAGTGTGTTAATCCTTCCATTCCTCGATCCCTCGATATCTTTTTTTTTCTTGTGTCTTCTTGAGTTTCTTTCCCCAAAGGTTTGCTAGTTTTTGAATTAACATAGAATTCACCTGTTTTGCTAAGGTTATTCACAGAGATCCTATTCTTCGTAATGGCAAGCTCCTGTTTTTTTGTTTTTTTTTTCCTTAGCTTCAGTTTTTCTGTTCTTTGCAACTTTTAATTGGTTTTGTTTTGGCACAAGTGCATTGCTGTGCTCACATCTGCTGGCAATGCTCCTGTATTTGCTGTGGAAGTCTGGCCCTGTCCAACGTCCCTTCCCATCTGCCTCTACTCTACCTCGGACGCCTGCACCAGAACAACTGAAGCAGTGGTGAGGGGGCCCAAACCGAGGATTCCACCCAGACCATACTGGGCCACAGACCCAGAAGGTGCGGACCTCACCACTGCACCACCGGCCGGCCACTTACATGTTCAGTGGCAACGTGCAGTTGAGTGCAACGGGAGTTAAATATACTAGTGAGCCCAACTCTAGCACTGTGTAGATGAGGCTAGGTTGTTTTTCGGGTCCATTGTGATGTCAGAGGATTTGTCATAATTGTGTCTCTGAGGTCCAGCATGCTTCCTGGATACAGGTTTCAGAGCCTGCTTGGAGCAGTCTCATAACTCACCCTTCCCAGTTAGCCCATGCTTGACCTTCGCTGCCGTTTTTTGGCTTGTGAATTTCTCTGACTTTCAAACGTTCCAGCAGAGTCTGTCTAAAGACGGACATCATCTTTCATTGTGGATAATTCAGGTGTGATTTCTGTTCACCTTCCATTTTCTGGGTCCTCTTTTTCTTTTCCATAGTATACTCGTCATGGTCTTTCTCAGCTATCTCCCTTAGACATGCTTATCAGTCCGTTCTCCTTCATTCCAAGGGATTAGTTTGTATTTCTTTAATCGCTGTATGTTCTCTAGGGTGAGGTGTGAGTGCTTTCGTGACTCTTGGTTGTTGTCCTTGAATTTGCACCGGTCACTTGTAGGACTCTTGGCTACCCTAGCCTAGGTCAAACTAAGCACTGAGAACACGTGGTCATGTGGGTTGGTTTGACATCCTGAGATCAGAAACTCCAAATTCGAGGTGGTCCTGGCAACCCCCTTCACGGACACAATGTTTCCAAGACAACTTAGACAAATCGGATGAATTCCACTCTCCAGGAAAGATATTTTTCTGTCTCTTTTCCGGATTTGGGAAGTTTCGAACTTGACCCCTGATCCTTGAACGTTCCCCTAGATTCCGTCCAGATACGGGCTTACTTAATTTTTATAGGGTGTGCCATTTGTTTGCCCTACATCCTCTACCCTGGCCTGTTTATTTTTCTTGAAACACAACTGTAAAGTTCTAATTTTCGTGCAACTTCCTTACATATGGTGTCAAAACACATAATCAATAATCCTTCTACGGCAAGAGGTAGGGGGAGAGAATTTCGATGGAGGCAAACAGAGCACACTAGCCTGGGAGGGCAGCCTTCACGAAGGAACGAAGCCCTGTGGAAGAGGGTGCTTTTCAGCACCCTTGTAGAGCACTTCCAAACAAAGAGACATACCCCAAGCGTGACAGGGCTCCATTCCTTCAAGGCTTCCAAGACATCTCTTGGGACACATTACCATGTGCCCAGTGGGCCCACGTGACACCAGAGCTTCGGAAAAAGAGACTGACCTGCAAAGAATGCTACGGGCCTTGGAAAGGAGGCATCGATTCTTCTCTTCAATGTCCTCAAGACATCTTTCTTGACTTTGCATTATGCTTAAGGCACAAGGGCACTGTAGGTGTGATGAACGCCAAGTCCGGCCACTTGTTTCCAATGAAGTTGCAAGCTTGAATCAGCATGACCTCCCCATAGACTTGAATAGATGACAATGTTCTCCTCTCCGTGCCTGTCCCTCTATTCTCACTTGTGGCCTAGGGTTCCTTTCTTATCCCTTGCATCAGACTCTGTTTTATCTCTTCTAGTTTCTGTGCCTGCTTTCTGTTTGCCAAACCTGTTTCTGGGTATCTGTCCCTTTAATAGCCTAGCCTAGGCCAATCCTCAGACTGTAACCATGCGGCCACCCTGGGGGACATGTTCACCGTGATGTCATAAGCGACCTCAAAATTCGAAGTTGTCCTGACAACCTCCGTGCACACAGAGTTTCACAGCCATCTCAGACCAGTCTGACTCCTCACCCTGTCTAGGTAGGATAGTTTTCCTTTTTCTGCAATTGTTGTCAGTTTCTATCTTTCTCCTTGAACTTCGAAAGGGCTCCTACATTCTCTCTAGACACTGGTGTCACTCCTGTAAGATTATCCTGGGTTTTATCTCTTATATCTTGGGTAGATGGCAAAATGGGTGGACCTTACCCAGAAAAAGTCCTGGACTCCCTCACAAGTTGAAGTTGCCCAGGGAATGTTCTGATGCACAATGATGGTGTCATCTCGTGGCACTCTGCCAATTCCACCTTGGCAGGTCACAAGTTTTCCTTCCTTCTGCCTTTGGGAAGTGTACCAGATACTTCCATAGATTGTAATATTCTTATGGTTCCTTTTCTTGTGCGTATTGATAACGTATCCTCACAATTGCTGCTTATTTATGATCTCTGCCCGCACCATACCATGAAATCTATATTTCCTAACACTACTAATGTGATATGCACTCGTAATGTGAAACAGTGAGGCCCGGGCCGCCCAAGCGGAATGTGGGCACTTACCTGCTCCACCACAGGGCCGGCCCTGAATTGTACTTTTGGACCAACCTTTTGCCTGAACTTGGGAAGACGTGGGCCTGTTTGGATTATTCGTGAAGGTGATTAGTAATAACATCATGGACGGTAACATTTTCCGTTCGTTCATGGGTTTAGGACTGATCATGTTCTCTTCGTAGTATTCCTCTTCACCTATTTGGAATGGTCTGCCTTTCTGTAGCATCTGTAAGCATTTGGAGGTGATTTTCCATCCTTGGAAGTTCACCTTCTGTAAACTCTTTCCGCCCCCAAAGCTTTATGACATCATTCTGGACCCCGTTTTGGATTTTTGATTTGAGGTGAATTTATAGCCATGACCCTGCATTAGAACGTACTATAACTTCCAGATTCACATCCTCATTGCTTTAGACTTCTGTGTAGCTTACATCATCTTCACCAGTGTAAGACTAATCACAGGCCCTCACCACACACTTGTGCCTAATCTTCTCTTTCACCCTCCGTCACCGCCCCTCTTTGCCTCTGGGAGCCCGCATACAAATGTTCAGTGCCACCTGTTGGTTAGTGCTTGCTTTTTCTTCTCCTTGTAAGTGAGATTCTATGGTATTTGAATTTCTCACTGGGGCTTGTTACACTTCCCCTAAAACCCTCACAGCCATTCTGGTGGTCACAAATGGCTGGATTGCATCATTTGTTCCGGCTGAGTGGTATACCATTGTGTGGCTATAGCCCATCTTCCTTCTCCAATCATCCCTTGCTGGACACCAGGGTGCTTTCCAAGTCTTGGATATCAGGAGTAAGACTGTGGTGAACACAGCCATGCACATGTCTTTATGCGGTAGTCTTTCTGACTGTTTTGGATAAGCAAGCGGCAGATTAATAGCTGGGTCATACGGGACATGGATACTTAAACTTCTGAGGCAGTTCCACACCTTTGGCATCGTGGCTGCACCGGGTTACACTCCCACCAGCAGTGCAGGAGGCTTCCCTTCTCTCCACCTCCTCTCTGACACTTGTTATTTCCTGTCTGCTTCCTTCTAGCCATGCTGACCACAGTGAGCTGCCATGGCCTTGCAGTTTGGATTTGCATTTTCCTGAGACTTCATGATGGTGAACAAGTTTTCATGCACCTACTGGCCCTCTTTCTGTCTTCTTCGGAGAAATCTCTGCTTCCATCTTTTGACCAGGTTTTCATTGGCTTGTTTTTTTTCTTGTGGAGACGTGCGAGTTGATTGTATCTTTGGGCTTTTCACCCCTTGTCCGATGTGTGGTTTGCAAACATCCTCTCCCAATCGTTGTGGTGTCTTAGTATTCAGTTGATGGTTTCCTTGAGTGGGCAGAAGTGTGTGCATTTGATGTGGTCCCGTTTGTTTCTTGTTTCCTTTGTTGCCCTTGCCCAGTCAGACATGCTTCTTCCAAATAGGCGGCTCAGACAGATGGCAAAGAGCACTCTGCCTAGGTCTTCTCCTACAAGGTTCACGGTTTCAAGTCTGCCATTCAAGGCTTTAATCCATTTCAGGTGGTGTGTGTGCCAGGTGTAACATCATGGTGTACTCTCGTTGTGTTCCATGTGGCTGTGCAGGCTTCCCAGCACCGTTTATTGTAGAGACTCTCCTTCCTCCGCTGTCTCCACTTGGCTCCCTGGTCCAAAATGGGCTGTCCATGTAAGTTTGAGTTGGGCTCTGGGCTCTCAATTGTTTTGCATGGGTCTTCATGCCTGTTTTGGGGCCCAGACTGTGCCGTTTCGGTACCTAGCGCTTCGTCCTCTATGTTGAAATCAGAAATTGTGACACGTGCTGCTTTGTTCATTTTCCTGAGGATTCCTTTGCCTAGTCAGGGTCTCGTGTTGCTGGCTAGAAACTTTAGGATTCTCTCTTCTTCTCTGTGGCAAATACTGCTGCAACTTTGACTGGGATTGCATGGAATCCAGAGATTCCTTACTGCGGTATGAACCTTTCAAGTGTGTTAATCCTTCCATTCCTCGATCCCTCGATATCTTTTTTTTTCTTGTGTCTTCTTGAGTTTCTTTCCCCAAAGGTTTGCTAGTTTTTGAATTAACATAGAATTCACCTGTTTTGCTAAGGTTATTCACAGAGATCCTATTCTTCGTAATGGCAAGCTCCTGTTTTTTTGTTTTTTTTTTCCTTAGCTTCAGTTTTTCTGTTCTTTGCAACTTTTAATTGGTTTTGTTTTGGCACAAGTGCATTGCTGTGCTCACATCTGCTGGCAATGCTCCTGTATTTGCTGTGGAAGTCTGGCCCTGTCCAACGTCCCTTCCCATCTGCCTCTACTCTACCTCGGACGCCTGCACCAGAACAACTGAAGCAGTGGTGAGGGGGCCCAAACCGAGGATTCCACCCAGACCATACTGGGCCACAGACCCAGAAGGTGCGGACCTCACCACTGCACCACCGGCCGGCCACTTACATGTTCAGTGGCAACGTGCAGTTGAGTGCAACGGGAGTTAAATATACTAGTGAGCCCAACTCTAGCACTGTGTAGATGAGGCTAGGTTGTTTTTCGGGTCCATTGTGATGTCAGAGGATTTGTCATAATTGTGTCTCTGAGGTCCAGCATGCTTCCTGGATACAGGTTTCAGAGCCTGCTTGGAGCAGTCTCATAACTCACCCTTCCCAGTTAGCCCATGCTTGACCTTCGCTGCCGTTTTTTGGCTTGTGAATTTCTCTGACTTTCAAACGTTCCAGCAGAGTCTGTCTAAAGACGGACATCATCTTTCATTGTGGATAATTCAGGTGTGATTTCTGTTCACCTTCCATTTTCTGGGTCCTCTTTTTCTTTTCCATAGTATACTCGTCATGGTCTTTCTCAGCTATCTCCCTTAGACATGCTTATCAGTCCGTTCTCCTTCATTCCAAGGGATTAGTTTGTATTTCTTTAATCGCTGTATGTTCTCTAGGGTGAGGTGTGAGTGCTTTCGTGACTCTTGGTTGTTGTCCTTGAATTTGCACCGGTCACTTGTAGGACTCTTGGCTACCCTAGCCTAGGTCAAACTAAGCACTGAGAACACGTGGTCATGTGGGTTGGTTTGACATCCTGAGATCAGAAACTCCAAATTCGAGGTGGTCCTGGCAACCCCCTTCACGGACACAATGTTTCCAAGACAACTTAGACAAATCGGATGAATTCCACTCTCCAGGAAAGATATTTTTCTGTCTCTTTTCCGGATTTGGGAAGTTTCGAACTTGACCCCTGATCCTTGAACGTTCCCCTAGATTCCGTCCAGATACGGGCTTACTTAATTTTTATAGGGTGTGCCATTTGTTTGCCCTACATCCTCTACCCTGGCCTGTTTATTTTTCTTGAAACACAACTGTAAAGTTCTAATTTTCGTGCAACTTCCTTACATATGGTGTCAAAACACATAATCAATAATCCTTCTACGGCAAGAGGTAGGGGGAGAGAATTTCGATGGAGGCAAACAGAGCACACTAGCCTGGGAGGGCAGCCTTCACGAAGGAACGAAGCCCTGTGGAAGAGGGTGCTTTTCAGCACCCTTGTAGAGCACTTCCAAACAAAGAGACATACCCCAAGCGTGACAGGGCTCCATTCCTTCAAGGCTTCCAAGACATCTCTTGGGACACATTACCATGTGCCCAGTGGGCCCACGTGACACCAGAGCTTCGGAAAAAGAGACTGACCTGCAAAGAATGCTATGGGCCTTGGAAAGGAGGCATCGATTCTTCTCTTCAATGTCCTCAAGACATCTTTCTTGACTTTGCATTATGCTTAAGGCACAAGGGCACTGTAGGTGTGATGAACGCCAAGTCCGGCCACTTGTTTCCAATGAAGTTGCAAGCTTGAATCAGCATGACCTCCCCATAGACTTGAATAGATGACAATGTTCTCCTCTCCGTGCCTGTCCCTCTATTCTCACTTGTGGCCTAGGGTTCCTTTCTTATCCCTTGCATCAGACTCTGTTTTATCTCTTCTAGTTTCTGTGCCTGCTTTCTGTTTGCCAAACCTGTTTCTGGGTATCTGTCCCTTTAATAGCCTAGCCTAGGCCAATCCTCAGACTGTAACCATGCGGCCACCCTGGGGGACATGTTCACCGTGATGTCATAAGCGACCTCAAAATTCGAAGTTGTCCTGACAACCTCCGTGCACACAGAGTTTCACAGCCATCTCAGACCAGTCTGACTCCTCACCCTGTCTAGGTAGGATAGTTTTCCTTTTTCTGCAATTGTTGTCAGTTTCTATCTTTCTCCTTGAACTTCGAAAGGGCTCCTACATTCTCTCTAGACACTGGTTTCACTCCTGTAAGATTATCCTGGGTTTTATCTCTTATATCTTGGGTAGATGGCAAAATGGGTGGACCTTACCCAGAAAAAGTCCTGGACTCCCTCACAAGTTGAAGTTGCCCAGGGAATGTTCTGATGCACAATGATGGTGTCATCTCGTGGCACTCTGCCAATTCCACCTTGGCAGGTCACAAGTTTTCCTTCCTTCTGCCTTTGGGAAGTGTACCAGATACTTCCATAGATTGTAATATTCTTATGGTTCCTTTTCTTGTGCGTATTGATAACGTATCCTCACAATTGCTGCTTATTTGTGATCTCTGCCCGCACCATACCATGAAATCTATATTTCCTAACACTACTAATGTGATATGCACTCGTAATGTGAAACAGTGAGGCCCGGGCCGCCCAAGCGGAATGTGGGCACTTACCTGCTCCACCACAGGGCCGGCCCTGAATTGTACTTTTGGACCAACCTTTTGCCTGAACTTGGGAAGACGTGGGCCTGTTTGGATTATTCGTGAAGGTGATTAGTAATAACATCATGGACGGTAACATTTTCCGTTCGTTCATGGGTTTAGGACTGATCATGTTCTCTTCGTAGTATTCCTCTTCACCTATTTGGAATGGTCTGCCTTTCTGTAGCATCTGTAAGCATTTGGAGGTGATTTTCCATCCTTGGAAGTTCACCTTCTGTAAACTCTTTCCGCCCCCAAAGCTTTATGACATCATTCTGGACCCCTTTTTGGATTTTTGATTTGAGGTGAATTTATAGCCATGACCCTGCATTAGAACGTAGTATAACTTCCAGATTCACATCCTCATTGCTTTAGACTTCTGTGTAGCTTACATCATCTTCACCAGTGTAAGACTAATCACAGGCCCTCACCACACACTTGTGCCTAATCTTCTCTTTCACCCTCCGTCACCGCCCCTCTTTGCCTCTGGGAGCCCGCATACAAATGTTCAGTGCCACCTGTTGGTTAGTGCTTGCTTTTTCTTCTCCTTGTAAGTGAGATTCTATGGTATTTGAATTTCTCACTGGGGCTTGTTACACTTCCCCTAAAACCCTCACAGCCATTCTGGTGGTCACAAATGGCTGGATTGCATCATTTGTTCCGGCTGAGTGGTATACCATTGTGTGGCTATAGCCCATCTTCCTTCTCCAATCATCCCTTGCTGGACACCAGGGTGCTTTCCAAGTCTTGGATATCAGGAGTAAGACTGTGGTGAACACAGCCATGCACATGTCTTTATGCGGTAGTCTTTCTGACTGTTTTGGATAAGCAAGCGGCAGATTAATAGCTGGGTCATACGGGACATGGATACTTAAACTTCTGAGGCAGTTCCACACCTTTGGCATCGTGGCTGCACCGGGTTACACTCCCACCAGCAGTGCAGGAGGCTTCCCTTCTCTCCACCTCCTCTCTGACACTTGTTATTTCCTGTCTGCTTCCTTCTAGCCATGCTGACCACAGTGAGCTGCCATGGCCTTGCAGTTTGGATTTGCATTTTCCTGAGACTTCATGATGGTGAACAAGTTTTCATGCACCTACTGGCCCTCTTTCTGTCTTCTTCGGAGAAATCTCTGCTTCCATCTTTTGACCAGGTTTTCATTGGCTTGTTTTTTTTCTTGTGGAGACGTGCGAGTTGATTGTATCTTTGGGCTTTTCACCCCTTGTCCGATGTGTGGTTTGCAAACATCCTCTCCCAATCGTTGTGGTGTCTTAGTATTCAGTTGATGGTTTCCTTGAGTGGGCAGAAGTGTGTGCATTTGATGTGGTCCCGTTTGTTTCTTGTTTCCTTTGTTGCCCTTGCCCAGTCAGACATGCTTCTTCCAAATAGGCGGCTCAGACAGATGGCAAAGAGCACTCTGCCTAGGTCTTCTCCTACAAGGTTCACGGTTTCAAGTCTGCCATTCAAGGCTTTAATCCATTTCAGGTGGTGTGTGTGCCAGGTGTAACATCATGGTGTACTCTCGTTGTGTTCCATGTGGCTGTGCAGGCTTCCCAGCACCGTTTATTGTAGAGACTCTCCTTCCTCCGCTGTCTCCACTTGGCTCCCTGGTCCAAAATGGGCTGTCCATGTAAGTTTGAGTTGGGCTCTGGGCTCTCAATTGTTTTGCATGGGTCTTCATGCCTGTTTTGGGGCCCAGACTGTGCCGTTTCGGTACCTAGCGCTTCGTCCTCTATGTTGAAATCAGAAATTGTGACACGTGCTGCTTTGTTCGTTTTCCTGAGGATTCCTTTGCCTAGTCAGGGTCTCGTGTTGCTGGCTAGAAACTTTAGGATTCTCTCTTCTTCTCTGTGGCAAATACTGCTGCAACTTTGACTGGGATTGCATGGAATCCAGAGATTCCTTACTGCGGTATGAACCTTTCAAGTGTGTTAATCCTTCCATTCCTCGATCCCTCGATATCTTTTTTTTTCTTGTGTCTTCTTGAGTTTCTTTCCCCAAAGGTTTGCTAGTTTTTGAATTAACATAGAATTCACCTGTTTTGCTAAGGTTATTCACAGAGATCCTATTCTTCGTAATGGCAAGCTCCTGTTTTTTTGTTTTTTTTTTCCTTAGCTTCAGTTTTTCTGTTCTTTGCAACTTTTAATTGGTTTTGTTTTGGCACAAGTGCATTGCTGTGCTCACATCTGCTGGCAATGCTCCTGTATTTGCTGTGGAAGTCTGGCCCTGTCCAACGTCCCTTCCCATCTGCCTCTACTCTACCTCGGACGCCTGCACCAGAACAACTGAAGCAGTGGTGAGGGGGCCCAAACCGAGGATTCCACCCAGACCATACTGGGCCACAGACCCAGAAGGTGCGGACCTCACCACTGCACCACCGGCCGGCCACTTACATGTTCAGTGGCAACGTGCAGTTGAGTGCAATGGGAGTTAAATATACTAGTGAGCCCAACTCTAGCACTGTGTAGATGAGGCTAGGTTGTTTTTCGGGTCCATTGTGATGTCAGAGGATTTGTCATAATTGTGTCTCTGAGGTCCAGCATGCTTCCTGGATACAGGTTTCAGAGCCTGCTTGGAGCAGTCTCATAACTCACCCTTCCCAGTTAGCCCATGCTTGACCTTCGCTGCCGTTTTTTGGCTTGTGAATTTCTCTGACTTTCAAACGTTCCAGCAGAGTCTGTCTAAAGACGGACATCATCTTTCATTGTGGATAATTCAGGTGTGATTTCTGTTCACCTTCCATTTTCTGGGTCCTCTTTTTCTTTTCCATAGTATACTCGTCATGGTCTTTCTCAGCTATCTCCCTTAGACATGCTTATCAGTCCGTTCTCCTTCATTCCAAGGGATTAGTTTGTATTTCTTTAATCGCTGTATGTTCTCTAGGGTGAGGTGTGAGTGCTTTCGTGACTCTTGGTTGTTGTCCTTGAATTTGCACCGGTCACTTGTAGGACTCTTGGCTACCCTAGCCTAGGTCAAACTAAGCACTGAGAACACGTGGTCATGTGGGTTGGTTTGACATCCTGAGATCAGAAACTCCAAATTCGAGGTGGTCCTGGCAACCCCCTTCACGGACACAATGTTTCCAAGACAACTTAGACAAATCGGATGAATTCCACTCTCCAGGAAAGATATTTTTCTGTCTCTTTTCCGGATTTGGGAAGTTTCGAACTTGACCCCTGATCCTTGAACGTTCCCCTAGATTCCGTCCAGATACGGGCTTACTTAATTTTTATAGGGTGTGCCATTTGTTTGCCCTACATCCTCTACCCTGGCCTGTTTATTTTTCTTGAAACACAACTGTAAAGTTCTAATTTTCGTGCAACTTCCTTACATATGGTGTCAAAACACATAATCAATAATCCTTCTACGGCAAGAGGTAGGGGGAGAGAATTTCGATGGAGGCAAACAGAGCACACTAGCCTGGGAGGGCAGCCTTCACGAAGGAACGAAGCCCTGTGGAAGAGGGTGCTTTTCAGCACCCTTGTAGAGCACTTCCAAACAAAGAGACATACCCCAAGCGTGACAGGGCTCCATTCCTTCAAGGCTTCCAAGACATCTCTTGGGACACATTACCATGTGCCCAGTGGGCCCACGTGACACCAGAGCTTCGGAAAAAGAGACTGACCTGCAAAGAATGCTATGGGCCTTGGAAAGGAGGCATCGATTCTTCTCTTCAATGTCCTCAAGACATCTTTCTTGACTTTGCATTATGCTTAAGGCACAAGGGCACTGTAGGTGTGATGAACCCCAAGTCCGGCCACTTGTTTCCAATGAAGTTGCAAGCTTGAATCAGCATGACCTCCCCATAGACTTGAATAGATGACAATGTTCTCCTCTCCGTGCCTGTCCCTCTATTCTCACTTGTGGCCTAGGGTTCCTTTCTTATCCCTTGCATCAGACTCTGTTTTATCTCTTCTAGTTTCTGTGCCTGCTTTCTGTTTGCCAAACCTGTTTCTGGGTATCTGTCCCTTTAATAGCCTAGCCTAGGCCAATCCTCAGACTGTAACCATGCGGCCACCCTGGGGGACATGTTCACCGTGATGTCATAAGCGACCTCAAAATTCGAAGTTGTCCTGACAACCTCCGTGCACACAGAGTTTCACAGCCATCTCAGACCAGTCTGACTCCTCACCCTGTCTAGGTAGGATAGTTTTCCTTTTTCTGCAATTGTTGTCAGTTTCTATCTTTCTCCTTGAACTTCGAAAGGGCTCCTACATTCTCTCTAGACACTGGTTTCACTCCTGTAAGATTATCCTGGGTTTTATCTCTTATATCTTGGGTAGATGGCAAAATGGGTGGACCTTACCCAGAAAAAGTCCTGGACTCCCTCACAAGTTGAAGTTGCCCAGGGAATGTTCTGATGCACAATGATGGTGTCATCTCGTGGCACTCTGCCAATTCCACCTTGGCAGGTCACAAGTTTTCCTTCCTTCTGCCTTTGGGAAGTGTACCAGATACTTCCATAGATTGTAATATTCTTATGGTTCCTTTTCTTGTGCGTATTGATAACGTATCCTCACAATTGCTGCTTATTTATGATCTCTGCCCGCACCATACCATGAAATCTATATTTCCTAACACTACTAATGTGATATGCACTCGTAATGTGAAACAGTGAGGCCCGGGCCGCCCAAGCGGAATGTGGGCACTTACCTGCTCCACCACAGGGCCGGCCCTGAATTGTACTTTTGGACCAACCTTTTGCCTGAACTTGGGAAGACGTGGGCCTGTTTGGATTATTCGTGAAGGTGATTAGTAATAACATCATGGACGGTAACATTTTCCGTTCGTTCATGGGTTTAGGACTGATCATGTTCTCTTCGTAGTATTCCTCTTCACCTATTTGGAATGGTCTGCCTTTCTGTAGCATCTGTAAGCATTTGGAGGTGATTTTCCATCCTTGGAAGTTCACCTTCTGTAAACTCTTTCCGCCCCCAAAGCTTTATGACATCATTCTGGACCCCTTTTTGGATTTTTGATTTGAGGTGAATTTATAGCCATGACCCTGCATTAGAACGTAGTATAACTTCCAGATTCACATCCTCATTGCTTTAGACTTCTGTGTAGCTTACATCATCTTCACCAGTGTAAGACTAATCACAGGCCCTCACCACACACTTGTGCCTAATCTTCTCTTTCACCCTCCGTCACCGCCCCTCTTTGCCTCTGGGAGCCCGCATACAAATGTTCAGTGCCACCTGTTGGTTAGTGCTTGCTTTTTCTTCTCCTTGTAAGTGAGATTCTATGGTATTTGAATTTCTCACTGGGGCTTGTTACACTTCCCCTAAAACCCTCACAGCCATTCTGGTGGTCACAAATGGCTGGATTGCATCATTTGTTCCGGCTGAGTGGTATACCATTGTGTGGCTATAGCCCATCTTCCTTCTCCAATCATCCCTTGCTGGACACCAGGGTGCTTTCCAAGTCTTGGATATCAGGAGTAAGACTGTGGTGAACACAGCCATGCACATGTCTTTATGCGGTAGTCTTTCTGACTGTTTTGGATAAGCAAGCGGCAGATTAATAGCTGGGTCATACGGGACATGGATACTTAAACTTCTGAGGCAGTTCCACACCTTTGGCATCGTGGCTGCACCGGGTTACACTCCCACCAGCAGTGCAGGAGGCTTCCCTTCTCTCCACCTCCTCTCTGACACTTGTTATTTCCTGTCTGCTTCCTTCTAGCCATGCTGACCACAGTGAGCTGCCATGGCCTTGCAGTTTGGATTTGCATTTTCCTGAGACTTAATGATGGTGAACAAGTTTTCATGCACCTACTGGCCCTCTTTCTGTCTTCTTCGGAGAAATCTCTGCTTCCATCTTTTGACCAGGTTTTCATTGGCTTGTTTTTTTTCTTGTGGAGACGTGCGAGTTGATTGTATCTTTGGGCTTTTCACCCCTTGTCCGATGTGTGGTTTGCAAACATCCTCTCCCAATCGTTGTGGTGTCTTAGTATTCAGTTGATGGTTTCCTTGAGTGGGCAGAAGTGTGTGCATTTGATGTGGTCCCGTTTGTTTCTTGTTTCCTTTGTTGCCCTTGCCCAGTCAGACATGCTTCTTCCAAATAGGCGGCTCAGACAGATGGCAAAGAGCACTCTGCCTAGGTCTTCTCCTACAAGGTTCACGGTTTCAAGTCTGCCATTCAAGGCTTTAATCCATTTCAGGTGGTGTGTGTGCCAGGTGTAACATCATGGTGTACTCTCGTTGTGTTCCATGTGGCTGTGCAGGCTTCCCAGCACCGTTTATTGTAGAGACTCTCCTTCCTCCGCTGTCTCCACTTGGCTCCCTGGTCCAAAATGGGCTGTCCATGTAAGTTTGAGTTGGGCTCTGGGCTCTCAATTGTTTTGCATGGGTCTTCATGCCTGTTTTGGGGCCCAGACTGTGCCGTTTCGGTACCTAGCGCTTCGTCCTCTATGTTGAAATCAGAAATTGTGACACGTGCTGCTTTGTTCGTTTTCCTGAGGATTCCTTTGCCTAGTCAGGGTCTCGTGTTGCTGGCTAGAAACTTTAGGATTCTCTCTTCTTCTCTGTGGCAAATACTGCTGCAACTTTGACTGGGATTGCATGGAATCCAGAGATTCCTTACTGCGGTATGAACCTTTCAAGTGTGTTAATCCTTCCATTCCTCGATCCCTCGATATCTTTTTTTTTCTTGTGTCTTCTTGAGTTTCTTTCCCCAAAGGTTTGCTAGTTTTTGAATTAACATAGAATTCACCTGTTTTGCTAAGGTTATTCACAGAGATCCTATTCTTCGTAATGGCAAGCTCCTGTTTTTTTGTTTTTTTTTTCCTTAGCTTCAGTTTTTCTGTTCTTTGCAACTTTTAATTGGTTTTGTTTTGGCACAAGTGCATTGCTGTGCTCACATCTGCTGGCAATGCTCCTGTATTTGCTGTGGAAGTCTGGCCCTGTCCAACGTCCCTTCCCATCTGCCTCTACTCTACCTCGGACGCCTGCACCAGAACAACTGAAGCAGTGGTGAGGGGGCCCAAACCGAGGATTCCACCCAGACCATACTGGGCCACAGACCCAGAAGGTGCGGACCTCACCACTGCACCACCGGCCGGCCACTTACATGTTCAGTGGCAACGTGCAGTTGAGTGCAATGGGAGTTAAATATACTAGTGAGCCCAACTCTAGCACTGTGTAGATGAGGCTAGGTTGTTTTTCGGGTCCATTGTGATGTCAGAGGATTTGTCATAATTGTGTCTCTGAGGTCCAGCATGCTTCCTGGATACAGGTTTCAGAGCCTGCTTGGAGCAGTCTCATAACTCACCCTTCCCAGTTAGCCCATGCTTGACCTTCGCTGCCGTTTTTTGGCTTGTGAATTTCTCTGACTTTCAAACGTTCCAGCAGAGTCTGTCTAAAGACGGACATCATCTTTCATTGTGGATAATTCAGGTGTGATTTCTGTTCACCTTCCATTTTCTGGGTCCTCTTTTTCTTTTCCATAGTATACTCGTCATGGTCTTTCTCAGCTATCTCCCTTAGACATGCTTATCAGTCCGTTCTCCTTCATTCCAAGGGATTAGTTTGTATTTCTTTAATCGCTGTATGTTCTCTAGGGTGAGGTGTGAGTGCTTTCGTGACTCTTGGTTGTTGTCCTTGAATTTGCACCGGTCACTTGTAGGACTCTTGGCTACCCTAGCCTAGGTCAAACTAAGCACTGAGAACACGTGGTCATGTGGGTTGGTTTGACATCCTGAGATCAGAAACTCCAAATTCGAGGTGGTCCTGGCAACCCCCTTCACGGACACAATGTTTCCAAGACAACTTAGACAAATCGGATGAATTCCACTCTCCAGGAAAGATATTTTTCTGTCTCTTTTCCGGATTTGGGAAGTTTCGAACTTGACCCCTGATCCTTGAACGTTCCCCTAGATTCCGTCCAGATACGGGCTTACTTAATTTTTATAGGGTGTGCCATTTGTTTGCCCTACATCCTCTACCCTGGCCTGTTTATTTTTCTTGAAACACAACTGTAAAGTTCTAATTTTCGTGCAACTTCCTTACATATGGTGTCAAAACACATAATCAATAATCCTTCTACGGCAAGAGGTAGGGGGAGAGAATTTCGATGGAGGCAAACAGAGCACACTAGCCTGGGAGGGCAGCCTTCACGAAGGAACGAAGCCCTGTGGAAGAGGGTGCTTTTCAGCACCCTTGTAGAGCACTTCCAAACAAAGAGACATACCCCAAGCGTGACAGGGCTCCATTCCTTCAAGGCTTCCAAGACATCTCTTGGGACACATTACCATGTGCCCAGTGGGCCCACGTGACACCAGAGCTTCGGAAAAAGAGACTGACCTGCAAAGAATGCTATGGGCCTTGGAAAGGAGGCATCGATTCTTCTCTTCAATGTCCTCAAGACATCTTTCTTGACTTTGCATTATGCTTAAGGCACAAGGGCACTGTAGGTGTGATGAACCCCAAGTCCGGCCACTTGTTTCCAATGAAGTTGCAAGCTTGAATCAGCATGACCTCCCCATAGACTTGAATAGATGACAATGTTCTCCTCTCCGTGCCTGTCCCTCTATTCTCACTTGTGGCCTAGGGTTCCTTTCTTATCCCTTGCATCAGACTCTGTTTTATCTCTTCTAGTTTCTGTGCCTGCTTTCTGTTTGCCAAACCTGTTTCTGGGTATCTGTCCCTTTAATAGCCTAGCCTAGGCCAATCCTCAGACTGTAACCATGCGGCCACCCTGGGGGACATGTTCACCGTGATGTCATAAGCGACCTCAAAATTCGAAGTTGTCCTGACAACCTCCGTGCACACAGAGTTTCACAGCCATCTCAGACCAGTCTGACTCCTCACCCTGTCTAGGTAGGATAGTTTTCCTTTTTCTGCAATTGTTGTCAGTTTCTATCTTTCTCCTTGAACTTCGAAAGGGCTCCTACATTCTCTCTAGACACTGGTTTCACTCCTGTAAGATTATCCTGGGTTTTATCTCTTATATCTTGGGTAGATGGCAAAATGGGTGGACCTTACCCAGAAAAAGTCCTGGACTCCCTCACAAGTTGAAGTTGCCCAGGGAATGTTCTGATGCACAATGATGGTGTCATCTCGTGGCACTCTGCCAATTCCACCTTGGCAGGTCACAAGTTTTCCTTCCTTCTGCCTTTGGGAAGTGTACCAGATACTTCCATAGATTGTAATATTCTTATGGTTCCTTTTCTTGTGCGTATTGATAACGTATCCTCACAATTGCTGCTTATTTATGATCTCTGCCCGCACCATACCATGAAATCTATATTTCCTAACACTACTAATGTGATATGCACTCGTAATGTGAAACAGTGAGGCCCGGGCCGCCCAAGCGGAATGTGGGCACTTACCTGCTCCACCACAGGGCCGGCCCTGAATTGTACTTTTGGACCAACCTTTTGCCTGAACTTGGGAAGACGTGGGCCTGTTTGGATTATTCGTGAAGGTGATTAGTAATAACATCATGGACGGTAACATTTTCCGTTCGTTCATGGGTTTAGGACTGATCATGTTCTCTTCGTAGTATTCCTCTTCACCTATTTGGAATGGTCTGCCTTTCTGTAGCATCTGTAAGCATTTGGAGGTGATTTTCCATCCTTGGAAGTTCACCTTCTGTAAACTCTTTCCGCCCCCAAAGCTTTATGACATCATTCTGGACCCCTTTTTGGATTTTTGATTTGAGGTGAATTTATAGCCATGACCCTGCATTAGAACGTAGTATAACTTCCAGATTCACATCCTCATTGCTTTAGACTTCTGTGTAGCTTACATCATCTTCACCAGTGTAAGACTAATCACAGGCCCTCACCACACACTTGTGCCTAATCTTCTCTTTCACCCTCCGTCACCGCCCCTCTTTGCCTCTGGGAGCCCGCATACAAATGTTCAGTGCCACCTGTTGGTTAGTGCTTGCTTTTTCTTCTCCTTGTAAGTGAGATTCTATGGTATTTGAATTTCTCACTGGGGCTTGTTACACTTCCCCTAAAACCCTCACAGCCATTCTGGTGGTCACAAATGGCTGGATTGCATCATTTGTTCCGGCTGAGTGGTATACCATTGTGTGGCTATAGCCCATCTTCCTTCTCCAATCATCCCTTGCTGGACACCAGGGTGCTTTCCAAGTCTTGGATATCAGGAGTAAGACTGTGGTGAACACAGCCATGCACATGTCTTTATGCGGTAGTCTTTCTGACTGTTTTGGATAAGCAAGCGGCAGATTAATAGCTGGGTCATACGGGACATGGATACTTAAACTTCTGAGGCAGTTCCACACCTTTGGCATCGTGGCTGCACCGGGTTACACTCCCACCAGCAGTGCAGGAGGCTTCCCTTCTCTCCACCTCCTCTCTGACACTTGTTATTTCCTGTCTGCTTCCTTCTAGCCATGCTGACCACAGTGAGCTGCCATGGCCTTGCAGTTTGGATTTGCATTTTCCTGAGACTTAATGATGGTGAACAAGTTTTCATGCACCTACTGGCCCTCTTTCTGTCTTCTTCGGAGAAATCTCTGCTTCCATCTTTTGACCAGGTTTTCATTGGCTTGTTTTTTTTCTTGTGGAGACGTGCGAGTTGATTGTATCTTTGGGCTTTTCACCCCTTGTCCGATGTGTGGTTTGCAAACATCCTCTCCCAATCGTTGTGGTGTCTTAGTATTCAGTTGATGGTTTCCTTGAGTGGGCAGAAGTGTGTGCATTTGATGTGGTCCCGTTTGTTTCTTGTTTCCTTTGTTGCCCTTGCCCAGTCAGACATGCTTCTTCCAAATAGGCGGCTCAGACAGATGGCAAAGAGCACTCTGCCTAGGTCTTCTCCTACAAGGTTCACGGTTTCAAGTCTGCCATTCAAGGCTTTAATCCATTTCAGGTGGTGTGTGTGCCAGGTGTAACATCATGGTGTACTCTCGTTGTGTTCCATGTGGCTGTGCAGGCTTCCCAGCACCGTTTATTGTAGAGACTCTCCTTCCTCCGCTGTCTCCACTTGGCTCCCTGGTCCAAAATGGGCTGTCCATGTAAGTTTGAGTTGGGCTCTGGGCTCTCAATTGTTTTGCATGGGTCTTCATGCCTGTTTTGGGGCCCAGACTGTGCCGTTTCGGTACCTAGCGCTTCGTCCTCTATGTTGAAATCAGAAATTGTGACACGTGCTGCTTTGTTCGTTTTCCTGAGGATTCCTTTGCCTAGTCAGGGTCTCGTGTTGCTGGCTAGAAACTTTAGGATTCTCTCTTCTTCTCTGTGGCAAATACTGCTGCAACTTTGACTGGGATTGCATGGAATCCAGAGATTCCTTACTGCGGTATGAACCTTTCAAGTGTGTTAATCCTTCCATTCCTCGATCCCTCGATATCTTTTTTTTTCTTGTGTCTTCTTGAGTTTCTTTCCCCAAAGGTTTGCTAGTTTTTGAATTAACATAGAATTCACCTGTTTTGCTAAGGTTATTCACAGAGATCCTATTGTTCGTAATGGCAAGCTCCTGTTTTTTTGTTTTTTTTTTCCTTAGCTTCAGTTTTTCTGTTCTTTGCAACTTTTAATTGGTTTTGTTTTGGCACAAGTGCATTGCTGTGCTCACATCTGCTGGCAATGCTCCTGTATTTGCTGTGGAAGTCTGGCCCTGTCCAACGTCCCTTCCCATCTGCCTCTACTCTACCTCGGACGCCTGCACCAGAACAACTGAAGCAGTGGTGAGGGGGCCCAAACCGAGGATTCCACCCAGACCATACTGGGCCACAGACCCAGAAGGTGCGGACCTCACCACTGCACCACCGGCCGGCCACTTACATGTTCAGTGGCAACGTGCAGTTGAGTGCAATGGGAGTTAAATATACTAGTGAGCCCAACTCTAGCACTGTGTAGATGAGGCTAGGTTGTTTTTCGGGTCCATTGTGATGTCAGAGGATTTGTCATAATTGTGTCTCTGAGGTCCAGCATGCTTCCTGGATACAGGTTTCAGAGCCTGCTTGGAGCAGTCTCATAACTCACCCTTCCCAGTTAGCCCATGCTTGACCTTCGCTGCCGTTTTTTGGCTTGTGAATTTCTCTGACTTTCAAACGTTCCAGCAGAGTCTGTCTAAAGACGGACATCATCTTTCATTGTGGATAATTCAGGTGTGATTTCTGTTCACCTTCCATTTTCTGGGTCCTCTTTTTCTTTTCCATAGTATACTCGTCATGGTCTTTCTCAGCTATCTCCCTTAGACATGCTTATCAGTCCGTTCTCCTTCATTCCAAGGGATTAGTTTGTATTTCGTTAATCGCTGTATGTTCTCTAGGGTGAGGTGTGAGTGCTTTCGTGACTCTTGGTTGTTGTCCTTGAATTTGCACCGGTCACTTGTAGGACTCTTGGCTACCCTAGCCTAGGTCAAACTAAGCACTGAGAACACGTGGTCATGTGGGTTGGTTTGACATCCTGAGATCAGAAACTCCAAATTCGAGGTGGTCCTGGCAACCCCCTTCACGGACACAATGTTTCCAAGACAACTTAGACAAATCGGATGAATTCCACTCTCCAGGAAAGATATTTTTCTGTCTCTTTTCCGGATTTGGGAAGTTTCGAACTTGACCCCTGATCCTTGAACGTTCCCCTAGATTCCGTCCAGATACGGGCTTACTTAATTTTTATAGGGTGTGCCATTTGTTTGCCCTACATCCTCTACCCTGGCCTGTTTATTTTTCTTGAAACACAACTGTAAAGTTCTAATTTTCGTGCAACTTCCTTACATATGGTGTCAAAACACATAATCAATAATCCTTCTACGGCAAGAGGTAGGGGGAGAGAATTTCGATGGAGGCAAACAGAGCACACTAGCCTGGGAGGGCAGCCTTCACGAAGGAACGAAGCCCTGTGGAAGAGGGTGCTTTTCAGCACCCTTGTAGAGCACTTCCAAACAAAGAGACATACCCCAAGCGTGACAGGGCTCCATTCCTTCAAGGCTTCCAAGACATCTCTTGGGACACATTACCATGTGCCCAGTGGGCCCACGTGACACCAGAGCTTCGGAAAAAGAGACTGACCTTCAAAGAATGCTACGGGCCTTGGAAAGGAGGCATCGATTCTTCTCTTCAATGTCCTCAAGACATCTTTCTTGACTTTGCATTATGCTTAAGGCACAAGGGCACTGTAGGTGTGATGAACGCCAAGTCCGGCCACTTGTTTCCAATGAAGTTGCAAGCTTGAATCAGCATGACCTCCCCATAGACTTGAATAGATGACAATGTTCTCCTCTCCGTGCCTGTCCCTCTATTCTCACTTGTGGCCTAGGGTTCCTTTCTTATCCCTTGCATCAGACTCTGTTTTATCTCTTCTAGTTTCTGTGCCTGCTTTCTGTTTGCCAAACCTGTTTCTGGGTATCTGTCCCTTTAATAGCCTAGCCTAGGCCAATCCTCAGACTGTAGCCATGCGGCCACCCTGGGGGACATGTTCACCGTGATGTCATAAGCGACCTCAAAATTCGAAGTTGTCCTGACAACCTCCGTGCACACAGAGTTTCACAGCCATCTCAGACCAGTCTGACTCCTCACCCTGTCTAGGTAGGATAGTTTTCCTTTTTCTGCAATTGTTGTCAGTTTCTATCTTTCTCCTTGAACTTCGAAAGGGCTCCTACATTCTCTCTAGACACTGGTTTCACTCCTGTAAGATTATCCTGGGTTTTATCTCTTATATCTTGGGTAGATGGCAAAATGGGTGGACCTTACCCAGAAAAAGTCCTGGACTCCCTCACAAGTTGAAGTTGCCCAGGGAATGTTCTGATGCACAATGATGGTGTCATCTCGTGGCACTCTGCCAATTCCACCTTGGCAGGTCACAAGTTTTCCTTCCTTCTGCCTTTGGGAAGTGTACCAGATACTTCCATAGATTGTAATATTCTTATGGTTCCTTTTCTTGTGCGTATTGATAACGTATCCTCACAATTGCTGCTTATTTATGATCTCTGCCCGCACCATACCATGAAATCTATATTTCCTAACACTACTAATGTGATATGCACTCGTAATGTGAAACAGTGAGGCCCGGGCCGCCCAAGCGGAATGTGGGCACTTACCTGCTCCACCACAGGGCCGGCCCTGAATTGTACTTTTGGACCAACCTTTTGCCTGAACTTGGGAAGACGTGGGCCTGTTTGGATTATTCGTGAAGGTGATTAGTAATAACATCATGGACGGTAACATTTTCCGTTCGTTCATGGGTTTAGGACTGATCATGTTCTCTTCATAGTATTCCTCTTCACCTATTTGGAATGGTCTGCCTTTCTGTAGCATCTGTAAGCATTTGGAGGTGATTTTCCATCCTTGGAAGTTCACCTTCTGTAAACTCTTTCCGCCCCCAAAGCTTTATGACATCATTCTGGACCCCTTTTTGGATTTTTGATTTGAGGTGAATTTATAGCCATGACCCTGCATTAGAACGTACTATAACTTCCAGATTCACATCCTCATTGCTTTAGACTTCTGTGTAGCTTACATCATCTTCACCAGTGTAAGACTAATCACAGGCCCTCACCACACACTTGTGCCTAATCTTCTCTTTCACCCTCCGTCACCGCCCCTCTTTGCCTCTGGGAGCCCGCATACAAATGTTCAGTGCCACCTGTTGGTTAGTGCTTGCTTTTTCTTCTCCTTGTAAGTGAGATTCTATGGTATTTGAATTTCTCACTGGGGCTTGTTACACTTCCCCTAAAACCCTCACAGCCATTCTGGTGGTCACAAATGGCTGGATTGCATCATTTGTTCCGGCTGAGTGGTATACCATTGTGTGGCTATAGCCCATCTTCCTTCTCCAATCATCCCTTGCTGGACACCAGGGTGCTTTCCAAGTCTTGGATATCAGGAGTAAGACTGTGGTGAACACAGCCATGCACATGTCTTTATGCGGTAGTCTTTCTGACTGTTTTGGATAAGCAAGCGGCAGATTAATAGCTGGGTCATACGGGACATGGATACTTAAACTTCTGAGGCAGTTCCACACCTTTGGCATCGTGGCTGCACCGGGTTACACTCCCACCAGCAGTGCAGGAGGCTTCCCTTCTCTCCACCTCCTCTCTGACACTTGTTATTTCCTGTCTGCTTCCTTCTAGCCATGCTGACCACAGTGAGCTGCCATGGCCTTGCAGTTTGGATTTGCATTTTCCTGAGACTTCATGATGGTGAACAAGTTTTCATGCACCTACTGGCCCTCTTTCTGTCTTCTTCGGAGAAATCTCTGCTTCCATCTTTTGACCAGGTTTTCATTGGCTTGTTTTTTTTCTTGTGGAGACGTGCGAGTTGATTGTATCTTTGGGCTTTTCACCCCTTGTCCGATGTGTGGTTTGCAAACATCCTCTCCCAATCGTTGTGGTGTCTTAGTATTCAGTTGATGGTTTCCTTGAGTGGGCAGAAGTGTGTGCATTTGATGTGGTCCCGTTTGTTTCTTGTTTCCTTTGTTGCCCTTGCCCAGTCAGACATGCTTCTTCCAAATAGGCGGCTCAGACAGATGGCAAAGAGCACTCTGCCTAGGTCTTCTCCTACAAGGTTCACGGTTTCAAGTCTGCCATTCAAGGCTTTAATCCATTTCAGGTGGTGTGTGTGCCAGGTGTAACATCATGGTGTACTCTCGTTGTGTTCCATGTGGCTGTGCAGGCTTCCCAGCACCGTTTATTGTAGAGACTCTCCTTCCTCCGCTGTCTCCACTTGGCTCCCTGGTCCAAAATGGGCTGTCCATGTAAGTTTGAGTTGGGCTCTGGGCTCTCAATTGTTTTGCATGGGTCTTCATGCCTGTTTTGGGGCCCAGACTGTGCCGTTTCGGTACCTAGCGCTTCGTCCTCTATGTTGAAATCAGAAATTGTGACACGTGCTGCTTTGTTCGTTTTCCTGAGGATTCCTTTGCCTAGTCAGGGTCTCGTGTTGCTGGCTAGAAACTTTAGGATTCTCTCTTCTTCTCTGTGGCAAATACTGCTGCAACTTTGACTGGGATTGCATGGAATCCAGAGATTCCTTACTGCGGTATGAACCTTTCAAGTGTGTTAATCCTTCCATTCCTCGATCCCTCGATATCTTTTTTTTTCTTGTGTCTTCTTGAGTTTCTTTCCCCAAAGGTTTGCTAGTTTTTGAATTAACATAGAATTCACCTGTTTTGCTAAGGTTATTCACAGAGATCCTATTCTTCGTAATGGCAAGCTCCTGTTTTTTTGTTTTTTTTTTCCTTAGCTTCAGTTTTTCTGTTCTTTGCAACTTTTAATTGGTTTTGTTTTGGCACAAGTGCATTGCTGTGCTCACATCTGCTGGCAATGCTCCTGTATTTGCTGTGGAAGTCTGGCCCTGTCCAACGTCCCTTCCCATCTGCCTCTACTCTACCTCGGACGCCTGCACCAGAACAACTGAAGCAGAGGTGAGGAGGCCCAAACCGAGGATTCCACCCAGACCATACTGGGCCACAGACCCAGAAGGTGCGGACCTCACCACTGCACCACCGGCCGGCCACTTACATGTTCAGTGGCAACGTGCAGTTGAGTGCAATGGGAGTTAAATATACTAGTGAGCCCAACTCTAGCACTGTGTAGATGAGGCTAGGTTGTTTTTCGGGTCCATTGTGATGTCAGAGGATTTGTCATAATTGTGTCTCTGAGGTCCAGCATGCTTCCTGGATACAGGTTTCAGAGCCTGCTTGGAGCAGTCTCATAACTCACCCTTCCCAGTTAGCCCATGCTTGACCTTCGCTGCCGTTTTTTGGCTTGTGAATTTCTCTGACTTTCAAACGTTCCAGCAGAGTCTGTCTAAAGACGGACATCATCTTTCATTGTGGATAATTCAGGTGTGATTTCTGTTCACCTTCCATTTTCTGGGTCCTCTTTTTCTTTTCCATAGTATACTCGTCATGGTCTTTCTCAGCTATCTCCCTTAGACATGCTTATCAGTCCGTTCTCCTTCATTCCAAGGGATTAGTTTGTATTTCGTTAATCGCTGTATGTTCTCTAGGGTGAGGTGTGAGTGCTTTCGTGACTCTTGGTTGTTGTCCTTGAATTTGCACCGGTCACTTGTAGGACTCTTGGCTACCCTAGCCTAGGTCAAACTAAGCACTGAGAACACGTGGTCATGTGGGTTGGTTTGACATCCTGAGATCAGAAACTCCAAATTCGAGGTGGTCCTGGCAACCCCCTTCACGGACACAATGTTTCCAAGACAACTTAGACAAATCGGATGAATTCCACTCTCCAGGAAAGATATTTTTCTGTCTCTTTTCCGGATTTGGGAAGTTTCGAACTTGACCCCTGATCCTTGAACGTTCCCCTAGATTCCGTCCAGATACGGGCTTACTTAATTTTTATAGGGTGTGCCATTTGTTTGCCCTACATCCTCTACCCTGGCCTGTTTATTTTTCTTGAAACACAACTGTAAAGTTCTAATTTTCGTGCAACTTCCTTACATATGGTGTCAAAACACATAATCAATAATCCTTCTACGGCAAGAGGTAGGGGGAGAGAATTTCGATGGAGGCAAACAGAGCACACTAGCCTGGGAGGGCAGCCTTCACGAAGGAACGAAGCCCTGTGGAAGAGGGTGCTTTTCAGCACCCTTGTAGAGCACTTCCAAACAAAGAGACATACCCCAAGCGTGACAGGGCTCCATTCCTTCAAGGCTTCCAAGACATCTCTTGGGACACATTACCATGTGCCCAGTGGGCCCACGTGACACCAGAGCTTCGGAAAAAGAGACTGACCTTCAAAGAATGCTATGGGCCTTGGAAAGGAGGCATCGATTCTTCTCTTCAATGTCCTCAAGACATCTTTCTTGACTTTGCATTATGCTTAAGGCACAAGGGCACTGTAGGTGTGATGAACGCCAAGTCCGGCCACTTGTTTCCAATGAAGTTGCAAGCTTGAATCAGCATGACCTCCCCATAGACTTGAATAGATGACAATGTTCTCCTCTCCGTGCCTGTCCCTCTATTCTCACTTGTGGCCTAGGGTTCCTTTCTTATCCCTTGCATCAGACTCTGTTTTATCTCTTCTAGTTTCTGTGCCTGCTTTCTGTTTGCCAAACCTGTTTCTGGGTATCTGTCCCTTTAATAGCCTAGCCTAGGCCAATCCTCAGACTGTAACCATGCGGCCACCCTGGGGGACATGTTCACCGTGATGTCATAAGCGACCTCAAAATTCGAAGTTGTCCTGACAACCTCCGTGCATACAGAGTTTCACAGCCATCTCAGACCAGTCTGACTCCTCACCCTGTCTAGGTAGGATAGTTTTCCTTTTTCTGCAATTGTTGTCAGTTTCTATCTTTCTCCTTGAACTTCGAAAGGGCTCCTACATTCTCTCTAGACACTGGTTTCACTCCTGTAAGATTATCCTGGGTTTTATCTCTTATATCTTGGGTAGATGGCAAAATGGGTGGACCTTACCCAGAAAAAGTCCTGGACTCCCTCACAAGTTGAAGTTGCCCAGGGAATGTTCTGATGCACAATGATGGTGTCATCTCGTGGCACTCTGCCAATTCCACCTTGGCAGGTCACAAGTTTTCCTTCCTTCTGCCTTTGGGAAGTGTACCAGATACTTCCATAGATTGTAATATTCTTATGGTTCCTTTTCTTGTGCGTATTGATAACGTATCCTCACAATTGCTGCTTATTTATGATCTCTGCCCGCACCATACCATGAAATCTATATTTCCTAACACTACTAATGTGATATGCACTCGTAATGTGAAACAGTGAGGCCCGGGCCGCCCAAGCGGAATGTGGGCACTTACCTGCTCCACCACAGGGCCGGCCCTGAATTGTACTTTTGGACCAACCTTTTGCCTGAACTTGGGAAGACGTGGGCCTGTTTGGATTATTCGTGAAGGTGATTAGTAATAACATCATGGACGGTAACATTTTCCGTTCGTTCATGGGTTTAGGACTGATCATGTTCTCTTCGTAGTATTCCTCTTCACCTATTTGGAATGGTCTGCCTTTCTGTAGCATCTGTAAGCATTTGGAGGTGATTTTCCATCCTTGGAAGTTCACCTTCTGTAAACTCTTTCTGCCCCCAAAGCTTTATGACATCATTCTGGACCCCTTTTTGGATTTTTGATTTGAGGTGAATTTATAGCCATGACCCTGCATTAGAACGTAGTATAACTTCCAGATTCACATCCTCATTGCTTTAGACTTCTGTGTAGCTTACATCATCTTCACCAGTGTAAGACTAATCACAGGCCCTCACCACACACTTGTGCCTAATCTTCTCTTTCACCCTCCGTCACCGCCCCTCTTTGCCTCTGGGAGCCCGCATACAAATGTTCAGTGCCACCTGTTGGTTAGTGCTTGCTTTTTCTTCTCCTTGTAAGTGAGATTCTATGGTATTTGAATTTCTCACTGGGGCTTGTTACACTTCCCCTAAAACCCTCACAGCCATTCTGGTGGTCACAAATGGCTGGATTGCATCATTTGTTCCGGCTGAGTGGTATACCATTGTGTGGCTATAGCCCATCTTCCTTCTCCAATCATCCCTTGCTGGACACCAGGGTGCTTTCCAAGTCTTGGATATCAGGAGTAAGACTGTGGTGAACACAGCCATGCACATGTCTTTATGCGGTAGTCTTTCTGACTGTTTTGGATAAGCAAGCGGCAGATTAATAGCTGGGTCATACGGGACATGGATACTTAAACTTCTGAGGCAGTTCCACACCTTTGGCATCGTGGCTGCACCGGGTTACACTCCCACCAGCAGTGCAGGAGGCTTCCCTTCTCTCCACCTCCTCTCTGACACTTGTTATTTCCTGTCTGCTTCCTTCTAGCCATGCTGACCACAGTGAGCTGCCATGGCCTTGCAGTTTGGATTTGCATTTTCCTGAGACTTCATGATGGTGAACAAGTTTTCATGCACCTACTGGCCCTCTTTCTGTCTTCTTCGGAGAAATCTCTGCTTCCATCTTTTGACCAGGTTTTCATTGGCTTGTTTTTTTTCTTGTGGAGACGTGCGAGTTGATTGTATCTTTGGGCTTTTCACCCCTTGTCCGATGTGTGGTTTGCAAACATCCTCTCCCAATCGTTGTGGTGTCTTAGTATTCAGTTGATGGTTTCCTTGAGTGGGCAGAAGTGTGTGCATTTGATGTGGTCCCGTTTGTTTCTTGTTTCCTTTGTTGCCCTTGCCCAGTCAGACATGCTTCTTCCAAATAGGCGGCTCAGACAGATGGCAAAGAGCACTCTGCCTAGGTCTTCTCCTACAAGGTTCACGGTTTCAAGTCTGCCATTCAAGGCTTTAATCCATTTCAGGTGGTGTGTGTGCCAGGTGTAACATCATGGTGTACTCTCGTTGTGTTCCATGTGGCTGTGCAGGCTTCCCAGCACCGTTTATTGTAGAGACTCTCCTTCCTCCGCTGTCTCCACTTGGCTCCCTGGTCCAAAATGGGCTGTCCATGTAAGTTTGAGTTGGGCTCTGGGCTCTCAATTGTTTTGCATGGGTCTTCATGCCTGTTTTGGGGCCCAGACTGTGCCGTTTCGGTACCTAGCGCTTCGTCCTCTATGTTGAAATCAGAAATTGTGACACGTGCTGCTTTGTTCGTTTTCCTGAGGATTCCTTTGCCTAGTCAGGGTCTCGTGTTGCTGGCTAGAAACTTTAGGATTCTCTCTTCTTCTCTGTGGCAAATACTGCTGCAACTTTGACTGGGATTGCATGGAATCCAGAGATTCCTTACTGCGGTATGAACCTTTCAAGTGTGTTAATCCTTCCATTCCTCGATCCCTCGATATCTTTTTTTTTCTTGTGTCTTCTTGAGTTTCTTTCCCCAAAGGTTTGCTAGTTTTTGAATTAACATAGAATTCACCTGTTTTGCTAAGGTTATTCACAGAGATCCTATTCTTCGTAATGGCAAGCTCCTGTTTTTTTGTTTTTTTTTTCCTTAGCTTCAGTTTTTCTGTTCTTTGCAACTTTTAATTGGTTTTGTTTTGGCACAAGTGCATTGCTGTGCTCACATCTGCTGGCAATGCTCCTGTATTTGCTGTGGAAGTCTGGCCCTGTCCAACGTCCCTTCCCATCTGCCTCTACTCTACCTCGGACGCCTGCACCAGAACAACTGAAGCAGTGGTGAGGGGGCCCAAACCGAGGATTCCACCCAGACCATACTGGGCCACAGACCCAGAAGGTGCGGACCTCACCACTGCACCACCGGCCGGCCACTTACATGTTCAGTGGCAACGTGCAGTTGAGTGCAATGGGAGTTAAATATACTAGTGAGCCCAACTCTAGCACTGTGTAGATGAGGCTAGGTTGTTTTTCGGGTCCATTGTGATGTCAGAGGATTTGTCATAATTGTGTCTCTGAGGTCCAGCATGCTTCCTGGATACAGGTTTCAGAGCCTGCTTGGAGCAGTCTCATAACTCACCCTTCCCAGTTAGCCCATGCTTGACCTTCGCTGCCGTTTTTTGGCTTGTGAATTTCTCTGACTTTCAAACGTTCCAGCAGAGTCTGTCTAAAGACGGACATCATCTTTCATTGTGGATAATTCAGGTGTGATTTCTGTTCACCTTCCATTTTCTGGGTCCTCTTTTTCTTTTCCATAGTATACTCGTCATGGTCTTTCTCAGCTATCTCCCTTAGACATGCTTATCAGTCCGTTCTCCTTCATTCCAAGGGATTAGTTTGTATTTCGTTAATCGCTGTATGTTCTCTAGGGTGAGGTGTGAGTGCTTTCGTGACTCTTGGTTGTTGTCCTTGAATTTGCACCGGTCACTTGTAGGACTCTTGGCTACCCTAGCCTAGGTCAAACTAAGCACTGAGAACACGTGGTCATGTGGGTTGGTTTGACATCCTGAGATCAGAAACTCCAAATTCGAGGTGGTCCTGGCAACCCCCTTCACGGACACAATGTTTCCAAGACAACTTAGACAAATCGGATGAATTCCACTCTCCAGGAAAGATATTTTTCTGTCTCTTTTCCGGATTTGGGAAGTTTCGAACTTGACCCCTGATCCTTGAACGTTCCCCTAGATTCCGTCCAGATACGGGCTTACTTAATTTTTATAGGGTGTGCCATTTGTTTGCCCTACATCCTCTACCCTGGCCTGTTTATTTTTCTTGAAACACAACTGTAAAGTTCTAATTTTCGTGCAACTTCCTTACATATGGTGTCAAAACACATAATCAATAATCCTTCTACGGCAAGAGGTAGGGGGAGAGAATTTCGATGGAGGCAAACAGAGCACACTAGCCTGGGAGGGCAGCCTTCACGAAGGAACGAAGCCCTGTGGAAGAGGGTGCTTTTCAGCACCCTTGTAGAGCACTTCCAAACAAAGAGACATACCCCAAGCGTGACAGGGCTCCATTCCTTCAAGGCTTCCAAGACATCTCTTGGGACACATTACCATGTGCCCAGTGGGCCCACGTGACACCAGAGCTTCGGAAAAAGAGACTGACCTTCAAAGAATGCTATGGGCCTTGGAAAGGAGGCATCGATTCTTCTCTTCAATGTCCTCAAGACATCTTTCTTGACTTTGCATTATGCTTAAGGCACAAGGGCACTGTAGGTGTGATGAACCCCAAGTCCGGCCACTTGTTTCCAATGAAGTTGCAAGCTTGAATCAGCATGACCTCCCCATAGACTTGAATAGATGACAATGTTCTCCTCTCCGTGCCTGTCCCTCTATTCTCACTTGTGGCCTAGGGTTCCTTTCTTATCCCTTGCATCAGACTCTGTTTTATCTCTTCTAGTTTCTGTGCCTGCTTTCTGTTTGCCAAACCTGTTTCTGGGTATCTGTCCCTTTAATAGCCTAGCCTAGGCCAATCCTCAGACTGTAACCATGCGGCCACCCTGGGGGACATGTTCACCGTGATGTCATAAGCGACCTCAAAATTCGAAGTTGTCCTGACAACCTCCGTGCACACAGAGTTTCACAGCCATCTCAGACCAGTCTGACTCCTCACCCTGTCTAGGTAGGATAGTTTTCCTTTTTCTGCAATTGTTGTCAGTTTCTATCTTTCTCCTTGAACTTCGAAAGGGCTCCTACATTCTCTCTAGACACTGGTTTCACTCCTGTAAGATTATCCTGGGTTTTATCTCTTATATCTTGGGTAGATGGCAAAATGGGTGGACCTTACCCAGAAAAAGTCCTGGACTCCCTCACAAGTTGAAGTTGCCCAGGGAATGTTCTGATGCACAATGATGGTGTCATCTCGTGGCACTCTGCCAATTCCACCTTGGCAGGTCACAAGTTTTCCTTCCTTCTGCCTTTGGGAAGTGTACCAGATACTTCCATAGATTGTAATATTCTTATGGTTCCTTTTCTTGTGCGTATTGATAACGTATCCTCACAATTGCTGCTTATTTATGATCTCTGCCCGCACCATACCATGAAATCTATATTTCCTAACACTACTAATGTGATATGCACTCGTAATGTGAAACAGTGAGGCCTGGGCCGCCCAAGCGGAATGTGGGCACTTACCTGCTCCACCACAGGGCCGGCCCTGAATTGTACTTTTGGACCAACCTTTTGCCTGAACTTGGGAAGACGTGGGCCTGTTTGGATTATTCGTGAAGGTGATTAGTAATAACATCATGGACGGTAACATTTTCCGTTCGTTCATGGGTTTAGGACTGATCATGTTCTCTTCGTAGTATTCCTCTTCACCTATTTGGAATGGTCTGCCTTTCTGTAGCATCTGTAAGCATTTGGAGGTGATTTTCCATCCTTGGAAGTTCACCTTCTGTAAACTCTTTCCGCCCCCAAAGCTTTATGACATCATTCTGGACCCCTTTTTGGATTTTTGATTTGAGGTGAATTTATAGCCATGACCCTGCATTAGAACGTACTATAACTTCCAGATTCACATCCTCATTGCTTTAGACTTCTGTGTAGCTTACATCATCTTCACCAGTGTAAGACTAATCACAGGCCCTCACCACACACTTGTGCCTAATCTTCTCTTTCACCCTCCGTCACCGCCCCTCTTTGCCTCTGGGAGCCCGCATACAAATGTTCAGTGCCACCTGTTGGTTAGTGCTTGCTTTTTCTTCTCCTTGTAAGTGAGATTCTATGGTATTTGAATTTCTCACTGGGGCTTGTTACACTTCCCCTAAAACCCTCACAGCCATTCTGGTGGTCACAAATGGCTGGATTGCATCATTTGTTCCGGCTGAGTGGTATACCATTGTGTGGCTATAGCCCATCTTCCTTCTCCAATCATCCCTTGCTGGACACCAGGGTGCTTTCCAAGTCTTGGATATCCGGAGTAAGACTGTGGTGAACACAGCCATGCACATGTCTTTATGCGGTAGTCTTTCTGACTGTTTTGGATAAGCAAGCGGCAGATTAATAGCTGGGTCATACGGGACATGGATACTTAAACTTCTGAGGCAGTTCCACACCTTTGGCATCGTGGCTGCACCGGGTTACACTCCCACCAGCAGTGCAGGAGGCTTCCCTTCTCTCCACCTCCTCTCTGACACTTGTTATTTCCTGTCTGCTTCCTTCTAGCCATGCTGACCACAGTGAGCTGCCATGGCCTTGCAGTTTGGATTTGCATTTTCCTGAGACTTCATGATGGTGAACAAGTTTTCATGCACCTACTGGCCCTCTTTCTGTCTTCTTCGGAGAAATCTCTGCTTCCATCTTTTGACCAGGTTTTCATTGGCTTGTTTTTTTTCTTGTGGAGACGTGCGAGTTGATTGTATCTTTGGGCTTTTCACCCCTTGTCCGATGTGTGGTTTGCAAACATCCTCTCCCAATCGTTGTGGTGTCTTAGTATTCAGTTGATGGTTTCCTTGAGTGGGCAGAAGTGTGTGCATTTGATGTGGTCCCGTTTGTTTCTTGTTTCCTTTGTTGCCCTTGCCCAGTCAGACATGCTTCTTCCAAATAGGCGGCTCAGACAGATGGCAAAGAGCACTCTGCCTAGGTCTTCTCCTACAAGGTTCACGGTTTCAAGTCTGCCATTCAAGGCTTTAATCCATTTCAGGTGGTGTGTGTGCCAGGTGTAACATCATGGTGTACTCTCGTTGTGTTCCATGTGGCTGTGCAGGCTTCCCAGCACCGTTTATTGTAGAGACTCTCCTTCCTCCGCTGTCTCCACTTGGCTCCCTGGTCCAAAATGGGCTGTCCATGTAAGTTTGAGTTGGGCTCTGGGCTCTCAATTGTTTTGCATGGGTCTTCATGCCTGTTTTGGGGCCCAGACTGTGCCGTTTCGGTACCTAGCGCTTCGTCCTCTATGTTGAAATCAGAAATTGTGACACGTGCTGCTTTGTTCGTTTTCCTGAGGATTCCTTTGCCTAGTCAGGGTCTCGTGTTGCTGGCTAGAAACTTTAGGATTCTCTCTTCTTCTCTGTGGCAAATACTGCTGCAACTTTGACTGGGATTGCATGGAATCCAGAGATTCCTTACTGCGGTATGAACCTTTCAAGTGTGTTAATCCTTCCATTCCTCGATCCCTCGATATCTTTTTTTTTCTTGTGTCTTCTTGAGTTTCTTTCCCCAAAGGTTTGCTAGTTTTTGAATTAACATAGAATTCACCTGTTTTGCTAAGGTTATTCACAGAGATCCTATTCTTCGTAATGGCAAGCTCCTGTTTTTTTGTTTTTTTTTTTCCTTAGCTTCAGTTTTTCTGTTCTTTGCAACTTTTAATTGGTTTTGTTTTGGCACAAGTGCATTGCTGTGCTCACATCTGCTGGCAATGCTCCTGTATTTGCTGTGGAAGTCTGGCCCTGTCCAACGTCCCTTCCCATCTGCCTCTACTCTACCTCGGACGCCTGCACCAGAACAACTGAAGCAGTGGTGAGGAGGCCCAAACCGAGGATTCCACCCAGCCCATACTGGGCCACAGACCCAGAAGGTGCGGACCTCACCACTGCACCACCGGCCGGCCACTTACATGTTCAGTGGCAACGTGCAGTTGAGTGCAATGGGAGTTAAATATACTAGTGAGCCCAACTCTAGCACTGTGTAGATGAGGCTAGGTTGTTTTTCGGGTCCATTGTGATGTCAGAGGATTTGTCATAATTGTGTCTCTGAGGTCCAGCATGCTTCCTGGATACAGGTTTCAGAGCCTGCTTGGAGCAGTCTCATAACTCACCCTTCCCAGTTAGCCCATGCTTGACCTTCGCTGCCGTTTTTTGGCTTGTGAATTTCTCTGACTTTCAAACGTTCCAGCAGAGTCTGTCTAAAGACGGACATCATCTTTCATTGTGGATAATTCAGGTGTGATTTCTGTTCACCTTCCATTTTCTGGGTCCTCTTTTTCTTTTCCATAGTATACTCGTCATGGTCTTTCTCAGCTATCTCCCTTAGACATGCTTATCAGTCCGTTCTCCTTCATTCCAAGGGATTAGTTTGTATTTCTTTAATCGCTGTATGTTCTCTAGGGTGAGGTGTGAGTGCTTTCGTGACTCTTGGTTGTTGTCCTTGAATTTGCACCGGTCACTTGTAGGACTCTTGGCTACCCTAGCCTAGGTCAAACTAAGCACTGAGAACACGTGGTCATGTGGGTTGGTTTGACATCCTGAGATCAGAAACTCCAAATTCGAGGTGGTCCTGGCAACCCCCTTCACGGACACAATGTTTCCAAGACAACTTAGACAAATCGGATGAATTCCACTCTCCAGGAAAGATATTTTTCTGTCTCTTTTCCGGATTTGGGAAGTTTCGAACTTGACCCCTGATCCTTGAACGTTCCCCTAGATTCCGTCCAGATACGGGCTTACTTAATTTTTATAGGGTGTGCCATTTGTTTGCCCTACATCCTCTACCCTGGCCTGTTTATTTTTCTTGAAACACAACTGTAAAGTTCTAATTTTCGTGCAACTTCCTTACATATGGTGTCAAAACACATAATCAATAATCCTTCTACGGCAAGAGGTAGGGGGAGAGAATTTCGATGGAGGCAAACAGAGCACACTAGCCTGGGAGGGCAGCCTTCACGAAGGAACGAAGCCCTGTGGAAGAGGGTGCTTTTCAGCACCCTTGTAGAGCACTTCCAAACAAAGAGACATACCCCAAGCGTGACAGGGCTCCATTCCTTCAAGGCTTCCAAGACATCTCTTGGGACACATTACCATGTGCCCAGTGGGCCCACGTGACACCAGAGCTTCGGAAAAAGAGACTGACCTTCAAAGAATGCTATGGGCCTTGGAAAGGAGGCATCGATTCTTCTCTTCAATGTCCTCAAGACATCTTTCTTGACTTTGCATTATGCTTAAGGCACAAGGGCACTGTAGGTGTGATGAACCCCAAGTCCGGCCACTTGTTTCCAATGAAGTTGCAAGCTTGAATCAGCATGACCTCCCCATAGACTTGAATAGATGACAATGTTCTCCTCTCCGTGCCTGTCCCTCTATTCTCACTTGTGGCCTAGGGTTCCTTTCTTATCCCTTGCATCAGACTCTGTTTTATCTCTTCTAGTTTCTGTGCCTGCTTTCTGTTTGCCAAACCTGTTTCTGGGTATCTGTCCCTTTAATAGCCTAGCCTAGGCCAATCCTCAGACTGTAACCATGCGGCCACCCTGGGGGACATGTTCACCGTGATGTCATAAGCGACCTCAAAATTCGAAGTTGTCCTGACAACCTCCGTGCACACAGAGTTTCACAGCCATCTCAGACCAGTCTGACTCCTCACCCTGTCTAGGTAGGATAGTTTTCCTTTTTCTGCAATTGTTGTCAGTTTCTATCTTTCTCCTTGAACTTCGAAAGGGCTCCTACATTCTCTCTAGACACTGGTTTCACTCCTGTAAGATTATCCTGGGTTTTATCTCTTATATCTTGGGTAGATGGCAAAATGGGTGGACCTTACCCAGAAAAAGTCCTGGACTCCCTCACAAGTTGAAGTTGCCCAGGGAATGTTCTGATGCACAATGATGGTGTCATCTCGTGGCACTCTGCCAATTCCACCTTGGCAGGTCACAAGTTTTCCTTCCTTCTGCCTTTGGGAAGTGTACCAGATACTTCCATAGATTGTAATATTCTTATGGTTCCTTTTCTTGTGCGTATTGATAACGTATCCTCACAATTGCTGCTTATTTATGATCTCTGCCCGCACCATACCATGAAATCTATATTTCCTAACACTACTAATGTGATATGCACTCGTAATGTGAAACAGTGAGGCCTGGGCCGCCCAAGCGGAATGTGGGCACTTACCTGCTCCACCACAGGGCCGGCCCTGAATTGTACTTTTGGACCAACCTTTTGCCTGAACTTGGGAAGACGTGGGCCTGTTTGGATTATTCGTGAAGGTGATTAGTAATAACATCATGGACGGTAACATTTTCCGTTCGTTCATGGGTTTAGGACTGATCATGTTCTCTTCGTAGTATTCCTCTTCACCTATTTGGAATGGTCTGCCTTTCTGTAGCATCTGTAAGCATTTGGAGGTGATTTTCCATCCTTGGAAGTTCACCTTCTGTAAACTCTTTCCGCCCCCAAAGCTTTATGACATCATTCTGGACCCCTTTTTGGATTTTTGATTTGAGGTGAATTTATAGCCATGACCCTGCATTAGAACGTACTATAACTTCCAGATTCACATCCTCATTGCTTTAGACTTCTGTGTAGCTTACATCATCTTCACCAGTGTAAGACTAATCACAGGCCCTCACCACACACTTGTGCCTAATCTTCTCTTTCACCCTCCGTCACCGCCCCTCTTTGCCTCTGGGAGCCCGCATACAAATGTTCAGTGCCACCTGTTGGTTAGTGCTTGCTTTTTCTTCTCCTTGTAAGTGAGATTCTATGGTATTTGAATTTCTCACTGGGGCTTGTTACACTTCCCCTAAAACCCTCACAGCCATTCTGGTGGTCACAAATGGCTGGATTGCATCATTTGTTCCGGCTGAGTGGTATACCATTGTGTGGCTATAGCCCATCTTCCTTCTCCAATCATCCCTTGCTGGACACCAGGGTGCTTTCCAAGTCTTGGATATCAGGAGTAAGACTGTGGTGAACACAGCCATGCACATGTCTTTATGCGGTAGTCTTTCTGACTTTTTTGGATAAGCAAGCGGCAGATTAATAGCTGGGTCATACGGGACATGGATACTTAAACTTCTGAGGCAGTTCCACACCTTTGGCATCGTGGCTGCACCGGGTTACACTCCCACCAGCAGTGCAGGAGGCTTCCATTCTCTCCACCTCCTCTCTGACACTTGTTATTTCCTGTCTGCTTCCTTCTAGCCATGCTGACCACAGTGAGCTGCCATGGCCTTGCAGTTTGGATTTGCATTTTCCTGAGACTTCATGATGGTGAACAAGTTTTCATGCACCTACTGGCCCTCTTTCTGTCTTCTTCGGAGAAACCTCTGCTTCCATCTTTTGACCAGGTTTTCATTGGCTTGTTTTTTTTCTTGTGGAGACGTGCGAGTTGATTGTATCTTTGGGCTTTTCACCCCTTGTCCGATGTGTGGTTTGCAAACATCCTCTCCCAATCGTTGTGGTGTCTTAGTATTCAGTTGATGGTTTCCTTGAGTGGGCAGAAGTGTGTGCATTTGATGTGGTCCCGTTTGTTTCTTGTTTCCTTTGTTGCCCTTGCCCAGTCAGACATGCTTCTTCCAAATAGGCGGCTCAGACAGATGGCAAAGAGCACTCTGCCTAGGTCTTCTCCTACAAGGTTCACGGTTTCAAGTCTGCCATTCAAGGCTTTAATCCATTTCAGGTGGTGTGTGTGCCAGGTGTAACATCATGGTGTACTCTCGTTGTGTTCCATGTGGCTGTGCAGGCTTCCCAGCACCGTTTATTGTAGAGACTCTCCTTCCTCCGCTGTCTCCACTTGGCTCCCTGGTCCAAAATGGGCTGTCCATGTAAGTTTGAGTTGGGCTCTGGGCTCTCAATTGTTTTGCATTGGTCTTCATGCCTGTTTTGGGGCCCAGACTGTGCCGTTTCGGTACCTAGCGCTTCGTCCTCTATGTTGAAATCAGAAATTGTGACACGTGCTGCTTTGTTCGTTTTCCTGAGGATTCCTTTGCCTAGTCAGGGTCTCGTGTTGCTGGCTAGAAACTTTAGGATTCTCTCTTCTTCTCTGTGGCAAATACTGCTGCAACTTTGACTGGGATTGCATGGAATCCAGAGATTCCTTACTGCGGTATGAACCTTTCAAGTGTGTTAATCCTTCCATTCCTCGATCCCTCGATATCTTTTTTTTTCTTGTGTCTTCTTGAGTTTCTTTCCCCAAAGGTTTGCTAGTTTTTGAATTAACATAGAATTCACCTGTTTTGCTAAGGTTATTCACAGAGATCCTATTCTTCGTAATGGCAAGCTCCTGTTTTTTTGTTTTTTTTTTTCCTTAGCTTCAGTTTTTCTGTTCTTTGCAACTTTTAATTGGTTTTGTTTTGGCACAAGTGCATTGCTGTGCTCACATCTGCTGGCAATGCTCCTGTATTTGCTGTGGAAGTCTGGCCCTGTCCAACGTCCCTTCCCATCTGCCTCTACTCTACCTCGGACGCCTGCACCAGAACAACTGAAGCAGAGGTGAGGAGGCCCAAACCGAGGATTCCACCCAGACCATACTGGGCCACAGACCCAGAAGGTGCGGACCTCACCACTGCACCACCGGCCGGCCACTTACATGTTCAGTGGCAACGTGCAGTTGAGTGCAATGGGAGTTAAATATACTAGTGAGCCCAACTCTAGCACTGTGTAGATGAGGCTAGGTTGTTTTTCGGGTCCATTGTGATGTCAGAGGATTTGTCATAATTGTGTCTCTGAGGTCCAGCATGCTTCCTGGATACAGGTTTCAGAGCCTGCTTGGAGCAGTCTCATAACTCACCCTTCCCAGTTAGCCCATGCTTGACCTTCGCTGCCGTTTTTTGGCTTGTGAATTTCTCTGACTTTCAAACGTTCCAGCAGAGTCTGTCTAAAGACGGACATCATCTTTCATTGTGGATAATTCAGGTGTGATTTCTGTTCACCTTCCATTTTCTGGGTCCTCTTTTTCTTTTCCATAGTATACTCGTCATGGTCTTTCTCAGCTATCTCCCTTAGACATGCTTATCAGTCCGTTCTCCTTCATTCCAAGGGATTAGTTTGTATTTCTTTAATCGCTGTATGTTCTCTAGGGTGAGGTGTGAGTGCTTTCGTGACTCTTGGTTGTTGTCCTTGAATTTGCACCGGTCACTTGTAGGACTCTTGGCTACCCTAGCCTAGGTCAAACTAAGCACTGAGAACACGTGGTCATGTGGGTTGGTTTGACATCCTGAGATCAGAAACTCCAAATTCGAGGTGGTCCTGGCAACCCCCTTCACGGACACAATGTTTCCAAGACAACTTAGACAAATCGGATGAATTCCACTCTCCAGGAAAGATATTTTTCTGTCTCTTTTCCGGATTTGGGAAGTTTCGAACTTGACCCCTGATCCTTGAACGTTCCCCTAGATTCCGTCCAGATACGGGCTTACTTAATTTTTATAGGGTGTGCCATTTGTTTGCCCTACATCCTCTACCCTGGCCTGTTTATTTTTCTTGAAACACAACTGTAAAGTTCTAATTTTCGTGCAACTTCCTTACATATGGTGTCAAAACACATAATCAATAATCCTTCTACGGCAAGAGGTAGGGGGAGAGAATTTCGATGGAGGCAAACAGAGCACACTAGCCTGGGAGGGCAGCCTTCACGAAGGAACGAAGCCCTGTGGAAGAGGGTGCTTTTCAGCACCCTTGTAGAGCACTTCCAAACAAAGAGACATACCCCAAGCGTGACAGGGCTCCATTCCTTCAAGGCTTCCAAGACATCTCTTGGGACACATTACCATGTGCCCAGTGGGCCCACGTGACACCAGAGCTTCGGAAAAAGAGACTGACCTTCAAAGAATGCTATGGGCCTTGGAAAGGAGGCATCGATTCTTCTCTTCAATGTCCTCAAGACATCTTTCTTGACTTTGCATTATGCTTAAGGCACAAGGGCACTGTAGGTGTGATGAACGCCAAGTCCGGCCACTTGTTTCCAATGAAGTTGCAAGCTTGAATCAGCATGACCTCCCCATAGACTTGAATAGATGACAATGTTCTCCTCTCCGTGCCTGTCCCTCTATTCTCACTTGTGGCCTAGGGTTCCTTTCTTATCCCTTGCATCAGACTCTGTTTTATCTCTTCTAGTTTCTGTGCCTGCTTTCTGTTTGCCAAACCTGTTTCTGGGTATCTGTCCCTTTAATAGCCTAGCCTAGGCCAATCCTCAGACTGTAACCATGCGGCCACCCTGGGGGACATGTTCACCGTGATGTCATAAGCGACCTCAAAATTCGAAGTTGTCCTGACAACCTCCGTGCACACAGAGTTTCACAGCCATCTCAGACCAGTCTGACTCCTCACCCTGTCTAGGTAGGATAGTTTTCCTTTTTCTGCAATTGTTGTCAGTTTCTATCTTTCTCCTTGAACTTCGAAAGGGCTCCTACATTCTCTCTAGACACTGGTTTCACTCCTGTAAGATTATCCTGGGTTTTATCTCTTATATCTTGGGTAGATGGCAAAATGGGTGGACCTTACCCAGAAAAAGTCCTGGACTCCCTCACAAGTTGAAGTTGCCCAGGGAATGTTCTGATGCACAATGATGGTGTCATCTCGTGGCACTCTGCCAATTCCACCTTGGCAGGTCACAAGTTTTCCTTCCTTCTGCCTTTGGGAAGTGTACCAGATACTTCCATAGATTGTAATATTCTTATGGTTCCTTTTCTTGTGCGTATTGATAACGTATCCTCACAATTGCTGCTTATTTATGATCTCTGCCCGCACCATACCATGAAATCTATATTTCCTAACACTACTAATGTGATATGCACTCGTAATGTGAAACAGTGAGGCCCGGGCCGCCCAAGCGGAATGTGGGCACTTACCTGCTCCACCACAGGGCCGGCCCTGAATTGTACTTTTGGACCAACCTTTTGCCTGAACTTGGGAAGACGTGGGCCTGTTTGGATTATTCGTGAAGGTGATTAGTAATAACATCATGGACGGTAACATTTTCCGTTCGTTCATGGGTTTAGGACTGATCATGTTCTCTTCGTAGTATTCCTCTTCACCTATTTGGAATGGTCTGCCTTTCTGTAGCATCTGTAAGCATTTGGAGGTGATTTTCCATCCTTGGAAGTTCACCTTCTGTAAACTCTTTCCGCCCCCAAAGCTTTATGACATCATTCTGGACCCCTTTTTGGATTTTTGATTTGAGGTGAATTTATAGCCATGACCCTGCATTAGAACGTACTATAACTTCCAGATTCACATCCTCATTGCTTTAGACTTCTGTGTAGCTTACATCATCTTCACCAGTGTAAGACTAATCACAGGCCCTCACCACACACTTGTGCCTAATCTTCTCTTTCACCCTCCGTCACCGCCCCTCTTTGCCTCTGGGAGCCCGCATACAAATGTTCAGTGCCACCTGTTGGTTAGTGCTTGCTTTTTCTTCTCCTTGTAAGTGAGATTCTATGGTATTTGAATTTCTCACTGGGGCTTGTTACACTTCCCCTAAAACCCTCACAGCCATTCTGGTGGTCACAAATGGCTGGATTGCATCATTTGTTCCGGCTGAGTGGTATACCATTGTGTGGCTATAGCCCATCTTCCTTCTCCAATCATCCCTTGCTGGACACCAGGGTGCTTTCCAAGTCTTGGATATCAGGAGTAAGACTGTGGTGAACACAGCCATGCACATGTCTTTATGCGGTAGTCTTTCTGACTTTTTTGGATAAGCAAGCGGCAGATTAATAGCTGGGTCATACGGGACATGGATACTTAAACTTCTGAGGCAGTTCCACACCTTTGGCATCGTGGCTGCACCGGGTTACACTCCCACCAGCAGTGCAGGAGGCTTCCATTCTCTCCACCTCCTCTCTGACACTTGTTATTTCCTGTCTGCTTCCTTCTAGCCATGCTGACCACAGTGAGCTGCCATGGCCTTGCAGTTTGGATTTGCATTTTCCTGAGACTTCATGATGGTGAACAAGTTTTCATGCACCTACTGGCCCTCTTTCTGTCTTCTTCGGAGAAACCTCTGCTTCCATCTTTTGACCAGGTTTTCATTGGCTTGTTTTTTTTCTTGTGGAGACGTGCGAGTTGATTGTATCTTTGGGCTTTTCACCCCTTGTCCGATGTGTGGTTTGCAAACATCCTCTCCCAATCGTTGTGGTGTCTTAGTATTCAGTTGATGGTTTCCTTGAGTGGGCAGAAGTGTGTGCATTTGATGTGGTCCCGTTTGTTTCTTGTTTCCTTTGTTGCCCTTGCCCAGTCAGACATGCTTCTTCCAAATAGGCGGCTCAGACAGATGGCAAAGAGCACTCTGCCTAGGTCTTCTCCTACAAGGTTCACGGTTTCAAGTCTGCCATTCAAGGCTTTAATCCATTTCAGGTGGTGTGTGTGCCAGGTGTAACATCATGGTGTACTCTCGTTGTGTTCCATGTGGCTGTGCAGGCTTCCCAGCACCGTTTATTGTAGAGACTCTCCTTCCTCCGCTGTCTCCACTTGGCTCCCTGGTCCAAAATGGGCTGTCCATGTAAGTTTGAGTTGGGCTCTGGGCTCTCAATTGTTTTGCATTGGTCTTCATGCCTGTTTTGGGGCCCAGACTGTGCCGTTTCGGTACCTAGCGCTTCGTCCTCTATGTTGAAATCAGAAATTGTGACACGTGCTGCTTTGTTCGTTTTCCTGAGGATTCCTTTGCCTAGTCAGGGTCTCGTGTTGCTGGCTAGAAACTTTAGGATTCTCTCTTCTTCTCTGTGGCAAATACTGCTGCAACTTTGACTGGGATTGCATGGAATCCAGAGATTCCTTACTGCGGTATGAACCTTTCAAGTGTGTTAATCCTTCCATTCCTCGATCCCTCGATATCTTTTTTTTTCTTGTGTCTTCTTGAGTTTCTTTCCCCAAAGGTTTGCTAGTTTTTGAATTAACATAGAATTCACCTGTTTTGCTAAGGTTATTCACAGAGATCCTATTCTTCGTAATGGCAAGCTCCTGTTTTTTTGTTTTTTTTTTTCCTTAGCTTCAGTTTTTCTGTTCTTTGCAACTTTTAATTGGTTTTGTTTTGGCACAAGTGCATTGCTGTGCTCACATCTGCTGGCAATGCTCCTGTATTTGCTGTGGAAGTCTGGCCCTGTCCAACGTCCCTTCCCATCTGCCTCTACTCTACCTCGGACGCCTGCACCAGAACAACTGAAGCAGAGGTGAGGAGGCCCAAACCGAGGATTCCACCCAGACCATACTGGGCCACAGACCCAGAAGGTGCGGACCTCACCACTGCACCACCGGCCGGCCACTTACATGTTCAGTGGCAACGTGCAGTTGAGTGCAATGGGAGTTAAATATACTAGTGAGCCCAACTCTAGCACTGTGTAGATGAGGCTAGGTTGTTTTTCGGGTCCATTGTGATGTCAGAGGATTTGTCATAATTGTGTCTCTGAGGTCCAGCATGCTTCCTGGATACAGGTTTCAGAGCCTGCTTGGAGCAGTCTCATAACTCACCCTTCCCAGTTAGCCCATGCTTGACCTTCGCTGCCGTTTTTTGGCTTGTGAATTTCTCTGACTTTCAAACGTTCCAGCAGAGTCTGTCTAAAGACGGACATCATCTTTCATTGTGGATAATTCAGGTGTGATTTCTGTTCACCTTCCATTTTCTGGGTCCTCTTTTTCTTTTCCATAGTATACTCGTCATGGTCTTTCTCAGCTATCTCCCTTAGACATGCTTATCAGTCCGTTCTCCTTCATTCCAAGGGATTAGTTTGTATTTCTTTAATCGCTGTATGTTCTCTAGGGTGAGGTGTGAGTGCTTTCGTGACTCTTGGTTGTTGTCCTTGAATTTGCACCGGTCACTTGTAGGACTCTTGGCTACCCTAGCCTAGGTCAAACTAAGCACTGAGAACACGTGGTCATGTGGGTTGGTTTTACATCCTGAGATCAGAAACTCCAAATTCGAGGTGGTCCTGGCAACCCCCTTCACGGACACAATGTTTCCAAGACAACTTAGACAAATCGGATGAATTCCACTCTCCAGGAAAGATATTTTTCTGTCTCTTTTCCGGATTTGGGAAGTTTCGAACTTGACCCCTGATCCTTGAACGTTCCCCTAGATTCCGTCCAGATACGGGCTTACTTACTTTTTATAGGGTGTGCCATTTGTTTGCCCTACATCCTCTACCCTGGCCTGTTTATTTTTCTTGAAACACAACTGTAAAGTTCTAATTTTCGTGCAACTTCCTTACATATGGTGTCAAAACACATAATCAATAATCCTTCTACGGCAAGAGGTAGGGGGAGAGAATTTCGATGGAGGCAAACAGAGCACACTAGCCTGGGAGGGCAGCCTTCACGAAGGAACGAAGCCCTGTGGAAGAGGGTGCTTTTCAGCACCCTTGTAGAGCACTTCCAAACAAAGAGACATACCCCAAGCGTGACAGGGCTCCATTCCTTCAAGGCTTCCAAGACATCTCTTGGGACACATTACCATGTGCCCAGTGGGCCCACGTGACACCAGAGCTTCGGAAAAAGAGACTGACCTTCAAAGAATGCTATGGGCCTTGGAAAGGAGGCATCGATTCTTCTCTTCAATGTCCTCAAGACATCTTTCTTGACTTTGCATTATGCTTAAGGCACAAGGGCACTGTAGGTGTGATGAACGCCAAGTCCGGCCACTTGTTTCCAATGAAGTTGCAAGCTTGAATCAGCATGACCTCCCCATAGACTTGAATAGATGACAATGTTCTCCTCTCCGTGCCTGTCCCTCTATTCTCACTTGTGGCCTAGGGTTCCTTTCTTATCCCTTGCATCAGACTCTGTTTTATCTCTTCTAGTTTCTGTGCCTGCTTTCTGTTTGCCAAACCTGTTTCTGGGTATCTGTCCCTTTAATAGCCTAGCCAAGGCCAATCCTCAGACTGTAACCATGCGGCCACCCTGGGGGACATGTTCACCGTGATGTCATAAGCGACCTCAAAATTCGAAGTTGTCCTGACAACCTCCGTGCACACAGAGTTTCACAGCCATCTCAGACCAGTCTGACTCCTCACCCTGTCTAGGTAGGATAGTTTTCCTTTTTCTGCAATTGTTGTCAGTTTCTATCTTTCTCCTTGAACTTCGAAAGGGCTCCTACATTCTCTCTAGACACTGGTTTCACTCCTGTAAGATTATCCTGGGTTTTATCTCTTATATCTTGGGTAGATGGCAAAATGGGTGGACCTTACCCAGAAAAAGTCCTGGACTCCCTCACAAGTTGAAGTTGCCCAGGGAATGTTCTGATGCACAATGATGGTGTCATCTCGTGGCACTCTGCCAATTCCACCTTGGCAGGTCACAAGTTTTCCTTCCTTCTGCCTTTGGGAAGTGTACCAGATACTTCCATAGATTGTAATATTCTTATGGTTCCTTTTCTTGTGCGTATTGATAACGTATCCTCACAATTGCTGCTTATTTATGATCTCTGCCCGCACCATACCATGAAATCTATATTTCCTAACACTACTAATGTGATATGCACTCGTAATGTGAAACAGTGAGGCCCGGGCCGCCCAAGCGGAATGTGGGCACTTACCTGCTCCACCACAGGGCCGGCCCTGAATTGTACTTTTGGACCAACCTTTTGCCTGAACTTGGGAAGACGTGGGCCTGTTTGGATTATTCGTGAAGGTGATTAGTAATAACATCATGGACGGTAACATTTTCCGTTCGTTCATGGGTTTAGGACTGATCATGTTCTCTTCATAGTATTCCTCTTCACCTATTTGGAATGGTCTGCCTTTCTGTAGCATCTGTAAGCATTTGGAGGTGATTTTCCATCCTTGGAAGTTCACCTTCTGTAAACTCTTTCCGCCCCCAAAGCTTTATGACATCATTCTGGACCCCTTTTTGGATTTTTGATTTGAGGTGAATTTATAGCCATGACCCTGCATTAGAACGTACTATAACTTCCAGATTCACATCCTCATTGCTTTAGACTTCTGTGTAGCTTACATCATCTTCACCAGTGTAAGACTAATCACAGGCCCTCACCACACACTTGTGCCTAATCTTCTCTTTCACCCTCCGTCACCGCCCCTCTTTGCCTCTGGGAGCCCGCATACAAATGTTCAGTGCCACCTGTTGGTTAGTGCTTGCTTTTTCTTCGCCTTGTAAGTGAGATTCTATGGTATTTGAATTTCTCACTGGGGCTTGTTACACTTCCCCTAAAACCCTCACAGCCATTCTGGTGGTCACAAATGGCTGGATTGCATCATTTGTTCCGGCTGAGTGGTATACCATTGTGTGGCTATAGCCCATCTTCCTTCTCCAATCATCCCTTGCTGGACACCAGGGTGCTTTCCAAGTCTTGGATATCAGGAGTAAGACTGTGGTGAACACAGCCATGCACATGTCTTTATGCGGTAGTCTTTCTGACTGTTTTGGATAAGCAAGCGGCAGATTAATAGCTGGGTCATACGGGACATGGATACTTAAACTTCTGAGGCAGTTCCACACCTTTGGCATCGTGGCTGCACCGGGTTACACTCCCACCAGCAGTGCAGGAGGCTTCCCTTCTCTCCACCTCCTCTCTGACACTTGTTATTTCCTGTCTGCTTCCTTCTAGCCATGCTGACCACAGTGAGCTGCCATGGCCTTGCAGTTTGGATTTGCATTTTCCTGAGACTTCATGATGGTGAACAAGTTTTCATGCACCTACTGGCCCTCTTTCTGTCTTCTTCGGAGAAATCTCTGCTTCCATCTTTTGACCAGGTTTTCATTGGCTTGTTTTTTTTCTTGTGGAGACGTGCGAGTTGATTGTATCTTTGGGCTTTTCACCCCTTGTCCGATGTGTGGTTTGCAAACATCCTCTCCCAATCGTTGTGGTGTCTTAGTATTCAGTTGATGGTTTCCTTGAGTGGGCAGAAGTGTGTGCATTTGATGTGGTCCCGTTTGTTTCTTGTTTCCTTTGTTGCCCTTGCCCAGTCAGACATGCTTCTTCCAAATAGGCGGCTCAGACAGATGGCAAAGAGCACTCTGCCTAGGTCTTCTCCTACAAGGTTCACGGTTTCAAGTCTGCCATTCAAGGCTTTAATCCATTTCAGGTGGTGTGTGTGCCAGGTGTAACATCATGGTGTACTCTCGTTGTGTTCCATGTGGCTGTGCAGGCTTCCCAGCACCGTTTATTGTAGAGACTCTCCTTCCTCCGCTGTCTCCACTTGGCTCCCTGGTCCAAAATGGGCTGTCCATGTAAGTTTGAGTTGGGCTCTGGGCTCTCAATTGTTTTGCATGGGTCTTCATGCCTGTTTTGGGGCCCAGACTGTGCCGTTTCGGTACCTAGCGCTTCGTCCTCTATGTTGAAATCAGAAATTGTGACACGTGCTGCTTTGTTCGTTTTCCTGAGGATTCCTTTGCCTAGTCAGGGTCTCGTGTTGCTGGCTAGAAACTTTAGGATTCTCTCTTCTTCTCTGTGGCAAATACTGCTGCAACTTTGACTGGGATTGCATGGAATCCAGAGATTCCTTACTGCGGTATGAACCTTTCAAGTGTGTTAATCCTTCCATTCCTCGATCCCTCGATATCTTTTTTTTTCTTGTGTCTTCTTGAGTTTCTTTCCCCAAAGGTTTGCTAGTTTTTGAATTAACATAGAATTCACCTGTTTTGCTAAGGTTATTCACAGAGATCCTATTCTTCGTAATGGCAAGCTCCTGTTTTTTTGTTTTTTTTTTCCTTAGCTTCAGTTTTTCTGTTCTTTGCAACTTTTAATTGGTTTTGTTTTGGCACAGGTGCATTGCTGTGCTCACATCTGCTGGCAATGCTCCTGTATTTGCTGTGGAAGTCTGGCCCTGTCCAACGTCCCTTCCCATCTGCCTCTACTCTACCTCGGACGCCTGCACCAGAACAACTGAAGCAGTGGTGAGGGGGCCCAAACCGAGGATTCCACCCAGACCATACTGGGCCACAGACCCAGAAGGTGCGGACCTCACCACTGCACCACCGGCCGGCCACTTACATGTTCAGTGGCAACGTGCAGTTGAGTGCAATGGGAGTTAAATATACTAGTGAGCCCAACTCTAGCACTGTGTAGATGAGGCTAGGTTGTTTTTCGGGTCCATTGTGATGTCAGAGGATTTGTCATAATTGTGTCTCTGAGGTCCAGCATGCTTCCTGGATACAGGTTTCAGAGCCTGCTTGGAGCAGTCTCATAACTCACCCTTCCCAGTTAGCCCATGCTTGACCTTCGCTGCCGTTTTTTGGCTTGTGAATTTCTCTGACTTTCAAACGTTCCAGCAGAGTCTGTCTAAAGACGGACATCATCTTTCATTGTGGATAATTCAGGTGTGATTTCTGTTCACCTTCCATTTTCTGGGTCCTCTTTTTCTTTTCCATAGTATACTCGTCATGGTCTTTCTCAGCTATCTCCCTTAGACATGCTTATCAGTCCGTTCTCCTTCATTCCAAGGGATTAGTTTGTATTTCTTTAATCGCTGTATGTTCTCTAGGGTGAGGTGTGAGTGCTTTCGTGACTCTTGGTTGTTGTCCTTGAATTTGCACCGGTCACTTGTAGGACTCTTGGCTACCCTAGCCTAGGTCAAACTAAGCACTGAGAACACGTGGTCATGTGGGTTGGTTTGACATCCTGAGATCAGAAACTCCAAATTCGAGGTGGTCCTGGCAACCCCCTTCACGGACACAATGTTTCCAAGACAACTTAGACAAATCGGATGAATTCCACTCTCCAGGAAAGATATTTTTCTGTCTCTTTTCCGGATTTGGGAAGTTTCGAACTTGACCCCTGATCCTTGAACGTTCCCCTAGATTCCGTCCAGATACGGGCTTACTTACTTTTTATAGGGTGTGCCATTTGTTTGCCCTACATCCTCTACCCTGGCCTGTTTATTTTTCTTGAAACACAACTGTAAAGTTCTAATTTTCGTGCAACTTCCTTACATATGGTGTCAAAACACATAATCAATAATCCTTCTACGGCAAGAGGTAGGGGGAGAGAATTTCGATGGAGGCAAACAGAGCACACTAGCCTGGGAGGGCAGCCTTCACGAAGGAACGAAGCCCTGTGGAAGAGGGTGCTTTTCAGCACCCTTGTAGAGCACTTCCAAACAAAGAGACATACCCCAAGCGTGACAGGGCTCCATTCCTTCAAGGCTTCCAAGACATCTCTTGGGACACATTACCATGTGCCCAGTGGGCCCACGTGACACCAGAGCTTCGGAAAAAGAGACTGACCTTCAAAGAATGCTATGGGCCTTGGAAAGGAGGCATCGATTCTTCTCTTCAATGTCCTCAAGACATCTTTCTTGACTTTGCATTATGCTTAAGGCACAAGGGCACTGTAGGTGTGATGAACGCCAAGTCCGGCCACTTGTTTCCAATGAAGTTGCAAGCTTGAATCAGCATGACCTCCCCATAGACTTGAATAGATGACAATGTTCTCCTCTCCGTGCCTGTCCCTCTATTCTCACTTGTGGCCTAGGGTTCCTTTCTTATCCCTTGCATCAGACTCTGTTTTATCTCTTCTAGTTTCTGTGCCTGCTTTCTGTTTGCCAAACCTGTTTCTGGGTATCTGTCCCTTTAATAGCCTAGCCAAGGCCAATCCTCAGACTGTAACCATGCGGCCACCCTGGGGGACATGTTCACCGTGATGTCATAAGCGACCTCAAAATTCGAAGTTGTCCTGACAACCTCCGTGCACACAGAGTTTCACAGCCATCTCAGACCAGTCTGACTCCTCACCCTGTCTAGGTAGGATAGTTTTCCTTTTTCTGCAATTGTTGTCAGTTTCTATCTTTCTCCTTGAACTTCGAAAGGGCTCCTACATTCTCTCTAGACACTGGTTTCACTCCTGTAAGATTATCCTGGGTTTTATCTCTTATATCTTGGGTAGATGGCAAAATGGGTGGACCTTACCCAGAAAAAGTCCTGGACTCCCTCACAAGTTGAAGTTGCCCAGGGAATGTTCTGATGCACAATGATGGTGTCATCTCGTGGCACTCTGCCAATTCCACCTTGGCAGGTCACAAGTTTTCCTTCCTTCTGCCTTTGGGAAGTGTACCAGATACTTCCATAGATTGTAATATTCTTATGGTTCCTTTTCTTGTGCGTATTGATAACGTATCCTCACAATTGCTGCTTATTTATGATCTCTGCCCGCACCATACCATGAAATCTATATTTCCTAACACTACTAATGTGATATGCACTCGTAATGTGAAACAGTGAGGCCCGGGCCGCCCAAGCGGAATGTGGGCACTTACCTGCTCCACCACAGGGCCGGCCCTGAATTGTACTTTTGGACCAACCTTTTGCCTGAACTTGGGAAGACGTGGGCCTGTTTGGATTATTCGTGAAGGTGATTAGTAATAACATCATGGACGGTAACATTTTCCGTTCGTTCATGGGTTTAGGACTGATCATGTTCTCTTCATAGTATTCCTCTTCACCTATTTGGAATGGTCTGCCTTTCTGTAGCATCTGTAAGCATTTGGAGGTGATTTTCCATCCTTGGAAGTTCACCTTCTGTAAACTCTTTCCGCCCCCAAAGCTTTATGACATCATTCTGGACCCCTTTTTGGATTTTTGATTTGAGGTGAATTTATAGCCATGACCCTGCATTAGAACGTACTATAACTTCCAGATTCACATCCTCATTGCTTTAGACTTCTGTGTAGCTTACATCATCTTCACCAGTGTAAGACTAATCACAGGCCCTCACCACACACTTGTGCCTAATCTTCTCTTTCACCCTCCGTCACCGCCCCTCTTTGCCTCTGGGAGCCCGCATACAAATGTTCAGTGCCACCTGTTGGTTAGTGCTTGCTTTTTCTTCGCCTTGTAAGTGAGATTCTATGGTATTTGAATTTCTCACTGGGGCTTGTTACACTTCCCCTAAAACCCTCACAGCCATTCTGGTGGTCACAAATGGCTGGATTGCATCATTTGTTCCGGCTGAGTGGTATACCATTGTGTGGCTATAGCCCATCTTCCTTCTCCAATCATCCCTTGCTGGACACCAGGGTGCTTTCCAAGTCTTGGATATCAGGAGTAAGACTGTGGTGAACACAGCCATGCACATGTCTTTATGCGGTAGTCTTTCTGACTGTTTTGGATAAGCAAGCGGCAGATTAATAGCTGGGTCATACGGGACATGGATACTTAAACTTCTGAGGCAGTTCCACACCTTTGGCATCGTGGCTGCACCGGGTTACACTCCCACCAGCAGTGCAGGAGGCTTCCCTTCTCTCCACCTCCTCTCTGACACTTGTTATTTCCTGTCTGCTTCCTTCTAGCCATGCTGACCACAGTGAGCTGCCATGGCCTTGCAGTTTGGATTTGCATTTTCCTGAGACTTCATGATGGTGAACAAGTTTTCATGCACCTACTGGCCCTCTTTCTGTCTTCTTCGGAGAAATCTCTGCTTCCATCTTTTGACCAGGTTTTCATTGGCTTGTTTTTTTTCTTGTGGAGACGTGCGAGTTGATTGTATCTTTGGGCTTTTCACCCCTTGTCCGATGTGTGGTTTGCAAACATCCTCTCCCAATCGTTGTGGTGTCTTAGTATTCAGTTGATGGTTTCCTTGAGTGGGCAGAAGTGTGTGCATTTGATGTGGTCCCGTTTGTTTCTTGTTTCCTTTGTTGCCCTTGCCCAGTCAGACATGCTTCTTCCAAATAGGCGGCTCAGACAGATGGCAAAGAGCACTCTGCCTAGGTCTTCTCCTACAAGGTTCACGGTTTCAAGTCTGCCATTCAAGGCTTTAATCCATTTCAGGTGGTGTGTGTGCCAGGTGTAACATCATGGTGTACTCTCGTTGTGTTCCATGTGGCTGTGCAGGCTTCCCAGCACCGTTTATTGTAGAGACTCTCCTTCCTCCGCTGTCTCCACTTGGCTCCCTGGTCCAAAATGGGCTGTCCATGTAAGTTTGAGTTGGGCTCTGGGCTCTCAATTGTTTTGCATGGGTCTTCATGCCTGTTTTGGGGCCCAGACTGTGCCGTTTCGGTACCTAGCGCTTCGTCCTCTATGTTGAAATCAGAAATTGTGACACGTGCTGCTTTGTTCGTTTTCCTGAGGATTCCTTTGCCTAGTCAGGGTCTCGTGTTGCTGGCTAGAAACTTTAGGATTCTCTCTTCTTCTCTGTGGCAAATACTGCTGCAACTTTGACTGGGATTGCATGGAATCCAGAGATTCCTTACTGCGGTATGAACCTTTCAAGTGTGTTAATCCTTCCATTCCTCGATCCCTCGATATCTTTTTTTTTCTTGTGTCTTCTTGAGTTTCTTTCCCCAAAGGTTTGCTAGTTTTTGAATTAACATAGAATTCACCTGTTTTGCTAAGGTTATTCACAGAGATCCTATTCTTCGTAATGGCAAGCTCCTGTTTTTTTGTTTTTTTTTTCCTTAGCTTCAGTTTTTCTGTTCTTTGCAACTTTTAATTGGTTTTGTTTTGGCACAGGTGCATTGCTGTGCTCACATCTGCTGGCAATGCTCCTGTATTTGCTGTGGAAGTCTGGCCCTGTCCAACGTCCCTTCCCATCTGCCTCTACTCTACCTCGGACGCCTGCACCAGAACAACTGAAGCAGTGGTGAGGGGGCCCAAACCGAGGATTCCACCCAGACCATACTGGGCCACAGACCCAGAAGGTGCGGACCTCACCACTGCACCACCGGCCGGCCACTTACATGTTCAGTGGCAACGTGCAGTTGAGTGCAATGGGAGTTAAATATACTAGTGAGCCCAACTCTAGCACTGTGTAGATGAGGCTAGGTTGTTTTTCGGGTCCATTGTGATGTCAGAGGATTTGTCATAATTGTGTCTCTGAGGTCCAGCATGCTTCCTGGATACAGGTTTCAGAGCCTGCTTGGAGCAGTCTCATAACTCACCCTTCCCAGTTAGCCCATGCTTGACCTTCGCTGCCGTTTTTTGGCTTGTGAATTTCTCTGACTTTCAAACGTTCCAGCAGAGTCTGTCTAAAGACGGACATCATCTTTCATTGTGGATAATTCAGGTGTGATTTCTGTTCACCTTCCATTTTCTGGGTCCTCTTTTTCTTTTCCATAGTATACTCGTCATGGTCTTTCTCAGCTATCTCCCTTAGACATGCTTATCAGTCCGTTCTCCTTCATTCCAAGGGATTAGTTTGTATTTCTTTAATCGCTGTATGTTCTCTAGGGTGAGGTGTGAGTGCTTTCGTGACTCTTGGTTGTTGTCCTTGAATTTGCACCGGTCACTTGTAGGACTCTTGGCTACCCTAGCCTAGGTCAAACTAAGCACTGAGAACACGTGGTCATGTGGGTTGGTTTGACATCCTGAGATCAGAAACTCCAAATTCGAGGTGGTCCTGGCAACCCCCTTCACGGACACAATGTTTCCAAGACAACTTAGACAAATCGGATGAATTCCACTCTCCAGGAAAGATATTTTTCTGTCTCTTTTCCGGATTTGGGAAGTTTCGAACTTGACCCCTGATCCTTGAACGTTCCCCTAGATTCCGTCCAGATACGGGCTTACTTAATTTTTATAGGGTGTGCCATTTGTTTGCCCTACATCCTCTACCCTGGCCTGTTTATTTTTCTTGAAACACAACTGTAAAGTTCTAATTTTCGTGCAACTTCCTTACATATGGTGTCAAAACACATAATCAATAATCCTTCTACGGCAAGAGGTAGGGGGAGAGAATTTCGATGGAGGCAAACAGAGCACACTAGCCTGGGAGGGCAGCCTTCACGAAGGAACGAAGCCCTGTGGAAGAGGGTGCTTTTCAGCACCCTTGTAGAGCACTTCCAAACAAAGAGACATACCCCAAGCGTGACAGGGCTCCATTCCTTCAAGGCTTCCAAGACATCTCTTGGGACACATTACCATGTGCCCAGTGGGCCCACGTGACACCAGAGCTTCGGAAAAAGAGACTGACCTGCAAAGAATGCTATGGGCCTTGGAAAGGAGGCATCGATTCTTCTCTTCAATGTCCTCAAGACATCTTTCTTGACTTTGCATTATGCTTAAGGCACAAGGGCACTGTAGGTGTGATGAACGCCAAGTCCGGCCACTTGTTTCCAATGAAGTTGCAAGCTTGAATCAGCATGACCTCCCCATAGACTTGAATAGATGACAATGTTCTCCTCTCCGTGCCTGTCCCTCTATTCTCACTTGTGGCCTAGGGTTCCTTTCTTATCCCTTGCATCAGACTCTGTTTTATCTCTTCTAGTTTCTGTGCCTGCTTTCTGTTTGCCAAACCTGTTTCTGGGTATCTGTCCCTTTAATAGCCTAGCCTAGGCCAATCCTCAGACTGTAACCATGCGGCCACCCTGGGGGACATGTTCACCGTGATGTCATAAGCGACCTCAAAATTCGAAGTTGTCCTGACAACCTCCGTGCACACAGAGTTTCACAGCCATCTCAGACCAGTCTGACTCCTCACCCTGTCTAGGTAGGATAGTTTTCCTTTTTCTGCAATTGTTGTCAGTTTCTATCTTTCTCCTTGAACTTCGAAAGGGCTCCTACATTCTCTCTAGACACTGGTTTCACTCCTGTAAGATTATCCTGGGTTTTATCTCTTATATCTTGGGTAGATGGCAAAATGGGTGGACCTTACCCAGAAAAAGTCCTGGACTCCCTCACAAGTTGAAGTTGCCCAGGGAATGTTCTGATGCACAATGATGGTGTCATCTCGTGGCACTCTGCCAATTCCACCTTGGCAGGTCACAAGTTTTCCTTCCTTCTGCCTTTGGGAAGTGTACCAGATACTTCCATAGATTGTAATATTCTTATGGTTCCTTTTCTTGTGCGTATTGATAACGTATCCTCACAATTGCTGCTTATTTATGATCTCTGCCCGCACCATACCATGAAATCTATATTTCCTAACACTACTAATGTGATATGCACTCGTAATGTGAAACAGTGAGGCCCGGGCCGCCCAAGCGGAATGTGGGCACTTACCTGCTCCACCACAGGGCCGGCCCTGAATTGTACTTTTGGACCAACCTTTTGCCTGAACTTGGGAAGACGTGGGCCTGTTTGGATTATTCGTGAAGGTGATTAGTAATAACATCATGGACGGTAACATTTTCCGTTCGTTCATGGGTTTAGGACTGATCATGTTCTCTTCGTAGTATTCCTCTTCACCTATTTGGAATGGTCTGCCTTTCTGTAGCATCTGTAAGCATTTGGAGGTGATTTTCCATCCTTGGAAGTTCACCTTCTGTAAACTCTTTCCGCCCCCAAAGCTTTATGACATCATTCTGGACCCCTTTTTGGATTTTTGATTTGAGGTGAATTTATAGCCATGACCCTGCATTAGAACGTACTATAACTTCCAGATTCACATCCTCATTGCTTTAGACTTCTGTGTAGCTTACATCATCTTCACCAGTGTAAGACTAATCACAGGCCCTCACCACACACTTGTGCCTAATCTTCTCTTTCACCCTCCGTCACCGCCCCTCTTTGCCTCTGGGAGCCCGCATACAAATGTTCAGTGCCACCTGTTGGTTAGTGCTTGCTTTTTCTTCGCCTTGTAAGTGAGATTCTATGGTATTTGAATTTCTCACTGGGGCTTGTTACACTTCCCCTAAAACCCTCACAGCCATTCTGGTGGTCACAAATGGCTGGATTGCATCATTTGTTCCGGCTGAGTGGTATACCATTGTGTGGCTATAGCCCATCTTTCTTCTCCAATCATCCCTTGCTGGACACCAGGGTGCTTTCCAAGTCTTGGATATCAGGAGTAAGACTGTGGTGAACACAGCCATGCACATGTCTTTATGCGGTAGTCTTTCTGACTTTTTTGGATAAGCAAGCGGCAGATTAATAGCTGGGTCATACGGGACATGGATACTTAAACTTCTGAGGCAGTTCCACACCTTTGGCATCGTGGCTGCACCGGGTTACACTCCCACCAGCAGTGCAGGAGGCTTCCATTCTCTCCACCTCCTCTCTGACACTTGTTATTTCCTGTCTGCTTCCTTCTAGCCATGCTGACCACAGTGAGCTGCCATGGCCTTGCAGTTTGGATTTGCATTTTCCTGAGACTTGATGGTGAACAAGTTTTCATGCACCTACTGGCCCTCTTTCTGTCTTCTTCGGAGAAATCTCTGCTTCCATCTTTTGACCAGGTTTTCATTGGCTTGTTTTTTTTCTTGTGGAGACGTGCGAGTTGATTGTATCTTTGGGCTTTTCACCCCTTGTCCGATGTGTGGTTTGCAAACATCCTCTCCCAATCGTTGTGGTGTCTTAGTATTCAGTTGATGGTTTCCTTGAGTGGGCAGAAGTGTGTGCATTTGATGTGGTCCCGTTTGTTTCTTGTTTCCTTTGTTGCCCTTGCCCAGTCAGACATGCTTCTTCCAAATAGGCGGCTCAGACAGATGGCAAAGAGCACTCTGCCTAGGTCTTCTCCTACAAGGTTCACGGTTTCAAGTCTGCCATTCAAGGCTTTAATCCATTTCAGGTGGTGTGTGTGCCAGGTGTAACATCATGGTGTACTCTCGTTGTGTTCCATGTGGCTGTGCAGGCTTCCCAGCACCATTTATTGTAGAGACTCTCCTTCCTCCGCTGTCTCCACTTGGCTCCCTGGTCCAAAATGGGCTGTCCATGTAAGTTTGAGTTGGGCTCTGGGCTCTCAATTGTTTTGCATGGGTCTTCATGCCTGTTTTGGGGCCCAGACTGTGCCGTTTCGGTACCTAGCGCTTCGTCCTCTATGTTGAAATCAGAAATTGTGACACGTGCTGCTTTGTTCGTTTTCCTGAGGATTCCTTTGCCTAGTCAGGGTCTCGTGTTGCTGGCTAGAAACTTTAGGATTCTCTCTTCTTCTCTGTGGCAAATACTGCTGCAACTTTGACTGGGATTGCATGGAATCCAGAGATTCCTTACTGCGGTATGAACCTTTCAAGTGTGTTAATCCTTCCATTCCTAGATCCCTCGATATCTTTTTTTTTCTTGTGTCTTCTTGAGTTTCTTTCCCCAAAGGTTTGCTAGTTTTTGAATTAACATAGAATTCACCTGTTTTGCTAAGGTTATTCACAGAGATCCTATTCTTCGTAATGGCAAGCTCCTGTTTTTTTGTTTTTTTTTTCCTTAGCTTCAGTTTTTCTGTTCTTTGCAACTTTTAATTGGTTTTGTTTTGGCACAAGTGCATTGCTGTGCTCACATCTGCTGGCAATGCTCCTGTATTTGCTGTGGAAGTCTGGCCCTGTCCAACGTCCCTTCCCATCTGCCTCTACTCTACCTCGGACGCCTGCACCAGAACAACTGAAGCAGTGGTGAGGGGGCCCAAACCGAGGATTCCACCCAGCCCATACTGGGCCACAGACCCAGAAGGTGCGGACCTCACCACTGCACCACCGGCCGGCCACTTACATGTTCAGTGGCAACGTGCAGTTGAGTGCAACGGGAGTTAAATATACTAGTGAGCCCAACTCTAGCACTGTGTAGATGAGGCTAGGTTGTTTTTCGGGTCCATTGTGATGTCAGAGGATTTGTCATAATTGTGTCTCTGAGGTCCAGCATGCTTCCTGGATACAGGTTTCAGAGCCTGCTTGGAGCAGTCTCATAACTCACCCTTCCCAGTTAGCCCATGCTTGACCTTCGCTGCCGTTTTTTGGCTTGTGAATTTCTCTGACTTTCAAACGTTCCAGCAGAGTCTGTCTAAAGACGGACATCATCTTTCATTGTGGATAATTCAGGTGTGATTTCTGTTCACCTTCCATTTTCTGGGTCCTCTTTTTCTTTTCCATAGTATACTCGTCATGGTCTTTCTCAGCTATCTCCCTTAGACATGCTTATCAGTCCGTTCTCCTTCATTCCAAGGGATTAGTTTGTATTTCTTTAATCGCTGTATGTTCTCTAGGGTGAGGTGTGAGTGCTTTCGTGACTCTTGGTTGTTGTCCTTGAATTTGCACCGGTCACTTGTAGGACTCTTGGCTACCCTAGCCTAGGTCAAACTAAGCACTGAGAACACGTGGTCATGTGGGTTGGTTTGACATCCTGAGATCAGAAACTCCAAATTCGAGGTGGTCCTGGCAACCCCCTTCACGGACACAATGTTTCCAAGACAACTTAGACAAATCGGATGAATTCCACTCTCCAGGAAAGATATTTTTCTGTCTCTTTTCCGGATTTGGGAAGTTTCGAACTTGACCCCTGATCCTTGAACGTTCCCCTAGATTCCGTCCAGATACGGGCTTACTTAATTTTTATAGGGTGTGCCATTTGTTTGTCCTACATCCTCTACCCTGGCCTGTTTATTTTTCTTGAAACACAACTGTAAAGTTCTAATTTTCGTGCAACTTCCTTACATATGGTGTCAAAACACATAATCAATAATCCTTCTACGGCAAGAGGTAGGGGGAGAGAATTTCGATGGAGGCAAACAGAGCACACTAGCCTGGGAGGGCAGCCTTCACGAAGGAACGAAGCCCTGTGGAAGAGGGTGCTTTTCAGCACCCTTGTAGAGCACTTCCAAACAAAGAGACATACCCCAAGCGTGACAGGGCTCCATTCCTTCAAGGCTTCCAAGACATCTCTTGGGACACATTACCATGTGCCCAGTGGGCCCACGTGACACCAGAGCTTCGGAAAAAGAGACTGACCTGCAAAGAATGCTATGGGCCTTGGAAAGGAGGCATCGATTCTTCTCTTCAATGTCCTCAAGACATCTTTCTTGACTTTGCATTATGCTTAAGGCACAAGGGCACTGTAGGTGTGATGAACGCCAAGTCCGGCCACTTGTTTCCAATGAAGTTGCAAGCTTGAATCAGCATGACCTCCCCATAGACTTGAATAGATGACAATGTTCTCCTCTCCGTGCCTGTCCCTCTATTCTCACTTGTGGCCTAGGGTTCCTTTCTTATCCCTTGCATCAGACTCTGTTTTATCTCTTCTAGTTTCTGTGCCTGCTTTCTGTTTGCCAAACCTGTTTCTGGGTATCTGTCCCTTTAATAGCCTAGCCTAGGCCAATCCTCAGACTGTAACCATGCGGCCACCCTGGGGGACATGTTCACCGTGATGTCATAAGCGACCTCAAAATTCGAAGTTGTCCTGACAACCTCCGTGCACACAGAGTTTCACAGCCATCTCAGACCAGTCTGACTCCTCACCCTGTCTAGGTAGGATAGTTTTCCTTTTTCTGCAATTGTTGTCAGTTTCTATCTTTCTCCTTGAACTTCGAAAGGGCTCCTACATTCTCTCTAGACACTGGTTTCACTCCTGTAAGATTATCCTGGGTTTTATCTCTTATATCTTGGGTAGATGGCAAAATGGGTGGACCTTACCCAGAAAAAGTCCTGGACTCCCTCACAAGTTGAAGTTGCCCAGGGAATGTTCTGATGCACAATGATGGTGTCATCTCGTGGCACTCTGCCAATTCCACCTTGGCAGGTCACAAGTTTTCCTTCCTTCTGCCTTTGGGAAGTGTACCAGATACTTCCATAGATTGTAATATTCTTATGGTTCCTTTTCTTGTGCGTATTGATAACGTATCCTCACAATTGCTGCTTATTTATGATCTCTGCCCGCACCATACCATGAAATCTATATTTCCTAACACTACTAATGTGATATGCACTCGTAAGGTGAAACAGTGAGGCCCGGGCCGCCCAAGCGGAATGTGGGCACTTACCTGCTCCACCACAGGGCCGGCCCTGAATTGTACTTTTGGACCAACCTTTTGCCTGAACTTGGGAAGACGTGGGCCTGTTTGGATTATTCGTGAAGGTGATTAGTAATAACATCATGGACGGTAACATTTTCCGTTCGTTCATGGGTTTAGGACTGATCATGTTCTCTTCGTAGTATTCCTCTTCACCTATTTGGAATGGTCTGCCTTTCTGTAGCATCTGTAAGCATTTGGAGGTGATTTTCCATCCTTGGAAGTTCACCTTCTGTAAACTCTTTCCGCCCCCAAAGCTTTATGACATCATTCTGGACCCCTTTTTGGATTTTTGATTTGAGGTGAATTTATAGCCATGACCCTGCATTAGAACGTACTATAACTTCCAGATTCACATCCTCATTGCTTTAGACTTCTGTGTAGCTTACATCATCTTCACCAGTGTAAGACTAATCACAGGCCCTCACCACACACTTGTGCCTAATCTTCTCTTTCACCCTCCGTCACCGCCCCTCTTTGCCTCTGGGAGCCCGCATACAAATGTTCAGTGCCACCTGTTGGTTAGTGCTTGCTTTTTCTTCGCCTTGTAAGTGAGATTCTATGGTATTTGAATTTCTCACTGGGGCTTGTTACACTTCCCCTAAAACCCTCACAGCCATTCTGGTGGTCACAAATGGCTGGATTGCATCATTTGTTCCGGCTGAGTGGTATACCATTGTGTGGCTATAGCCCATCTTCCTTCTCCAATCATCCCTTGCTGGACACCAGGGTGCTTTCCAAGTCTTGGATATCAGGAGTAAGACTGTGGTGAACACAGCCATGCACATGTCTTTATGCGGTAGTCTTTCTGACTGTTTTGGATAAGCAAGCGGCAGATTAATAGCTGGGTCATACGGGACATGGATACTTAAACTTCTGAGGCAGTTCCACACCTTTGGCATCGTGGCTGCACCGGGTTACACTCCCACCAGCAGTGCAGGAGGCTTCCCTTCTCTCCACCTCCTCTCTGACACTTGTTATTTCCTGTCTGCTTCCTTCTAGCCATGCTGACCACAGTGAGCTGCCATGGCCTTGCAGTTTGGATTTGCATTTTCCTGAGACTTAATGATGGTGAACAAGTTTTCATGCACCTACTGGCCCTCTTTCTGTCTTCTTCGGAGAAATCTCTGCTTCCATCTTTTGACCAGGTTTTCATTGGCTTGTTTTTTTTCTTGTGGAGACGTGCGAGTTGATTGTATCTTTGGGCTTTTCACCCCTTGTCCGATGTGTGGTTTGCAAACATCCTCTCCCAATCGTTGTGGTGTCTTAGTATTCAGTTGATGGTTTCCTTGAGTGGGCAGAAGTGTGTGCATTTGATGTGGTCCCGTTTGTTTCTTGTTTCCTTTGTTGCCCTTGCCCAGTCAGACATGCTTCTTCCAAATAGGCGGCTCAGACAGATGGCAAAGAGCACTCTGCCTAGGTCTTCTCCTACAAGGTTCACGGTTTCAAGTCTGCCATTCAAGGCTTTAATCCATTTCAGGTGGTGTGTGTGCCAGGTGTAACATCATGGTGTACTCTCGTTGTGTTCCATGTGGCTGTGCAGGCTTCCCAGCACCGTTTATTGTAGAGACTCTCCTTCCTCCGCTGTCTCCACTTGGCTCCCTGGTCCAAAATGGGCTGTCCATGTAAGTTTGAGTTGGGCTCTGGGCTCTCAATTGTTTTGCATGGGTCTTCATGCCTGTTTTGGGGCCCAGACTGTGCCGTTTCGGTACCTAGCGCTTCGTCCTCTATGTTGAAATCAGAAATTGTGACACGTGCTGCTTTGTTCGTTTTCCTGAGGATTCCTTTGCCTAGTCAGGGTCTCGTGTTGCTGGCTAGAAACTTTAGGATTCTCTCTTCTTCTCTGTGGCAAATACTGCTGCAACTTTGACTGGGATTGCATGGAATCCAGAGATTCCTTACTGCGGTATGAACCTTTCAAGTGTGTTAATCCTTCCATTCCTCGATCCCTCGATATCTTTTTTTTTCTTGTGTCTTCTTGAGTTTCTTTCCCCAAAGGTTTGCTAGTTTTTGAATTAACATAGAATTCACCTGTTTTGCTAAGGTTATTCACAGAGATCCTATTCTTCGTAATGGCAAGCTCCTGTTTTTTTGTTTTTTTTTTCCTTAGCTTCAGTTTTTCTGTTCTTTGCAACTTTTAATTGGTTTTGTTTTGGCACAAGTGCATTGCTGTGCTCACATCTGCTGGCAATGCTCCTGTATTTGCTGTGGAAGTCTGGCCCTGTCCAACGTCCCTTCCCATCTGCCTCTACTCTACCTCGGACGCCTGCACCAGAACAACTGAAGCAGTGGTGAGGAGGCCCAAACCGAGGATTCCACCCAGCCCATACTGGGCCACAGACCCAGAAGGTGCGGACCTCACCACTGCACCACCGGCCGGCCACTTACATGTTCAGTGGCAACGTGCAGTTGAGTGCAATGGGAGTTAAATATACTAGTGAGCCCAACTCTAGCACTGTGTAGATGAGGCTAGGTTGTTTTTCGGGTCCATTGTGATGTCAGAGGATTTGTCATAATTGTGTCTCTGAGGTCCAGCATGCTTCCTGGATACAGGTTTCAGAGCCTGCTTGGAGCAGTCTCATAACTCACCCTTCCCAGTTAGCCCATGCTTGACCTTCGCTGCCGTTTTTCGGCTTGTGAATTTCTCTGACTTTCAAACGTTCCAGCAGAGTCTGTCTAAAGACGGACATCATCTTTCATTGTGGATAATTCAGGTGTGATTTCTGTTCACCTTCCATTTTCTGGGTCCTCTTTTTCTTTTCCATAGTATACTCGTCATGGTCTTTCTCAGCTATCTCCCTTAGACATGCTTATCAGTCCGGTCTCCTTCATTCCGAGGGATTAGTTTGTATTTCGTTAATCGCTGTATGTTCTCTAGGGTGAGGTGTGAGTGCTTTCGTGACTCTTGGTTGTTGTCCTTGAATTTGCACCGGTCACTTGTAGGACTCTTGGCTACCCTAGCCTAGGTCAAACTAAGCACTGAGAACACGTGGTCATGTGGGTTGGTTTGACATCCTGAGATCAGAAACTCCAAATTCGAGGTGGTCCTGGCAACCCCCTTCACGGACACAATGTTTCCAAGACAACTTAGACAAATCGGATGAATTCCACTCTCCAGGAAAGATATTTTTCTGTCTCTTTTCCGGATTTGGGAAGTTTCGAACTTGACCCCTGATCCTTGAACGTTCCCCTAGATTCCGTCCAGATACGGGCTTACTTAATTTTTATAGGGTGTGCCATTTGTTTGCCCTACATCCTCTACCCTGGCCTGTTTATTTTTCTTGAAACACAACTGTAAAGTTCTAATTTTCGTGCAACTTCCTTACATATGGTGTCAAAACACATAATCAATAATCCTTCTACGGCAAGAGGTAGGGGGAGAGAATTTCGATGGAGGCAAACAGAGCACACTAGCCTGGGAGGGCAGCCTTCACGAAGGAACGAAGCCCTGTGGAAGAGGGTGCTTTTCAGCACCCTTGTAGAGCACTTCCAAACAAAGAGACATACCCCAAGCGTGACAGGGCTCCATTCCTTCAAGGCTTCCAAGACATCTCTTGGGACACATTACCATGTGCCCAGTGGGCCCACGTGACACCAGAGCTTCGGAAAAAGAGACTGACCTGCAAAGAATGCTATGGGCCTTGGAAAGGAGGCATCGATTCTTCTCTTCAATGTCCTCAAGACATCTTTCTTGACTTTGCATTATGCTTAAGGCACAAGGGCACTGTAGGTGTGATGAACGCCAAGTCCGGCCACTTGTTTCCAATGAAGTTGCAAGCTTGAATCAGCATGACCTCCCCATAGACTTGAATAGATGACAATGTTCTCCTCTCCGTGCCTGTCCCTCTATTCTCACTTGTGGCCTAGGGTTCCTTTCTTATCCCTTGCATCAGACTCTGTTTTATCTCTTCTAGTTTCTGTGCCTGCTTTCTGTTTGCCAAACCTGTTTCTGGGTATCTGTCCCTTTAATAGCCTAGCCTAGGCCAATCCTCAGACTGTAACCATGCGGCCACCCTGGGGGACATGTTCACCGTGATGTCATAAGCGACCTCAAAATTCGAAGTTGTCCTGACAACCTCCGTGCACACAGAGTTTCACAGCCATCTCAGACCAGTCTGACTCCTCACCCTGTCTAGGTAGGATAGTTTTCCTTTTTCTGCAATTGTTGTCAGTTTCTATCTTTCTCCTTGAACTTCGAAAGGGCTCCTACATTCTCTCTAGACACTGGTTTCACTCCTGTAAGATTATCCTGGGTTTTATCTCTTATATCTTGGGTAGATGGCAAAATGGGTGGACCTTACCCAGAAAAAGTCCTGGACTCCCTCACAAGTTGAAGTTGCCCAGGGAATGTTCTGATGCACAATGATGGTGTCATCTCGTGGCACTCTGCCAATTCCACCTTGGCAGGTCACAAGTTTTCCTTCCTTCTGCCTTTGGGAAGTGTACCAGATACTTCCATAGATTGTAATATTCTTATGGTTCCTTTTCTTGTGCGTATTGATAACGTATCCTCACAATTGCTGCTTATTTATGATCTCTGCCCGCACCATACCATGAAATCTATATTTCCTAACACTACTAATGTGATATGCACTCGTAAGGTGAAACAGTGAGGCCCGGGCCGCCCAAGCGGAATGTGGGCACTTACCTGCTCCACCACAGGGCCGGCCCTGAATTGTACTTTTGGACCAACCTTTTGCCTGAACTTGGGAAGACGTGGGCCTGTTTGGATTATTCGTGAAGGTGATTAGTAATAACATCATGGACGGTAACATTTTCCGTTCGTTCATGGGTTTAGGACTGATCATGTTCTCTTCGTAGTATTCCTCTTCACCTATTTGGAATGGTCTGCCTTTCTGTAGCATCTGTAAGCATTTGGAGGTGATTTTCCATCCTTGGAAGTTCACCTTCTGTAAACTCTTTCCGCCCCCAAAGCTTTATGACATCATTCTGGACCCCTTTTTGGATTTTTGATTTGAGGTGAATTTATAGCCATGACCCTGCATTAGAACGTACTATAACTTCCAGATTCACATCCTCATTGCTTTAGACTTCTGTGTAGCTTACATCATCTTCACCAGTGTAAGACTAATCACAGGCCCTCACCACACACTTGTGCCTAATCTTCTCTTTCACCCTCCGTCACCGCCCCTCTTTGCCTCTGGGAGCCCGCATACAAATGTTCAGTGCCACCTGTTGGTTAGTGCTTGCTTTTTCTTCGCCTTGTAAGTGAGATTCTATGGTATTTGAATTTCTCACTGGGGCTTGTTACACTTCCCCTAAAACCCTCACAGCCATTCTGGTGGTCACAAATGGCTGGATTGCATCATTTGTTCCGGCTGAGTGGTATACCATTGTGTGGCTATAGCCCATCTTCCTTCTCCAATCATCCCTTGCTGGACACCAGGGTGCTTTCCAAGTCTTGGATATCAGGAGTAAGACTGTGGTGAACACAGCCATGCACATGTCTTTATGCGGTAGTCTTTCTGACTGTTTTGGATAAGCAAGCGGCAGATTAATAGCTGGGTCATACGGGACATGGATACTTAAACTTCTGAGGCAGTTCCACACCTTTGGCATCGTGGCTGCACCGGGTTACACTCCCACCAGCAGTGCAGGAGGCTTCCCTTCTCTCCACCTCCTCTCTGACACTTGTTATTTCCTGTCTGCTTCCTTCTAGCCATGCTGACCACAGTGAGCTGCCATGGCCTTGCAGTTTGGATTTGCATTTTCCTGAGACTTCATGATGGTGAACAAGTTTTCATGCACCTACTGGCCCTCTTTCTGTCTTCTTCGGAGAAATCTCTGCTTCCATCTTTTGACCAGGTTTTCATTGGCTTGTTTTTTTTCTTGTGGAGACGTGCGAGTTGATTGTATCTTTGGGCTTTTCACCCCTTGTCCGATGTGTGGTTTGCAAACATCCTCTCCCAATCGTTGTGGTGTCTTAGTATTCAGTTGATGGTTTCCTTGAGTGGGCAGAAGTGTGTGCATTTGATGTGGTCCCGTTTGTTTCTTGTTTCCTTTGTTGCCCTTGCCCAGTCAGACATGCTTCTTCCAAATAGGCGGCTCAGACAGATGGCAAAGAGCACTCTGCCTAGGTCTTCTCCTACAAGGTTCACGGTTTCAAGTCTGCCATTCAAGGCTTTAATCCATTTCAGGTGGTGTGTGTGCCAGGTGTAACATCATGGTGTACTCTCGTTGTGTTCCATGTGGCTGTGCAGGCTTCCCAGCACCGTTTATTGTAGAGACTCTCCTTCCTCCGCTGTCTCCACTTGGCTCCCTGGTCCAAAATGGGCTGTCCATGTAAGTTTGAGTTGGGCTCTGGGCTCTCAATTGTTTTGCATGGGTCTTCATGCCTGTTTTGGGGCCCAGACTGTGCCGTTTCGGTACCTAGCGCTTCGTCCTCTATGTTGAAATCAGAAATTGTGACACGTGCTGCTTTGTTCGTTTTCCTGAGGATTCCTTTGCCTAGTCAGGGTCTCGTGTTGCTGGCTAGAAACTTTAGGATTCTCTCTTCTTCTCTGTGGCAAATACTGCTGCAACTTTGACTGGGATTGCATGGAATCCAGAGATTCCTTACTGCGGTATGAACCTTTCAAGTGTGTTAATCCTTCCATTCCTCGATCCCTCGATATCTTTTTTTTTCTTGTGTCTTCTTGAGTTTCTTTCCCCAAAGGTTTGCTAGTTTTTGAATTAACATAGAATTCACCTGTTTTGCTAAGGTTATTCACAGAGATCCTATTCTTCGTAATGGCAAGCTCCTGTTTTTTTGTTTTTTTTTTCCTTAGCTTCAGTTTTTCTGTTCTTTGCAACTTTTAATTGGTTTTGTTTTGGCACAAGTGCATTGCTGTGCTCACATCTGCTGGCAATGCTCCTGTATTTGCTGTGGAAGTCTGGCCCTGTCCAACGTCCCTTCCCATCTGCCTCTACTCTACCTCGGACGCCTGCACCAGAACAACTGAAGCAGTGGTGAGGAGGCCCAAACCGAGGATTCCACCCAGCCCATACTGGGCCACAGACCCAGAAGGTGCGGACCTCACCACTGCACCACCGGCCGGCCACTTACATGTTCAGTGGCAACGTGCAGTTGAGTGCAATGGGAGTTAAATATACTAGTGAGCCCAACTCTAGCACTGTGTAGATGAGGCTAGGTTGTTTTTCGGGTCCATTGTGATGTCAGAGGATTTGTCATAATTGTGTCTCTGAGGTCCAGCATGCTTCCTGGATACAGGTTTCAGAGCCTGCTTGGAGCAGTCTCATAACTCACCCTTCCCAGTTAGCCCATGCTTGACCTTCGCTGCCGTTTTTCGGCTTGTGAATTTCTCTGACTTTCAAACGTTCCAGCAGAGTCTGTCTAAAGACGGACATCATCTTTCATTGTGGATAATTCAGGTGTGATTTCTGTTCACCTTCCATTTTCTGGGTCCTCTTTTTCTTTTCCATAGTATACTCGTCATGGTCTTTCTCAGCTATCTCCCTTAGACATGCTTATCAGTCCGTTCTCCTTCATTCCGAGGGATTAGTTTGTATTTCGTTAATCGCTGTATGTTCTCTAGGGTGAGGTGTGAGTGCTTTCGTGACTCTTGGTTGTTGTCCTTGAATTTGCACCGGTCACTTGTAGGACTCTTGGCTACCCTAGCCTAGGTCAAACTAAGCACTGAGAACACGTGGTCATGTGGGTTGGTTTGACATCCTGAGATCAGAAACTCCAAATTCGAGGTGGTCCTGGCAACCCCCTTCACGGACACAATGTTTCCAAGACAACTTAGACAAATCGGATGAATTCCACTCTCCAGGAAAGATATTTTTCTGTCTCTTTTCCGGATTTGGGAAGTTTCGAACTTGACCCCTGATCCTTGAACGTTCCCCTAGATTCCGTCCAGATACGGGCTTACTTAATTTTTATAGGGTGTGCCATTTGTTTGCCCTACATCCTCTACCCTGGCCTGTTTATTTTTCTTGAAACACAACTGTAAAGTTCTAATTTTCGTGCAACTTCCTTACATATGGTGTCAAAACACATAATCAATAATCCTTCTACGGCAAGAGGTAGGGGGAGAGAATTTCGATGGAGGCAAACAGAGCACACTAGCCTGGGAGGGCAGCCTTCACGAAGGAACGAAGCCCTGTGGAAGAGGGTGCTTTTCAGCACCCTTGTAGAGCACTTCCAAACAAAGAGACATACCCCAAGCGTGACAGGGCTCCATTCCTTCAAGGCTTCCAAGACATCTCTTGGGACACATTACCATGTGCCCAGTGGGCCCACGTGACACCAGAGCTTCGGAAAAAGAGACTGACCTGCAAAGAATGCTATGGGCCTTGGAAAGGAGGCATCGATTCTTCTCTTCAATGTCCTCAAGACATCTTTCTTGACTTTGCATTATGCTTAAGGCACAAGGGCACTGTAGGTGTGATGAACGCCAAGTCCGGCCACTTGTTTCCAATGAAGTTGCAAGCTTGAATCAGCATGACCTCCCCATAGACTTGAATAGATGACAATGTTCTCCTCTCCGTGCCTGTCCCTCTATTCTCACTTGTGGCCTAGGGTTCCTTTCTTATCCCTTGCATCAGACTCTGTTTTATCTCTTCTAGTTTCTGTGCCTGCTTTCTGTTTGCCAAACCTGTTTCTGGGTATCTGTCCCTTTAATAGCCTAGCCTAGGCCAATCCTCAGACTGTAACCATGCGGCCACCCTGGGGGACATGTTCACCGTGATGTCATAAGCGACCTCAAAATTCGAAGTTGTCCTGACAACCTCCGTGCACACAGAGTTTCACAGCCATCTCAGACCAGTCTGACTCCTCACCCTGTCTAGGTAGGATAGTTTTCCTTTTTCTGCAATTGTTGTCAGTTTCTATCTTTCTCCTTGAACTTCGAAAGGGCTCCTACATTCTCTCTAGACACTGGTTTCACTCCTGTAAGATTATCCTGGGTTTTATCTCTTATATCTTGGGTAGATGGCAAAATGGGTGGACCTTACCCAGAAAAAGTCCTGGACTCCCTCACAAGTTGAAGTTGCCCAGGGAATGTTCTGATGCACAATGATGGTGTCATCTCGTGGCACTCTGCCAATTCCACCTTGGCAGGTCACAAGTTTTCCTTCCTTCTGCCTTTGGGAAGTGTACCAGATACTTCCATAGATTGTAATATTCTTATGGTTCCTTTTCTTGTGCGTATTGATAACGTATCCTCACAATTGCTGCTTATTTATGATCTCTGCCCGCACCATACCATGAAATCTATATTTCCTAACACTACTAATGTGATATGCACTCGTAAGGTGAAACAGTGAGGCCCGGGCCGCCCAAGCGGAATGTGGGCACTTACCTGCTCCACCACAGGGCCGGCCCTGAATTGTACTTTTGGACCAACCTTTTGCCTGAACTTGGGAAGACGTGGGCCTGTTTGGATTATTCGTGAAGGTGATTAGTAATAACATCATGGACGGTAACATTTTCCGTTCGTTCATGGGTTTAGGACTGATCATGTTCTCTTCGTAGTATTCCTCTTCACCTATTTGGAATGGTCTGCCTTTCTGTAGCATCTGTAAGCATTTGGAGGTGATTTTCCATCCTTGGAAGTTCACCTTCTGTAAACTCTTTCCGCCCCCAAAGCTTTATGACATCATTCTGGACCCCTTTTTGGATTTTTGATTTGAGGTGAATTTATAGCCATGACCCTGCATTAGAACGTAGTATAACTTCCAGATTCACATCCTCATTGCTTTAGACTTCTGTGTAGCTTACATCATCTTCACCAGTGTAAGACTAATCACAGGCCCTCACCACACACTTGTGCCTAATCTTCTCTTTCACCCTCCGTCACCGCCCCTCTTTGCCTCTGGGAGCCCGCATACAAATGTTCAGTGCCACCTGTTGGTTAGTGCTTGCTTTTTCTTCTCCTTGTAAGTGAGATTCTATGGTATTTGAATTTCTCACTGGGGCTTGTTACACTTCCCCTAAAACCCTCACAGCCATTCTGGTGGTCACAAATGGCTGGATTGCATCATTTGTTCCGGCTGAGTGGTATACCATTGTGTGGCTATAGCCCATCTTCCTTCTCCAATCATCCCTTGCTGGACACCAGGGTGCTTTCCAAGTCTTGGATATCAGGAGTAAGACTGTGGTGAACACAGCCATGCACATGTCTTTATGCGGTAGTCTTTCTGACTTTTTTGGATAAGCAAGCGGCAGATTAATAGCTGGGTCATACGGGACATGGATACTTAAACTTCTGAGGCAGTTCCACACCTTTGGCATCGTGGCTGCACCGGGTTACACTCCCACCAGCAGTGCAGGAGGCTTCCCTTCTCTCCACCTCCTCTCTGACACTTGTTATTTCCTGTCTGCTTCCTTCTAGCCATGCTGACCACAGTGAGCTGCCATGGCCTTGCAGTTTGGATTTGCATTTTCCTGAGACTTCATGATGGTGAACAAGTTTTCATGCACCTACTGGCCCTCTTTCTGTCTTCTTCGGAGAAATCTCTGCTTCCATCTTTTGACCAGGTTTTCATTGGCTTGTTTTTTTTCTTGTGGAGACGTGCGAGTTGATTGTATCTTTGGGCTTTTCACCCCTTGTCCGATGTGTGGTTTGCAAACATCCTCTCCCAATCGTTGTGGTGTCTTAGTATTCAGTTGATGGTTTCCTTGAGTGGGCAGAAGTGTGTGCATTTGATGTGGTCCCGTTTGTTTCTTGTTTCCTTTGTTGCCCTTGCCCAGTCAGACATGCTTCTTCCAAATAGGCGGCTCAGACAGATGGCAAAGAGCACTCTGCCTAGGTCTTCTCCTACAAGGTTCACGGTTTCAAGTCTGCCATTCAAGGCTTTAATCCATTTCAGGTGGTGTGTGTGCCAGGTGTAACATCATGGTGTACTCTCGTTGTGTTCCATGTGGCTGTGCAGGCTTCCCAGCACCGTTTATTGTAGAGACTCTCCTTCCTCCGCTGTCTCCACTTGGCTCCCTGGTCCAAAATGGGCTGTCCATGTAAGTTTGAGTTGGGCTCTGGGCTCTCAATTGTTTTGCATGGGTCTTCATGCCTGTTTTGGGGCCCAGACTGTGCCGTTTCGGTACCTAGCGCTTCGTCCTCTATGTTGAAATCAGAAATTGTGACACGTGCTGCTTTGTTCGTTTTCCTGAGGATTCCTTTGCCTAGTCAGGGTCTCGTGTTGCTGGCTAGAAACTTTAGGATTCTCTCTTCTTCTCTGTGGCAAATACTGCTGCAACTTTGACTGGGATTGCATGGAATCCAGAGATTATTACTGCGGTATGAACCTTTCAAGTGTGTTAATCCTTCCATTCCTCGATCCCTCGATATCTTTTTTTTTCTTGTGTCTTCTTGAGTTTCTTTCCCCAAAGGTTTGCTAGTTTTTGAATTAACATAGAATTCACCTGTTTTGCTAAGGTTATTCACAGAGATCCTATTCTTCGTAATGGCAAGCTCCTGTTTTTTTGTTTTTTTTTTCCTTAGCTTCAGTTTTTCTGTTCTTTGCAACTTTTAATTGGTTTTGTTTTGGCACAAGTGCATTGCTGTGCTCACATCTGCTGGCAATGCTCCTGTATTTGCTGTGGAAGTCTGGCCCTGTCCAACGTCCCTTCCCATCTGCCTCTACTCTACCTCGGACGCCTGCACCAGAACAACTGAAGCAGTGGTGAGGAGGCCCAAACCGAGGATTCCACCCAGCCCATACTGGGCCACAGACCCAGAAGGTGCGGACCTCACCACTGCACCACCGGCCGGCCACTTACATGTTCAGTGGCAACGTGCAGTTGAGTGCAACGGGAGTTAAATATACTAGTGAGCCCAACTCTAGCACTGTGTAGATGAGGCTAGGTTGTTTTTCGGGTCCATTGTGATGTCAGAGGATTTGTCATAATTGTGTCTCTGAGGTCCAGCATGCTTCCTGGATACAGGTTTCAGAGCCTGCTTGGAGCAGTCTCATAACTCACCCTTCCCAGTTAGCCCATGCTTGACCTTCGCTGCCGTTTTTCGGCTTGTGAATTTCTCTGACTTTCAAACGTTCCAGCAGAGTCTGTCTAAAGACGGACATCATCTTTCATTGTGGATAATTCAGGTGTGATTTCTGTTCACCTTCCATTTTCTGGGTCCTCTTTTTCTTTTCCATAGTATACTCGTCATGGTCTTTCTCAGCTATCTCCCTTAGACATGCTTATCAGTCCGTTCTCCTTCATTCCGAGGGATTAGTTTGTATTTCGTTAATCGCTGTATGTTCTCTAGGGTGAGGTGTGAGTGCTTTCGTGACTCTTGGTTGTTGTCCTTGAATTTGCACCGGTCACTTGTAGGACTCTTGGCTACCCTAGCCTAGGTCAAACTAAGCACTGAGAACACGTGGTCATGTGGGTTGGTTTGACATCCTGAGATCAGAAACTCCAAATTCGAGGTGGTCCTGGCAACCCCCTTCACGGACACAATGTTTCCAAGACAACTTAGACAAATCGGATGAATTCCACTCTCCAGGAAAGATATTTTTCTGTCTCTTTTCCGGATTTGGGAAGTTTCGAACTTGACCCCTGATCCTTGAACGTTCCCCTAGATTCCGTCCAGATACGGGCTTACTTAATTTTTATAGGGTGTGCCATATGTTTGCCCTACATCCTCTACCCTGGCCTGTTTATTTTTCTTGAAACACAACTGTAAAGTTCTAATTTTCGTGCAACTTCCTTACATATGGTGTCAAAACACATAATCAATAATCCTTCTACGGCAAGAGGTAGGGGGAGAGAATTTCGATGGAGGCAAACAGAGCACACTAGCCTGGGAGGGCAGCCTTCACGAAGGAACGAAGCCCTGTGGAAGAGGGTGCTTTTCAGCACCCTTGTAGAGCACTTCCAAACAAAGAGACATACCCCAAGCGTGACAGGGCTCCATTCCTTCAAGGCTTCCAAGACATCTCTTGGGACACATTACCATGTGCCCAGTGGGCCCACGTGACACCAGAGCTTCGGAAAAAGAGACTGACCTGCAAAGAATGCTATGGGCCTTGGAAAGGAGGCATCGATTCTTCTCTTCAATGTCCTCAAGACATCTTTCTTGACTTTGCATTATGCTTAAGGCACAAGGGCACTGTAGGTGTGATGAACGCCAAGTCCGGCCACTTGTTTCCAATGAAGTTGCAAGCTTGAATCAGCATGACCTCCCCATAGACTTGAATAGATGACAATGTTCTCCTCTCCGTGCCTGTCCCTCTATTCTCACTTGTGGCCTAGGGTTCCTTTCTTATCCCTTGCATCAGACTCTGTTTTATCTCTTCTAGTTTCTGTGCCTGCTTTCTGTTTGCCAAACCTGTTTCTGGGTATCTGTCCCTTTAATAGCCTAGCCTAGGCCAATCCTCAGACTGTAACCATGCGGCCACCCTGGGGGACATGTTCACCGTGATGTCATAAGCGACCTCAAAATTCGAAGTTGTCCTGACAACCTCCGTGCACACAGAGTTTCACAGCCATCTCAGACCAGTCTGACTCCTCACCCTGTCTAGGTAGGATAGTTTTCCTTTTTCTGCAATTGTTGTCAGTTTCTATCTTTCTCCTTGAACTTCGAAAGGGCTCCTACATTCTCTCTAGACACTGGTTTCACTCCTGTAAGATTATCCTGGGTTTTATCTCTTATATCTTGGGTAGATGGCAAAATGGGTGGACCTTACCCAGAAAAAGTCCTGGACTCCCTCACAAGTTGAAGTTGCCCAGGGAATGTTCTGATGCACAATGATGGTGTCATCTCGTGGCACTCTGCCAATTCCACCTTGGCAGGTCACAAGTTTTCCTTCCTTCTGCCTTTGGGAAGTGTACCAGATACTTCCATAGATTGTAATATTCTTATGGTTCCTTTTCTTGTGCGTATTGATAACGTATCCTCACAATTGCTGCTTATTTATGATCTCTGCCCGCACCATACCATGAAATCTATATTTCCTAACACTACTAATGTGATATGCACTCGTAAGGTGAAACAGTGAGGCCCGGGCCGCCCAAGCGGAATGTGGGCACTTACCTGCTCCACCACAGGGCCGGCCCTGAATTGTACTTTTGGACCAACCTTTTGCCTGAACTTGGGAAGACGTGGGCCTGTTTGGATTATTCGTGAAGGTGATTAGTAATAACATCATGGACGGTAACATTTTCCGTTCGTTCATGGGTTTAGGACTGATCATGTTCTCTTCGTAGTATTCCTCTTCACCTATTTGGAATGGTCTGCCTTTCTGTAGCATCTGTAAGCATTTGGAGGTGATTTTCCATCCTTGGAAGTTCACCTTCTGTAAACTCTTTCCGCCCCCAAAGCTTTATGACATCATTCTGGACCCCTTTTTGGATTTTTGATTTGAGGTGAATTTATAGCCATGACCCTGCATTAGAACGTACTATAACTTCCAGATTCACATCCTCATTGCTTTAGACTTCTGTGTAGCTTACATCATCTTCACCAGTGTAAGACTAATCACAGGCCCTCACCACACACTTGTGCCTAATCTTCTCTTTCACCCTCCGTCACCGCCCCTCTTTGCCTCTGGGAGCCCGCATACAAATGTTCAGTGCCACCTGTTGGTTAGTGCTTGCTTTTTCTTCGCCTTGTAAGTGAGATTCTATGGTATTTGAATTTCTCACTGGGGCTTGTTACACTTCCCCTAAAACCCTCACAGCCATTCTGGTGGTCACAAATGGCTGGATTGCATCATTTGTTCCGGCTGAGTGGTATACCATTGTGTGGCTATAGCCCATCTTCCTTCTCCAATCATCCCTTGCTGGACACCAGGGTGCTTTCCAAGTCTTGGATATCAGGAGTAAGACTGTGGTGAACACAGCCATGCACATGTCTTTATGCGGTAGTCTTTCTGACTTTTTTGGATAAGCAAGCGGCAGATTAATAGCTGGGTCATACGGGACATGGATACTTAAACTTCTGAGGCAGTTCCACACCTTTGGCATCGTGGCTGCACCGGGTTACACTCCCACCAGCAGTGCAGGAGGCTTCCCTTCTCTCCACCTCCTCTCTGACACTTGTTATTTCCTGTCTGCTTCCTTCTAGCCATGCTGACCACAGTGAGCTGCCATGGCCTTGCAGTTTGGATTTGCATTTTCCTGAGACTTCATGATGGTGAACAAGTTTTCATGCACCTACTGGCCCTCTTTCTGTCTTCTTCGGAGAAATCTCTGCTTCCATCTTTTGACCAGGTTTTCATTGGCTTGTTTTTTTTCTTGTGGAGACGTGCGAGTTGATTGTATCTTTGGGCTTTTCACCCCTTGTCCGATGTGTGGTTTGCAAACATCCTCTCCCAATCGTTGTGGTGTCTTAGTATTCAGTTGATGGTTTCCTTGAGTGGGCAGAAGTGTGTGCATTTGATGTGGTCCCGTTTGTTTCTTGTTTCCTTTGTTGCCCTTGCCCAGTCAGACATGCTTCTTCCAAATAGGCGGCTCAGACAGATGGCAAAGAGCACTCTGCCTAGGTCTTCTCCTACAAGGTTCACGGTTTCAAGTCTGCCATTCAAGGCTTTAATCCATTTCAGGTGGTGTGTGTGCCAGGTGTAACATCATGGTGTACTCTCGTTGTGTTCCATGTGGCTGTGCAGGCTTCCCAGCACCGTTTATTGTAGAGACTCTCCTTCCTCCGCTGTCTCCACTTGGCTCCCTGGTCCAAAATGGGCTGTCCATGTAAGTTTGAGTTGGGCTCTGGGCTCTCAATTGTTTTGCATGGGTCTTCATGCCTGTTTTGGGGCCCAGACTGTGCCGTTTCGGTACCTAGCGCTTCGTCCTCTATGTTGAAATCAGAAATTGTGACACGTGCTGCTTTGTTCGTTTTCCTGAGGATTCCTTTGCCTAGTCAGGGTCTCGTGTTGCTGGCTAGAAACTTTAGGATTCTCTCTTCTTCTCTGTGGCAAATACTGCTGCAACTTTGACTGGGATTGCATGGAATCCAGAGATTATTACTGCGGTATGAACCTTTCAAGTGTGTTAATCCTTCCATTCCTCGATCCCTCGATATCTTTTTTTTTCTTGTGTCTTCTTGAGTTTCTTTCCCCAAAGGTTTGCTAGTTTTTGAATTAACATAGAATTCACCTGTTTTGCTAAGGTTATTCACAGAGATCCTATTCTTCGTAATGGCAAGCTCCTGTTTTTTTGTTTTTTTTTTCCTTAGCTTCAGTTTTTCTGTTCTTTGCAACTTTTAATTGGTTTTGTTTTGGCACAAGTGCATTGCTGTGCTCACATCTGCTGGCAATGCTCCTGTATTTGCTGTGGAAGTCTGGCCCTGTCCAACGTCCCTTCCCATCTGCCTCTACTCTACCTCGGACGCCTGCACCAGAACAACTGAAGCAGTGGTGAGGAGGCCCAAACCGAGGATTCCACCCAGCCCATACTGGGCCACAGACCCAGAAGGTGCGGACCTCACCACTGCACCACCGGCCGGCCACTTACATGTTCAGTGGCAACGTGCAGTTGAGTGCAACGGGAGTTAAATATACTAGTGAGCCCAACTCTAGCACTGTGTAGATGAGGCTAGGTTGTTTTTCGGGTCCATTGTGATGTCAGAGGATTTGTCATAATTGTGTCTCTGAGGTCCAGCATGCTTCCTGGATACAGGTTTCAGAGCCTGCTTGGAGCAGTCTCATAACTCACCCTTCCCAGTTAGCCCATGCTTGACCTTCGCTGCCGTTTTTCGGCTTGTGAATTTCTCTGACTTTCAAACGTTCCAGCAGAGTCTGTCTAAAGACGGACATCATCTTTCATTGTGGATAATTCAGGTGTGATTTCTGTTCACCTTCCATTTTCTGGGTCCTCTTTTTCTTTTCCATAGTATACTCGTCATGGTCTTTCTCAGCTATCTCCCTTAGACATGCTTATCAGTCCGTTCTCCTTCATTCCGAGGGATTAGTTTGTATTTCATTAATCGCTGTATGTTCTCTAGGGTGAGGTGTGAGTGCTTTCGTGACTCTTGGTTGTTGTCCTTGAATTTGCACCGGTCACTTGTAGGACTCTTGGCTACCCTAGCCTAGGTCAAACTAAGCACTGAGAACACGTGGTCATGTGGGTTGGTTTGACATCCTGAGATCAGAAACTCCAAATTCGAGGTGGTCCTGGCAACCCCCTTCACGGACACAATGTTTCCAAGACAACTTAGACAAATCGGATGAATTCCACTCTCCAGGAAAGATATTTTTCTGTCTCTTTTCCGGATTTGGGAAGTTTCGAACTTGACCCCTGATCCTTGAACGTTCCCCTAGATTCCGTCCAGATACGGGCTTACTTAATTTTTATAGGGTGTGCCATATGTTTGCCCTACATCCTCTACCCTGGCCTGTTTATTTTTCTTGAAACACAACTGTAAAGTTCTAATTTTCGTGCAACTTCCTTACATATGGTGTCAAAACACATAATCAATAATCCTTCTACGGCAAGAGGTAGGGGGAGAGAATTTCGATGGAGGCAAACAGAGCACACTAGCCTGGGAGGGCAGCCTTCACGAAGGAACGAAGCCCTGTGGAAGAGGGTGCTTTTCAGCACCCTTGTAGAGCACTTCCAAACAAAGAGACATACCCCAAGCGTGACAGGGCTCCATTCCTTCAAGGCTTCCAAGACATCTCTTGGGACACATTACCATGTGCCCAGTGGGCCCACGTGACACCAGAGCTTCGGAAAAAGAGACTGACCTGCAAAGAATGCTATGGGCCTTGGAAAGGAGGCATCGATTCTTCTCTTCAATGTCCTCAAGACATCTTTCTTGACTTTGCATTATGCTTAAGGCACAAGGGCACTGTAGGTGTGATGAACGCCAAGTCCGGCCACTTGTTTCCAATGAAGTTGCAAGCTTGAATCAGCATGACCTCCCCATAGACTTGAATAGATGACAATGTTCTCCTCTCCGTGCCTGTCCCTCTATTCTCACTTGTGGCCTAGGGTTCCTTTCTTATCCCTTGCATCAGACTCTGTTTTATCTCTTCTAGTTTCTGTGCCTGCTTTCTGTTTGCCAAACCTGTTTCTGGGTATCTGTCCCTTTAATAGCCTAGCCTAGGCCAATCCTCAGACTGTAACCATGCGGCCACCCTGGGGGACATGTTCACCGTGATGTCATAAGCGACCTCAAAATTCGAAGTTGTCCTGACAACCTCCGTGCACACAGAGTTTCACAGCCATCTCAGACCAGTCTGACTCCTCACCCTGTCTAGGTAGGATAGTTTTCCTTTTTCTGCAATTGTTGTCAGTTTCTATCTTTCTCCTTGAACTTCGAAAGGGCTCCTACATTCTCTCTAGACACTGGTTTCACTCCTGTAAGATTATCCTGGGTTTTATCTCTTATATCTTGGGTAGATGGCAAAATGGGTGGACCTTACCCAGAAAAAGTCCTGGACTCCCTCACAAGTTGAAGTTGCCCAGGGAATGTTCTGATGCACAATGATGGTGTCATCTCGTGGCACTCTGCCAATTCCACCTTGGCAGGTCACAAGTTTTCCTTCCTTCTGCCTTTGGGAAGTGTACCAGATACTTCCATAGATTGTAATATTCTTATGGTTCCTTTTCTTGTGCGTATTGATAACGTATCCTCACAATTGCTGCTTATTTATGATCTCTGCCCGCACCATACCATGAAATCTATATTTCCTAACACTACTAATGTGATATGCACTCGTAAGGTGAAACAGTGAGGCCCGGGCCGCCCAAGCGGAATGTGGGCACTTACCTGCTCCACCACAGGGCCGGCCCTGAATTGTACTTTTGGACCAACCTTTTGCCTGAACTTGGGAAGACGTGGGCCTGTTTGGATTATTCGTGAAGGTGATTAGTAATAACATCATGGACGGTAACATTTTCCGTTCGTTCATGGGTTTAGGACTGATCATGTTCTCTTCGTAGTATTCCTCTTCACCTATTTGGAATGGTCTGCCTTTCTGTAGCATCTGTAAGCATTTGGAGGTGATTTTCCATCCTTGGAAGTTCACCTTCTGTAAACTCTTTCCGCCCCCAAAGCTTTATGACATCATTCTGGACCCCTTTTTGGATTTTTGATTTGAGGTGAATTTATAGCCATGACCCTGCATTAGAACGTACTATAACTTCCAGATTCACATCCTCATTGCTTTAGACTTCTGTGTAGCTTACATCATCTTCACCAGTGTAAGACTAATCACAGGCCCTCACCACACACTTGTGCCTAATCTTCTCTTTCACCCTCCGTCACCGCCCCTCTTTGCCTCTGGGAGCCCGCATACAAATGTTCAGTGCCACCTGTTGGTTAGTGCTTGCTTTTTCTTCGCCTTGTAAGTGAGATTCTATGGTATTTGAATTTCTCACTGGGGCTTGTTACACTTCCCCTAAAACCCTCACAGCCATTCTGGTGGTCACAAATGGCTGGATTGCATCATTTGTTCCGGCTGAGTGGTATACCATTGTGTGGCTATAGCCCATCTTCCTTCTCCAATCATCCCTTGCTGGACACCAGGGTGCTTTCCAAGTCTTGGATATCAGGAGTAAGACTGTGGTGAACACAGCCATGCACATGTCTTTATGCGGTAGTCTTTCTGACTTTTTTGGATAAGCAAGCGGCAGATTAATAGCTGGGTCATACGGGACATGGATACTTAAACTTCTGAGGCAGTTCCACACCTTTGGCATCGTGGCTGCACCGGGTTACACTCCCACCAGCAGTGCAGGAGGCTTCCCTTCTCTCCACCTCCTCTCTGACACTTGTTATTTCCTGTCTGCTTCCTTCTAGCCATGCTGACCACAGTGAGCTGCCATGGCCTTGCAGTTTGGATTTGCATTTTCCTGAGACTTAATGATGGTGAACAAGTTTTCATGCACCTACTGGCCCTCTTTCTGTCTTCTTCGGAGAAATCTCTGCTTCCATCTTTTGACCAGGTTTTCATTGGCTTGTTTTTTTTCTTGTGGAGACGTGCGAGTTGATTGTATCTTTGGGCTTTTCACCCCTTGTCCGATGTGTGGTTTGCAAACATCCTCTCCCAATCGTTGTGGTGTCTTAGTATTCAGTTGATGGTTTCCTTGAGTGGGCAGAAGTGTGTGCATTTGATGTGGTCCCGTTTGTTTCTTGTTTCCTTTGTTGCCCTTGCCCAGTCAGACATGCTTCTTCCAAATAGGCGGCTCAGACAGATGGCAAAGAGCACTCTGCCTAGGTCTTCTCCTACAAGGTTCACGGTTTCAAGTCTGCCATTCAAGGCTTTAATCCATTTCAGGTGGTGTGTGTGCCAGGTGTAACATCATGGTGTACTCTCGTTGTGTTCCATGTGGCTGTGCAGGCTTCCCAGCACCGTTTATTGTAGAGACTCTCCTTCCTCCGCTGTCTCCACTTGGCTCCCTGGTCCAAAATGGGCTGTCCATGTAAGTTTGAGTTGGGCTCTGGGCTCTCAATTGTTTTGCATGGGTCTTCATGCCTGTTTTGGGGCCCAGACTGTGCCGTTTCGGTACCTAGCGCTTCGTCCTCTATGTTGAAATCAGAAATTGTGACACGTGCTGCTTTGTTCGTTTTCCTGAGGATTCCTTTGCCTAGTCAGGGTCTCGTGTTGCTGGCTAGAAACTTTAGGATTCTCTCTTCTTCTCTGTGGCAAATACTGCTGCAACTTTGACTGGGATTGCATGGAATCCAGAGATTCCTTACTGCGGTATGAACCTTTCAAGTGTGTTAATCCTTCCATTCCTAGATCCCTCGATATCTTTTTTTTTCTTGTGTCTTCTTGAGTTTCTTTCCCCAAAGGTTTGCTAGTTTTTGAATTAACATAGAATTCACCTGTTTTGCTAAGGTTATTCACAGAGATCCTATTCTTCGTAATGGCAAGCTCCTGTTTTTTTGTTTTTTTTTTCCTTAGCTTCAGTTTTTCTGTTCTTTGCAACTTTTAATTGGTTTTGTTTTGGCACAAGTGCATTGCTGTGCTCACATCTGCTGGCAATGCTCCTGTATTTGCTGTGGAAGTCTGGCCCTGTCCAACGTCCCTTCCCATCTGCCTCTACTCTACCTCGGACGCCTGCACCAGAACAACTGAAGCAGTGGTGAGGGGGCCCAAACCGAGGATTCCACCCAGACCATACTGGGCCACAGACCCAGAAGGTGCGGACCTCACGACTGCACCACCGGCCGGCCACTTACATGTTCAGTGGCAACGTGCAGTTGAGTGCAATGGGAGTTAAATATACTAGTGAGCCCAACTCTAGCACTGTGTAGATGAGGCTAGGTTGTTTTTCGGGTCCATTGTGATGTCAGAGGATTTGTCATAATTGTGTCTCTGAGGTCCAGCATGCTTCCTGGATACAGGTTTCAGAGCCTGCTTGGAGCAGTCTCATAACTCACCCTTCCCAGTTAGCCCATGCTTGACCTTCGCTGCCGTTTTTTGGCTTGTGAATTTCTCTGACTTTCAAACGTTCCAGCAGAGTCTGTCTAAAGACGGACATCATCTTTCATTGTGGATAATTCAGGTGTGATTTCTGTTCACCTTCCATTTTCTGGGTCCTCTTTTTCTTTTCCATAGTATACTCGTCATGGTCTTTCTCAGCTATCTCCCTTAGACATGCTTATCAGTCCGTTCTCCTTCATTCCGAGGGATTAGTTTGTATTTCGTTAATCGCTGTATGTTCTCTAGGGTGAGGTGTGAGTGCTTTCGTGACTCTTGGTTGTTGTCCTTGAATTTGCACCGGTCACTTGTAGGACTCTTGGCTACCCTAGCCTAGGTCAAACTAAGCACTGAGAACACGTGGTCATGTGGGTTGGTTTGACATCCTGAGATCAGAAACTCCAAATTCGAGGTGGTCCTGGCAACCCCCTTCACGGACACAATGTTTCCAAGACAACTTAGACAAATCGGATGAATTCCACTCTCCAGGAAAGATATTTTTCTGTCTCTTTTCCGGATTTGGGAAGTTTCGAACTTGACCCCTGATCCTTGAACGTTCCCCTAGATTCCGTCCAGATACGGGCTTACTTACTTTTTATAGGGTGTGCCATTTGTTTGCCCTACATCCTCTACCCTGGCCTGTTTATTTTTCTTGAAACACAACTGTAAAGTTCTAATTTTCGTGCAACTTCCTTACATATGGTGTCAAAACACATAATCAATAATCCTTCTACGGCAAGAGGTAGGGGGAGAGAATTTCGATGGAGGCAAACAGAGCACACTAGCCTGGGAGGGCAGCCTTCACGAAGGAACGAAGCCCTGTGGAAGAGGGTGCTTTTCAGCACCCTTGTAGAGCACTTCCAAACAAAGAGACATACCCCAAGCGTGACAGGGCTCCATTCCTTCAAGGCTTCCAAGACATCTCTTGGGACACATTACCATGTGCCCAGTGGGCCCACGTGACACCAGAGCTTCGGAAAAAGAGACTGACCTTCAAAGAATGCTATGGGCCTTGGAAAGGAGGCATCGATTCTTCTCTTCAATGTCCTCAAGACATCTTTCTTGACTTTGCATTATGCTTAAGGCACAAGGGCACTGTAGGTGTGATGAACCCCAAGTCCGGCCACTTGTTTCCAATGAAGTTGCAAGCTTGAATCAGCATGACCTCCCCATAGACTTGAATAGATGACAATGTTCTCCTCTCCGTGCCTGTCCCTCTATTCTCACTTGTGGCCTAGGGTTCCTTTCTTATCCCTTGCATCAGACTCTGTTTTATCTCTTCTAGTTTCTGTGCCTGCTTTCTGTTTGCCAAACCTGTTTCTGGGTATCTGTCCCTTTAATAGCCTAGCCTAGGCCAATCCTCAGACTGTAACCATGCGGCCACCCTGGGGGACATGTTCACCGTGATGTCATAAGCGACCTCAAAATTCGAAGTTGTCCTGACAACCTCCGTGCACACAGAGTTTCACAGCCATCTCAGACCAGTCTGACTCCTCACCCTGTCTAGGTAGGATAGTTTTCCTTTTTCTGCAATTGTTGTCAGTTTCTATCTTTCTCCTTGAACTTCGAAAGGGCTCCTACATTCTCTCTAGACACTGGTTTCACTCCTGTAAGATTATCCTGGGTTTTATCTCTTATATCTTGGGTAGATGGCAAAATGGGTGGACCTTACCCAGAAAAAGTCCTGGACTCCCTCACAAGTTGAAGTTGCCCAGGGAATGTTCTGATGCACAATGATGGTGTCATCTCGTGGCACTCTGCCAATTCCACCTTGGCAGGTCACAAGTTTTCCTTCCTTCTGCCTTTGGGAAGTGTACCAGATACTTCCATAGATTGTAATATTCTTATGGTTCCTTTTCTTGTGCGTATTGATAACGTATCCTCACAATTGCTGCTTATTTATGATCTCTGCCCGCACCATACCATGAAATCTATATTTCCTAACACTACTAATGTGATATGCACTCGTAATGTGAAACAGTGAGGCCCGGGCCGCCCAAGCGGAATGTGGGCACTTACCTGCTCCACCACAGGGCCGGCCCTGAATTGTACTTTTGGACCAACCTTTTGCCTGAACTTGGGAAGACGTGGGCCTGTTTGGATTATTCGTGAAGGTGATTAGTAATAACATCATGGACGGTAACATTTTCCGTTCGTTCATGGGTTTAGGACTGATCATGTTCTCTTCGTAGTATTCCTCTTCACCTATTTGGAATGGTCTGCCTTTCTGTAGCATCTGTAAGCATTTGGAGGTGATTTTCCATCCTTGGAAGTTCACCTTCTGTAAACTCTTTCCGCCCCCAAAGCTTTATGACATCATTCTGGACCCCTTTTTGGATTTTTGATTTGAGGTGAATTTATAGCCATGACCCTGCATTAGAACGTACTATAACTTCCAGATTCACATCCTCATTGCTTTAGACTTCTGTGTAGCTTACATCATCTTCACCAGTGTAAGACTAATCACAGGCCCTCACCACACACTTGTGCCTAATCTTCTCTTTCACCCTCCGTCACCGCCCCTCTTTGCCTCTGGGAGCCCGCATACAAATGTTCAGTGCCACCTGTTGGTTAGTGCTTGCTTTTTCTTCGCCTTGTAAGTGAGATTCTATGGTATTTGAATTTCTCACTGGGGCTTGTTACACTTCCCCTAAAACCCTCACAGCCATTCTGGTGGTCACAAATGGCTGGATTGCATCATTTGTTCCGGCTGAGTGGTATACCATTGTGTGGCTATAGCCCATCTTCCTTCTCCAATCATCCCTTGCTGGACACCAGGGTGCTTTCCAAGTCTTGGATATCAGGAGTAAGACTGTGGTGAACACAGCCATGCACATGTCTTTATGCGGTAGTCTTTCTGACTTTTTTGGATAAGCAAGCGGCAGATTAATAGCTGGGTCATACGGGACATGGATACTTAAACTTCTGAGGCAGTTCCACACCTTTGGCATCGTGGCTGCACCGGGTTACACTCCCACCAGCAGTGCAGGAGGCTTCCCTTCTCTCCACCTCCTCTCTGACACTTGTTATTTCCTGTCTGCTTCCTTCTAGCCATGCTGACCACAGTGAGCTGCCATGGCCTTGCAGTTTGGATTTGCATTTTCCTGAGACTTAATGATGGTGAACAAGTTTTCATGCACCTACTGGCCCTCTTTCTGTCTTCTTCGGAGAAATCTCTGCTTCCATCTTTTGACCAGGTTTTCATTGGCTTGTTTTTTTTCTTGTGGAGACGTGCGAGTTGATTGTATCTTTGGGCTTTTCACCCCTTGTCCGATGTGTGGTTTGCAAACATCCTCTCCCAATCGTTGTGGTGTCTTAGTATTCAGTTGATGGTTTCCTTGAGTGGGCAGAAGTGTGTGCATTTGATGTGGTCCCGTTTGTTTCTTGTTTCCTTTGTTGCCCTTGCCCAGTCAGACATGCTTCTTCCAAATAGGCGGCTCAGACAGATGGCAAAGAGCACTCTGCCTAGGTCTTCTCCTACAAGGTTCACGGTTTCAAGTCTGCCATTCAAGGCTTTAATCCATTTCAGGTAGTGTGTGTGCCAGGTGTAACATCATGGTGTACTCTCGTTGTGTTCCATGTGGCTGTGCAGGCTTCCCAGCACCGTTTATTGTAGAGACTCTCCTTCCTCCGCTGTCTCCACTTGGCTCCCTGGTCCAAAATGGGCTGTCCATGTAAGTTTGAGTTGGGCTCTGGGCTCTCAATTGTTTTGCATGGGTCTTCATGCCTGTTTTGGGGCCCAGACTGTGCCGTTTCGGTACCTAGCGCTTCGTCCTCTATGTTGAAATCAGAAATTGTGACACGTGCTGCTTTGTTCGTTTTCCTGAGGATTCCTTTGCCTAGTCAGGGTCTCGTGTTGCTGGCTAGAAACTTTAGGATTCTCTCTTCTTCTCTGTGGCAAATACTGCTGCAACTTTGACTGGGATTGCATGGAATCCAGAGATTCCTTACTGCGGTATGAACCTTTCAAGTGTGTTAATCCTTCCATTCCTAGATCCCTCGATATCTTTTTTTTTCTTGTGTCTTCTTGAGTTTCTTTCCCCAAAGGTTTGCTAGTTTTTGAATTAACATAGAATTCACCTGTTTTGCTAAGGTTATTCACAGAGATCCTATTCTTCGTAATGGCAAGCTCCTGTTTTTTTGTTTTTTTTTTCCTTAGCTTCAGTTTTTCTGTTCTTTGCAACTTTTAATTGGTTTTGTTTTGGCACAAGTGCATTGCTGTGCTCACATCTGCTGGCAATGCTCCTGTATTTGCTGTGGAAGTCTGGCCCTGTCCAACGTCCCTTCCCATCTGCCTCTACTCTACCTCGGACGCCTGCACCAGAACAACTGAAGCAGTGGTGAGGGGGCCCAAACCGAGGATTCCACCCAGCCCATACTGGGCCACAGACCCAGAAGGTGCGGACCTCACCACTGCACCACCGGCCGGCCACTTACATGTTCAGTGGCAACGTGCAGTTGAGTGCAATGGGAGTTAAATATACTAGTGAGCCCAACTCTAGCACTGTGTAGATGAGGCTAGGTTGTTTTTCGGGTCCATTGTGATGTCAGAGGATTTGTCATAATTGTGTCTCTGAGGTCCAGCATGCTTCCTGGATACAGGTTTCAGAGCCTGCTTGGAGCAGTCTCATAACTCACCCTTCCCAGTTAGCCCATGCTTGACCTTCGCTGCCGTTTTTTGGCTTGTGAATTTCTCTGACTTTCAAACGTTCCAGCAGAGTCTGTCTAAAGACGGACATCATCTTTCATTGTGGATAATTCAGGTGTGATTTCTGTTCACCTTCCATTTTCTGGGTCCTCTTTTTCTTTTCCATAGTATACTCGTCATGGTCTTTCTCAGCTATCTCCCTTAGACATGCTTATCAGTCCGTTCTCCTTCATTCCAAGGGATTAGTTTGTATTTCGTTAATCGCTGTATGTTCTCTAGGGTGAGGTGTGAGTGCTTTCGTGACTCTTGGTTGTTGTCCTTGAATTTGCACCGGTCACTTGTAGGACTCTTGGCTACCCTAGCCTAGGTCAAACTAAGCACTGAGAACACGTGGTCATGTGGGTTGGTTTGACATCCTGAGATCAGAAACTCCAAATTCGAGGTGGTCCTGGCAACCCCCTTCACGGACACAATGTTTCCAAGACAACTTAGACAAATCGGATGAATTCCACTCTCCAGGAAAGATATTTTTCTGTCTCTTTTCCGGATTTGGGAAGTTTCGAACTTGACCCCTGATCCTTGAACGTTCCCCTAGATTCCGTCCAGATACGGGCTTACTTAATTTTTATAGGGTGTGCCATTTGTTTGCCCTACATCCTCTACCCTGGCCTGTTTATTTTTCTTGAAACACAACTGTAAAGTTCTAATTTTCGTGCAACTTCCTTACATATGGTGTCAAAACACATAATCAATAATCCTTCTACGGCAAGAGGTAGGGGGAGAGAATTTCGATGGAGGCAAACAGAGCACACTAGCCTGGGAGGGCAGCCTTCACGAAGGAACGAAGCCCTGTGGAAGAGGGTGCTTTTCAGCACCCTTGTAGAGCACTTCCAAACAAAGAGACATACCCCAAGCGTGACAGGGCTCCATTCCTTCAAGGCTTCCAAGACATCTCTTGGGACACATTACCATGTGCCCAGTGGGCCCACGTGACACCAGAGCTTCGGAAAAAGAGACTGACCTTCAAAGAATGCTATGGGCCTTGGAAAGGAGGCATCGATTCTTCTCTTCAATGTCCTCAAGACATCTTTCTTGACTTTGCATTATGCTTAAGGCACAAGGGCACTGTAGGTGTGATGAACGCCAAGTCCGGCCACTTGTTTCCAATGAAGTTGCAAGCTTGAATCAGCATGACCTCCCCATAGACTTGAATAGATGACAATGTTCTCCTCTCCGTGCCTGTCCCTCTATTCTCACTTGTGGCCTAGGGTTCCTTTCTTATCCCTTGCATCAGACTCTGTTTTATCTCTTCTAGTTTCTGTGCCTGCTTTCTGTTTGCCAAACCTGTTTCTGGGTATCTGTCCCTTTAATAGCCTAGCCTAGGCCAATCCTCAGACTGTAACCATGCGGCCACCCTGGGGGACATGTTCACCGTGATGTCATAAGCGACCTCAAAATTCGAAGTTGTCCTGACAACCTCCGTGCACACAGAGTTTCACAGCCATCTCAGACCAGTCTGACTCCTCACCCTGTCTAGGTAGGATAGTTTTCCTTTTTCTGCAATTGTTGTCAGTTTCTATCTTTCTCCTTGAACTTCGAAAGGGCTCCTACATTCTCTCTAGACACTGGTTTCACTCCTGTAAGATTATCCTGGGTTTTATCTCTTATATCTTGGGTAGATGGCAAAATGGGTGGACCTTACCCAGAAAAAGTCCTGGACTCCCTCACAAGTTGAAGTTGCCCAGGGAATGTTCTGATGCACAATGATGGTGTCATCTCGTGGCACTCTGCCAATTCCACCTTGGCAGGTCACAAGTTTTCCTTCCTTCTGCCTTTGGGAAGTGTACCAGATACTTCCATAGATTGTAATATTCTTATGGTTCCTTTTCTTGTGCGTATTGATAACGTATCCTCACAATTGCTGCTTATTTATGATCTCTGCCCGCACCATACCATGAAATCTATATTTCCTAACACTACTAATGTGATATGCACTCGTAAGGTGAAACAGTGAGGCCCGGGCCGCCCAAGCGGAATGTGGGCACTTACCTGCTCCACCACAGGGCCGGCCCTGAATTGTACTTTTGGACCAACCTTTTGCCTGAACTTGGGAAGACGTGGGCCTGTTTGGATTATTCGTGAAGGTGATTAGTAATAACATCATGGACGGTAACATTTTCCGTTCGTTCATGGGTTTAGGACTGATCATGTTCTCTTCGTAGTATTCCTCTTCACCTATTTGGAATGGTCTGCCTTTCTGTAGCATCTGTAAGCATTTGGAGGTGATTTTCCATCCTTGGAAGTTCACCTTCTGTAAACTCTTTCCGCCCCCAAAGCTTTATGACATCATTCTGGACCCCTTTTTGGATTTTTGATTTGAGGTGAATTTATAGCCATGACCCTGCATTAGAACGTACTATAACTTCCAGATTCACATCCTCATTGCTTTAGACTTCTGTGTAGCTTACATCATCTTCACCAGTGTAAGACTAATCACAGGCCCTCACCACACACTTGTGCCTAATCTTCTCTTTCACCCTCCGTCACCGCCCCTCTTTGCCTCTGGGAGCCCGCATACAAATGTTCAGTGCCACCTGTTGGTTAGTGCTTGCTTTTTCTTCGCCTTGTAAGTGAGATTCTATGGTATTTGAATTTCTCACTGGGGCTTGTTACACTTCCCCTAAAACCCTCACAGCCATTCTGGTGGTCACAAATGGCTGGATTGCATCATTTGTTCCGGCTGAGTGGTATACCATTGTGTGGCTATAGCCCATCTTCCTTCTCCAATCATCCCTTGCTGGACACCAGGGTGCTTTCCAAGTCTTGGATATCAGGAGTAAGACTGTGGTGAACACAGCCATGCACATGTCTTTATGCGGTAGTCTTTCTGACTGTTTTGGATAAGCAAGCGGCAGATTAATAGCTGGGTCATACGGGACATGGATACTTAAACTTCTGAGGCAGTTCCACACCTTTGGCATCGTGGCTGCACCGGGTTACACTCCCACCAGCAGTGCAGGAGGCTTCCCTTCTCTCCACCTCCTCTCTGACACTTGTTATTTCCTGTCTGCTTCCTTCTAGCCATGCTGACCACAGTGAGCTGCCATGGCCTTGCAGTTTGGATTTGCATTTTCCTGAGACTTAATGATGGTGAACAAGTTTTCATGCACCTACTGGCCCTCTTTCTGTCTTCTTCGGAGAAATCTCTGCTTCCATCTTTTGACCAGGTTTTCATTGGCTTGTTTTTTTTCTTGTGGAGACGTGCGAGTTGATTGTATCTTTGGGCTTTTCACCCCTTGTCCGATGTGTGGTTTGCAAACATCCTCTCCCAATCGTTGTGGTGTCTTAGTATTCAGTTGATGGTTTCCTTGAGTGGGCAGAAGTGTGTGCATTTGATGTGGTCCCGTTTGTTTCTTGTTTCCTTTGTTGCCCTTGCCCAGTCAGACATGCTTCTTCCAAATAGGCGGCTCAGACAGATGGCAAAGAGCACTCTGCCTAGGTCTTCTCCTACAAGGTTCACGGTTTCAAGTCTGCCATTCAAGGCTTTAATCCATTTCAGGTGGTGTGTGTGCCAGGTGTAACATCATGGTGTACTCTCGTTGTGTTCCATGTGGCTGTGCAGGCTTCCCAGCACCGTTTATTGTAGAGACTCTCCTTCCTCCGCTGTCTCCACTTGGCTCCCTGGTCCAAAATGGGCTGTCCATGTAAGTTTGAGTTGGGCTCTGGGCTCTCAATTGTTTTGCATGGGTCTTCATGCCTGTTTTGGGGCCCAGACTGTGCCGTTTCGGTACCTAGCGCTTCGTCCTCTATGTTGAAATCAGAAATTGTGACACGTGCTGCTTTGTTCGTTTTCCTGAGGATTCCTTTGCCTAGTCAGGGTCTCGTGTTGCTGGCTAGAAACTTTAGGATTCTCTCTTCTTCTCTGTGGCAAATACTGCTGCAACTTTGACTGGGATTGCATGGAATCCAGAGATTCCTTACTGCGGTATGAACCTTTCAAGTGTGTTAATCCTTCCATTCCTAGATCCCTCGATATCTTTTTTTTTCTTGTGTCTTCTTGAGTTTCTTTCCCAAAGGTTTGCTAGTTTTTGAATTAACATAGAATTCACCTGTTTTGCTAAGGTTATTCACAGAGATCCTATTCTTCGTAATGGCAAGCTCCTGTTTTTTTGGTTTTTTTTTCCTTAGCTTCAGTTTTTCTGTTCTTTGCAACTTTTAATTGGTTTTGTTTTGGCACAAGTGCATTGCTGTGCTCACATCTGCTGGCAATGCTCCTGTATTTGCTGTGGAAGTCTGGCCCTGTCCAACGTCCCTTCCCATCTGCCTCTACTCTACCTCGGACGCCTGCACCAGAACAACTGAAGCAGTGGTGAGGGGGCCCAAACCGAGGATTCCACCCAGCCCATACTGGGCCACAGACCCAGAAGGTGCGGACCTCACCACTGCACCACCGGCCGGCCACTTACATGTTCAGTGGCAACGTGCACTTGAGTGCAATGGGAGTTAAATATACTAGTGAGCCCAACTCTAGCACTGTGTAGATGAGGCTAGGTTGTTTTTCGGGTCCATTGTGATGTCAGAGGATTTGTCATAATTGTGTCTCTGAGGTCCAGCATGCTTCCTGGATACAGGTTTCAGAGCCTGCTTGGAGCAGTCTCATAACTCACCCTTCCCAGTTAGCCCATGCTTGACCTTCGCTGCCGTTTTTTGGCTTGTGAATTTCTCTGACTTTCAAACGTTCCAGCAGAGTCTGTCTAAAGACGGACATCATCTTTCATTGTGGATAATTCAGGTGTGATTTCTGTTCACCTTCCATTTTCTGGGTCCTCTTTTTCTTTTCCATAGTATACTCGTCATGGTCTTTCTCAGCTATCTCCCTTAGACATGCTTATCAGTCCGTTCTCCTTCATTCCAAGGGATTAGTTTGTATTTCTTTAATCGCTGTATGTTCTCTAGGGTGAGGTGTGAGTGCTTTCGTGACTCTTGGTTGTTGTCCTTGAATTTGCACCGGTCACTTGTAGGACTCTTGGCTACCCTAGCCTAGGTCAAACTAAGCACTGAGAACACGTGGTCATGTGGGTTGGTTTGACATCCTGAGATCAGAAACTCCAAATTCGAGGTGGTCCTGGCAACCCCCTTCACGGACACAATGTTTCCAAGACAACTTAGACAAATCGGATGAATTCCACTCTCCAGGAAAGATATTTTTCTGTCTCTTTTCCGGATTTGGGAAGTTTCGAACTTGACCCCTGATCCTTGAACGTTCCCCTAGATTCCGTCCAGATACGGGCTTACTTAATTTTTATAGGGTGTGCCATTTGTTTGCCCTACATCCTCTACCCTGGCCTGTTTATTTTTCTTGAAACACAACTGTAAAGTTCTAATTTTCGTGCAACTTCCTTACATATGGTGTCAAAACACATAATCAATAATCCTTCTACGGCAAGAGGTAGGGGGAGAGAATTTCGATGGAGGCAAACAGAGCACACTAGCCTGGGAGGGCAGCCTTCACGAAGGAACGAAGCCCTGTGGAAGAGGGTGCTTTTCAGCACCCTTGTAGAGCACTTCCAAACAAAGAGACATACCCCAAGCGTGACAGGGCTCCATTCCTTCAAGGCTTCCAAGACATCTCTTGGGACACATTACCATGTGCCCAGTGGGCCCACGTGACACCAGAGCTTCGGAAAAAGAGACTGACCTTCAAAGAATGCTATGGGCCTTGGAAAGGAGGCATCGATTCTTCTCTTCAATGTCCTCAAGACATCTTTCTTGACTTTGCATTATGCTTAAGGCACAAGGGCACTGTAGGTGTGATGAACGCCAAGTCCGGCCACTTGTTTCCAATGAAGTTGCAAGCTTGAATCAGCATGACCTCCCCATAGACTTGAATAGATGACAATGTTCTCCTCTCCGTGCCTGTCCCTCTATTCTCACTTGTGGCCTAGGGTTCCTTTCTTATCCCTTGCATCAGACTCTGTTTTATCTCTTCTAGTTTCTGTGCCTGCTTTCTGTTTGCCAAACCTGTTTCTGGGTATCTGTCCCTTTAATAGCCTAGCCTAGGCCAATCCTCAGACTGTAACCATGCGGCCACCCTGGGGGACATGTTCACCGTGATGTCATAAGCGACCTCAAAATTCGAAGTTGTCCTGACAACCTCCGTGCACACAGAGTTTCACAGCCATCTCAGACCAGTCTGACTCCTCACCCTGTCTAGGTAGGATAGTTTTCCTTTTTCTGCAATTGTTGTCAGTTTCTATCTTTCTCCTTGAACTTCGAAAGGGCTCCTACATTCTCTCTAGACACTGGTTTCACTCCTGTAAGATTATCCTGGGTTTTATCTCTTATATCTTGGGTAGATGGCAAAATGGGTGGACCTTACCCAGAAAAAGTCCTGGACTCCCTCACAAGTTGAAGTTGCCCAGGGAATGTTCTGATGCACAATGATGGTGTCATCTCGTGGCACTCTGCCAATTCCACCTTGGCAGGTCACAAGTTTTCCTTCCTTCTGCCTTTGGGAAGTGTACCAGATACTTCCATAGATTGTAATATTCTTATGGTTCCTTTTCTTGTGCGTATTGATAACGTATCCTCACAATTGCTGCTTATTTATGATCTCTGCCCGCACCATACCATGAAATCTATATTTCCTAACACTACTAATGTGATATGCACTCGTAATGTGAAACAGTGAGGCCCGGGCCGCCCAAGCGGAATGTGGGCACTTACCTGCTCCACCACAGGGCCGGCCCTGAATTGTACTTTTGGACCAACCTTTTGCCTGAACTTGGGAAGACGTGGGCCTGTTTGGATTATTCGTGAAGGTGATTAGTAATAACATCATGGACGGTAACATTTTCCGTTCGTTCATGGGTTTAGGACTGATCATGTTCTCTTCGTAGTATTCCTCTTCACCTATTTGGAATGGTCTGCCTTTCTGTAGCATCTGTAAGCATTTGGAGGTGATTTTCCATCCTTGGAAGTTCACCTTCTGTAAACTCTTTCCGCCCCCAAAGCTTTATGACATCATTCTGGACCCCTTTTTGGATTTTTGATTTGAGGTGAATTTATAGCCATGACCCTGCATTAGAACGTACTATAACTTCCAGATTCACATCCTCATTGCTTTAGACTTCTGTGTAGCTTACATCATCTTCACCAGTGTAAGACTAATCACAGGCCCTCACCACACACTTGTGCCTAATCTTCTCTTTCACCCTCCGTCACCGCCCCTCTTTGCCTCTGGGAGCCCGCATACAAATGTTCAGTGCCACCTGTTGGTTAGTGCTTGCTTTTTCTTCGCCTTGTAAGTGAGATTCTATGGTATTTGAATTTCTCACTGGGGCTTGTTACACTTCCCCTAAAACCCTCACAGCCATTCTGGTGGTCACAAATGGCTGGATTGCATCATTTGTTCCGGCTGAGTGGTATACCATTGTGTGGCTATAGCCCATCTTCCTTCTCCAATCATCCCTTGCTGGACACCAGGGTGCTTTCCAAGTCTTGGATATCAGGAGTAAGACTGTGGTGAACACAGCCATGCACATGTCTTTATGCGGTAGTCTTTCTGACTGTTTTGGATAAGCAAGCGGCAGATTAATAGCTGGGTCATACGGGACATGGATACTTAAACTTCTGAGGCAGTTCCACACCTTTGGCATCGTGGCTGCACCGGGTTACACTCCCACCAGCAGTGCAGGAGGCTTCCCTTCTCTCCACCTCCTCTCTGACACTTGTTATTTCCTGTCTGCTTCCTTCTAGCCATGCTGACCACAGTGAGCTGCCATGGCCTTGCAGTTTGGATTTGCATTTTCCTGAGACTTAATGATGGTGAACAAGTTTTCATGCACCTACTGGCCCTCTTTCTGTCTTCTTCGGAGAAATCTCTGCTTCCATCTTTTGACCAGGTTTTCATTGGCTTGTTTTTTTTCTTGTGGAGACGTGCGAGTTGATTGTATCTTTGGGCTTTTCACCCCTTGTCCGATGTGTGGTTTGCAAACATCCTCTCCCAATCGTTGTGGTGTCTTAGTATTCAGTTGATGGTTTCCTTGAGTGGGCAGAAGTGTGTGCATTTGATGTGGTCCCGTTTGTTTCTTGTTTCCTTTGTTGCCCTTGCCCAGTCAGACATGCTTCTTCCAAATAGGCGGCTCAGACAGATGGCAAAGAGCACTCTGCCTAGGTCTTCTCCTACAAGGTTCACGGTTTCAAGTCTGCCATTCAAGGCTTTAATCCATTTCAGGTGGTGTGTGTGCCAGGTGTAACATCATGGTGTACTCTCGTTGTGTTCCATGTGGCTGTGCAGGCTTCCCAGCACCGTTTATTGTAGAGACTCTCCTTCCTCCGCTGTCTCCACTTGGCTCCCTGGTCCAAAATGGGCTGTCCATGTAAGTTTGAGTTGGGCTCTGGGCTCTCAATTGTTTTGCATGGGTCTTCATGCCTGTTTTGGGGCCCAGACTGTGCCGTTTCGGTACCTAGCGCTTCGTCCTCTATGTTGAAATCAGAAATTGTGACACGTGCTGCTTTGTTCGTTTTCCTGAGGATTCCTTTGCCTAGTCAGGGTCTCGTGTTGCTGGCTAGAAACTTTAGGATTCTCTCTTCTTCTCTGTGGCAAATACTGCTGCAACTTTGACTGGGATTGCATGGAATCCAGAGATTCCTTACTGCGGTATGAACCTTTCAAGTGTGTTAATCCTTCCATTCCTAGATCCCTCGATATCTTTTTTTTTCTTGTGTCTTCTTGAGTTTCTTTCCCAAAGGTTTGCTAGTTTTTGAATTAACATAGAATTCACCTGTTTTGCTAAGGTTATTCACAGAGATCCTATTCTTCGTAATGGCAAGCTCCTGTTTTTTTGGTTTTTTTTTCCTTAGCTTCAGTTTTTCTGTTCTTTGCAACTTTTAATTGGTTTTGTTTTGGCACAAGTGCATTGCTGTGCTCACATCTGCTGGCAATGCTCCTGTATTTGCTGTGGAAGTCTGGCCCTGTCCAACGTCCCTTCCCATCTGCCTCTACTCTACCTCGGACGCCTGCACCAGAACAACTGAAGCAGTGGTGAGGGGGCCCAAACCGAGGATTCCACCCAGCCCATACTGGGCCACAGACCCAGAAGGTGCGGACCTCACCACTGCACCACCGGCCGGCCACTTACATGTTCAGTGGCAACGTGCACTTGAGTGCAATGGGAGTTAAATATACTAGTGAGCCCAACTCTAGCACTGTGTAGATGAGGCTAGGTTGTTTTTCGGGTCCATTGTGATGTCAGAGGATTTGTCATAATTGTGTCTCTGAGGTCCAGCATGCTTCCTGGATACAGGTTTCAGAGCCTGCTTGGAGCAGTCTCATAACTCACCCTTCCCAGTTAGCCCATGCTTGACCTTCGCTGCCGTTTTTTGGCTTGTGAATTTCTCTGACTTTCAAACGTTCCAGCAGAGTCTGTCTAAAGACGGACATCATCTTTCATTGTGGATAATTCAGGTGTGATTTCTGTTCACCTTCCATTTTCTGGGTCCTCTTTTTCTTTTCCATAGTATACTCGTCATGGTCTTTCTCAGCTATCTCCCTTAGACATGCTTATCAGTCCGTTCTCCTTCATTCCAAGGGATTAGTTTGTATTTCGTTAATCGCTGTATGTTCTCTAGGGTGAGGTGTGAGTGCTTTCGTGACTCTTGGTTGTTGTCCTTGAATTTGCACCGGTCACTTGTAGGACTCTTGGCTACCCTAGCCTAGGTCAAACTAAGCACTGAGAACACGTGGTCATGTGGGTTGGTTTGACATCCTGAGATCAGAAACTCCAAATTCGAGGTGGTCCTGGCAACCCCCTTCACGGACACAATGTTTCCAAGACAACTTAGACAAATCGGATGAATTCCACTCTCCAGGAAAGATATTTTTCTGTCTCTTTTCCGGATTTGGGAAGTTTCGAACTTGACCCCTGATCCTTGAACGTTCCCCTAGATTCCGTCCAGATACGGGCTTACTTAATTTTTATAGGGTGTGCCATTTGTTTGCCCTACATCCTCTACCCTGGCCTGTTTATTTTTCTTGAAACACAACTGTAAAGTTCTAATTTTCGTGCAACTTCCTTACATATGGTGTCAAAACACATAATCAATAATCCTTCTACGGCAAGAGGTAGGGGGAGAGAATTTCGATGGAGGCAAACAGAGCACACTAGCCTGGGAGGGCAGCCTTCACGAAGGAACGAAGCCCTGTGGAAGAGGGTGCTTTTCAGCACCCTTGTAGAGCACTTCCAAACAAAGAGACATACCCCAAGCGTGACAGGGCTCCATTCCTTCAAGGCTTCCAAGACATCTCTTGGGACACATTACCATGTGCCCAGTGGGCCCACGTGACACCAGAGCTTCGGAAAAAGAGACTGACCTTCAAAGAATGCTATGGGCCTTGGAAAGGAGGCATCGATTCTTCTCTTCAATGTCCTCAAGACATCTTTCTTGACTTTGCATTATGCTTAAGGCACAAGGGCACTGTAGGTGTGATGAACGCCAAGTCCGGCCACTTGTTTCCAATGAAGTTGCAAGCTTGAATCAGCATGACCTCCCCATAGACTTGAATAGATGACAATGTTCTCCTCTCCGTGCCTGTCCCTCTATTCTCACTTGTGGCCTAGGGTTCCTTTCTTATCCCTTGCATCAGACTCTGTTTTATCTCTTCTAGTTTCTGTGCCTGCTTTCTGTTTGCCAAACCTGTTTCTGGGTATCTGTCCCTTTAATAGCCTAGCCTAGGCCAATCCTCAGACTGTAACCATGCGGCCACCCTGGGGGACATGTTCACCGTGATGTCATAAGCGACCTCAAAATTCGAAGTTGTCCTGACAACCTCCGTGCACACAGAGTTTCACAGCCATCTCAGACCAGTCTGACTCCTCACCCTGTCTAGGTAGGATAGTTTTCCTTTTTCTGCAATTGTTGTCAGTTTCTATCTTTCTCCTTGAACTTCGAAAGGGCTCCTACATTCTCTCTAGACACTGGTTTCACTCCTGTAAGATTATCCTGGGTTTTATCTCTTATATCTTGGGTAGATGGCAAAATGGGTGGACCTTACCCAGAAAAAGTCCTGGACTCCCTCACAAGTTGAAGTTGCCCAGGGAATGTTCTGATGCACAATGATGGTGTCATCTCGTGGCACTCTGCCAATTCCACCTTGGCAGGTCACAAGTTTTCCTTCCTTCTGCCTTTGGGAAGTGTACCAGATACTTCCATAGATTGTAATATTCTTATGGTTCCTTTTCTTGTGCGTATTGATAACGTATCCTCACAATTGCTGCTTATTTATGATCTCTGCCCGCACCATACCATGAAATCTATATTTCCTAACACTACTAATGTGATATGCACTCGTAAGGTGAAACAGTGAGGCCCGGGCCGCCCAAGCGGAATGTGGGCACTTACCTGCTCCACCACAGGGCCGGCCCTGAATTGTACTTTTGGACCAACCTTTTGCCTGAACTTGGGAAGACGTGGGCCTGTTTGGATTATTCGTGAAGGTGATTAGTAATAACATCATGGACGGTAACATTTTCCGTTCGTTCATGGGTTTAGGACTGATCATGTTCTCTTCGTAGTATTCCTCTTCACCTATTTGGAATGGTCTGCCTTTCTGTAGCATCTGTAAGCATTTGGAGGTGATTTTCCATCCTTGGAAGTTCACCTTCTGTAAACTCTTTCCGCCCCCAAAGCTTTATGACATCATTCTGGACCCCTTTTTGGATTTTTGATTTGAGGTGAATTTATAGCCATGACCCTGCATTAGAACGTACTATAACTTCCAGATTCACATCCTCATTGCTTTAGACTTCTGTGTAGCTTACATCATCTTCACCAGTGTAAGACTAATCACAGGCCCTCACCACACACTTGTGCCTAATCTTCTCTTTCACCCTCCGTCACCGCCCCTCTTTGCCTCTGGGAGCCCGCATACAAATGTTCAGTGCCACCTGTTGGTTAGTGCTTGCTTTTTCTTCGCCTTGTAAGTGAGATTCTATGGTATTTGAATTTCTCACTGGGGCTTGTTACACTTCCCCTAAAACCCTCACAGCCATTCTGGTGGTCACAAATGGCTGGATTGCATCATTTGTTCCGGCTGAGTGGTATACCATTGTGTGGCTATAGCCCATCTTCCTTCTCCAATCATCCCTTGCTGGACACCAGGGTGCTTTCCAAGTCTTGGATATCAGGAGTAAGACTGTGGTGAACACAGCCATGCACATGTCTTTATGCGGTAGTCTTTCTGACTGTTTTGGATAAGCAAGCGGCAGATTAATAGCTGGGTCATACGGGACATGGATACTTAAACTTCTGAGGCAGTTCCACACCTTTGGCATCGTGGCTGCACCGGGTTACACTCCCACCAGCAGTGCAGGAGGCTTCCCTTCTCTCCACCTCCTCTCTGACACTTGTTATTTCCTGTCTGCTTCCTTCTAGCCATGCTGACCACAGTGAGCTGCCATGGCCTTGCAGTTTGGATTTGCATTTTCCTGAGACTTAATGATGGTGAACAAGTTTTCATGCACCTACTGGCCCTCTTTCTGTCTTCTTCGGAGAAATCTCTGCTTCCATCTTTTGACCAGGTTTTCATTGGCTTGTTTTTTTTCTTGTGGAGACGTGCGAGTTGATTGTATCTTTGGGCTTTTCACCCCTTGTCCGATGTGTGGTTTGCAAACATCCTCTCCCAATCGTTGTGGTGTCTTAGTATTCAGTTGATGGTTTCCTTGAGTGGGCAGAAGTGTGTGCATTTGATGTGGTCCCGTTTGTTTCTTGTTTCCTTTGTTGCCCTTGCCCAGTCAGACATGCTTCTTCCAAATAGGCGGCTCAGACAGATGGCAAAGAGCACTCTGCCTAGGTCTTCTCCTACAAGGTTCACGGTTTCAAGTCTGCCATTCAAGGCTTTAATCCATTTCAGGTGGTGTGTGTGCCAGGTGTAACATCATGGTGTACTCTCGTTGTGTTCCATGTGGCTGTGCAGGCTTCCCAGCACCGTTTATTGTAGAGACTCTCCTTCCTCCGCTGTCTCCACTTGGCTCCCTGGTCCAAAATGGGCTGTCCATGTAAGTTTGAGTTGGGCTCTGGGCTCTCAATTGTTTTGCATGGGTCTTCATGCCTGTTTTGGGGCCCAGACTGTGCCGTTTCGGTACCTAGCGCTTCGTCCTCTATGTTGAAATCAGAAATTGTGACACGTGCTGCTTTGTTCGTTTTCCTGAGGATTCCTTTGCCTAGTCAGGGTCTCGTGTTGCTGGCTAGAAACTTTAGGATTCTCTCTTCTTCTCTGTGGCAAATACTGCTGCAACTTTGACTGGGATTGCATGGAATCCAGAGATTCCTTACTGCGGTATGAACCTTTCAAGTGTGTTAATCCTTCCATTCCTCGATCCCTCGATATCTTTTTATTTCTTGTGTCTTCTTGAGTTTCTTTCCCCAAAGGTTTGCTAGTTTTTGAATTAACATAGAATTCACCTGTTTTGCTAAGGTTATTCACAGAGATCCTATTCTTCGTAATGGCAAGCTCCTGTTTTTTTGTTTTTTTTTTCCTTAGCTTCAGTTTTTCTGTTCTTTGCAACTTTTAATTGGTTTTGTTTTGGCACAAGTGCATTGCTGTGCTCACATCTGCTGGCAATGCTCCTGTATTTGCTGTGGAAGTCTGGCCCTGTCCAACGTCCCTTCCCATCTGCCTCTACTCTACCTCGGACGCCTGCACCAGAACAACTGAAGCAGTGGTGAGGGGGCCCAAACCGAGGATTCCACCCAGCCCATACTGGGCCACAGACCCAGAAGGTGCGGACCTCACCACTGCACCACCGGCCGGCCACTTACATGTTCAGTGGCAACGTGCACTTGAGTGCAATGGGAGTTAAATATACTAGTGAGCCCAACTCTAGCACTGTGTAGATGAGGCTAGGTTGTTTTTCGGGTCCATTGTGATGTCAGAGGATTTGTCATAATTGTGTCTCTGAGGTCCAGCATGCTTCCTGGATACAGGTTTCAGAGCCTGCTTGGAGCAGTCTCATAACTCACCCTTCCCAGTTAGCCCATGCTTGACCTTCGCTGCCGTTTTTTGGCTTGTGAATTTCTCTGACTTTCAAACGTTCCAGCAGAGTCTGTCTAAAGACGGACATCATCTTTCATTGTGGATAATTCAGGTGTGATTTCTGTTCACCTTCCATTTTCTGGGTCCTCTTTTTCTTTTCCATAGTATACTCGTCATGGTCTTTCTCAGCTATCTCCCTTAGACATGCTTATCAGTCCGTTCTCCTTCATTCCAAGGGATTAGTTTGTATTTCGTTAATCGCTGTATGTTCTCTAGGGTGAGGTGTGAGTGCTTTCGTGACTCTTGGTTGTTGTCCTTGAATTTGCACCGGTCACTTGTAGGACTCTTGGCTACCCTAGCCTAGGTCAAACTAAGCACTGAGAACACGTGGTCATGTGGGTTGGTTTGACATCCTGAGATCAGAAACTCCAAATTCGAGGTGGTCCTGGCAACCCCCTTCACGGACACAATGTTTCCAAGACAACTTAGACAAATCGGATGAATTCCACTCTCCAGGAAAGATATTTTTCTGTCTCTTTTCCGGATTTGGGAAGTTTCGAACTTGACCCCTGATCCTTGAACGTTCCCCTAGATTCCGTCCAGATACGGGCTTACTTAATTTTTATAGGGTGTGCCATTTGTTTGCCCTACATCCTCTACCCTGGCCTGTTTATTTTTCTTGAAACACAACTGTAAAGTTCTAATTTTCGTGCAACTTCCTTACATATGGTGTCAAAACACATAATCAATAATCCTTCTACGGCAAGAGGTAGGGGGAGAGAATTTCGATGGAGGCAAACAGAGCACACTAGCCTGGGAGGGCAGCCTTCACGAAGGAACGAAGCCCTGTGGAAGAGGGTGCTTTTCAGCACCCTTGTAGAGCACTTCCAAACAAAGAGACATACCCCAAGCGTGACAGGGCTCCATTCCTTCAAGGCTTCCAAGACATCTCTTGGGACACATTACCATGTGCCCAGTGGGCCCACGTGACACCAGAGCTTCGGAAAAAGAGACTGACCTTCAAAGAATGCTATGGGCCTTGGAAAGGAGGCATCGATTCTTCTCTTCAATGTCCTCAAGACATCTTTCTTGACTTTGCATTATGCTTAAGGCACAAGGGCACTGTAGGTGTGATGAACGCCAAGTCCGGCCACTTGTTTCCAATGAAGTTGCAAGCTTGAATCAGCATGACCTCCCCATAGACTTGAATAGATGACAATGTTCTCCTCTCCGTGCCTGTCCCTCTATTCTCACTTGTGGCCTAGGGTTCCTTTCTTATCCCTTGCATCAGACTCTGTTTTATCTCTTCTAGTTTCTGTGCCTGCTTTCTGTTTGCCAAACCTGTTTCTGGGTATCTGTCCCTTTAATAGCCTAGCCTAGGCCAATCCTCAGACTGTAACCATGCGGCCACCCTGGGGGACATGTTCACCGTGATGTCATAAGCGACCTCAAAATTCGAAGTTGTCCTGACAACCTCCGTGCACACAGAGTTTCACAGCCATCTCAGACCAGTCTGACTCCTCACCCTGTCTAGGTAGGATAGTTTTCCTTTTTCTGCAATTGTTGTCAGTTTCTATCTTTCTCCTTGAACTTCGAAAGGGCTCCTACATTCTCTCTAGACACTGGTTTCACTCCTGTAAGATTATCCTGGGTTTTATCTCTTATATCTTGGGTAGATGGCAAAATGGGTGGACCTTACCCAGAAAAAGTCCTGGACTCCCTCACAAGTTGAAGTTGCCCAGGGAATGTTCTGATGCACAATGATGGTGTCATCTCGTGGCACTCTGCCAATTCCACCTTGGCAGGTCACAAGTTTTCCTTCCTTCTGCCTTTGGGAAGTGTACCAGATACTTCCATAGATTGTAATATTCTTATGGTTCCTTTTCTTGTGCGTATTGATAACGTATCCTCACAATTGCTGCTTATTTATGATCTCTGCCCGCACCATACCATGAAATCTATATTTCCTAACACTACTAATGTGATATGCACTCGTAAGGTGAAACAGTGAGGCCCGGGCCGCCCAAGCGGAATGTGGGCACTTACCTGCTCCACCACAGGGCCGGCCCTGAATTGTACTTTTGGACCAACCTTTTGCCTGAACTTGGGAAGACGTGGGCCTGTTTGGATTATTCGTGAAGGTGATTAGTAATAACATCATGGACGGTAACATTTTCCGTTCGTTCATGGGTTTAGGACTGATCATGTTCTCTTCGTAGTATTCCTCTTCACCTATTTGGAATGGTCTGCCTTTCTGTAGCATCTGTAAGCATTTGGAGGTGATTTTCCATCCTTGGAAGTTCACCTTCTGTAAACTCTTTCCGCCCCCAAAGCTTTATGACATCATTCTGGACCCCTTTTTGGATTTTTGATTTGAGGTGAATTTATAGCCATGACCCTGCATTAGAACGTACTATAACTTCCAGATTCACATCCTCATTGCTTTAGACTTCTGTGTAGCTTACATCATCTTCACCAGTGTAAGACTAATCACAGGCCCTCACCACACACTTGTGCCTAATCTTCTCTTTCACCCTCCGTCACCGCCCCTCTTTGCCTCTGGGAGCCCGCATACAAATGTTCAGTGCCACCTGTTGGTTAGTGCTTGCTTTTTCTTCGCCTTGTAAGTGAGATTCTATGGTATTTGAATTTCTCACTGGGGCTTGTTACACTTCCCCTAAAACCCTCACAGCCATTCTGGTGGTCACAAATGGCTGGATTGCATCATTTGTTCCGGCTGAGTGGTATACCATTGTGTGGCTATAGCCCATCTTCCTTCTCCAATCATCCCTTGCTGGACACCAGGGTGCTTTCCAAGTCTTGGATATCAGGAGTAAGACTGTGGTGAACACAGCCATGCACATGTCTTTATGCGGTAGTCTTTCTGACTGTTTTGGATAAGCAAGCGGCAGATTAATAGCTGGGTCATACGGGACATGGATACTTAAACTTCTGAGGCAGTTCCACACCTTTGGCATCGTGGCTGCACCGGGTTACACTCCCACCAGCAGTGCAGGAGGCTTCCCTTCTCTCCACCTCCTCTCTGACACTTGTTATTTCCTGTCTGCTTCCTTCTAGCCATGCTGACCACAGTGAGCTGCCATGGCCTTGCAGTTTGGATTTGCGTTTTCCTGAGACTTAATGATGGTGAACAAGTTTTCATGCACCTACTGGCCCTCTTTCTGTCTTCTTCGGAGAAATCTCTGCTTCCATCTTTTGACCAGGTTTTCATTGGCTTGTTTTTTTTCTTGTGGAGACGTGCGAGTTGATTGTATCTTTGGGCTTTTCACCCCTTGTCCGATGTGTGGTTTGCAAACATCCTCTCCCAATCGTTGTGGTGTCTTAGTATTCAGTTGATGGTTTCCTTGAGTGGGCAGAAGTGTGTGCATTTGATGTGGTCCCGTTTGTTTCTTGTTTCCTTTGTTGCCCTTGCCCAGTCAGACATGCTTCTTCCAAATAGGCGGCTCAGACAGATGGCAAAGAGCACTCTGCCTAGGTCTTCTCCTACAAGGTTCACGGTTTCAAGTCTGCCATTCAAGGCTTTAATCCATTTCAGGTGGTGTGTGTGCCAGGTGTAACATCATGGTGTACTCTCGTTGTGTTCCATGTGGCTGTGCAGGCTTCCCAGCACCGTTTATTGTAGAGACTCTCCTTCCTCCGCTGTCTCCACTTGGCTCCCTGGTCCAAAATGGGCTGTCCATGTAAGTTTGAGTTGGGCTCTGGGCTCTCAATTGTTTTGCATGGGTCTTCATGCCTGTTTTGGGGCCCAGACTGTGCCGTTTCGGTACCTAGCGCTTCGTCCTCTATGTTGAAATCAGAAATTGTGACACGTGCTGCTTTGTTCGTTTTCCTGAGGATTCCTTTGCCTAGTCAGGGTCTCGTGTTGCTGGCTAGAAACTTTAGGATTCTCTCTTCTTCTCTGTGGCAAATACTGCTGCAACTTTGACTGGGATTGCATGGAATCCAGAGATTCCTTACTGCGGTATGAACCTTTCAAGTGTGTTAATCCTTCCATTCCTCGATCCCTCGATATCTTTTTATTTCTTGTGTCTTCTTGAGTTTCTTTCCCCAAAGGTTTGCTAGTTTTTGAATTAACATAGAATTCACCTGTTTTGCTAAGGTTATTCACAGAGATCCTATTCTTCGTAATGGCAAGCTCCTGTTTTTTTGTTTTTTTTTTCCTTAGCTTCAGTTTTTCTGTTCTTTGCAACTTTTAATTGGTTTTGTTTTGGCACAAGTGCATTGCTGTGCTCACATCTGCTGGCAATGCTCCTGTATTTGCTGTGGAAGTCTGGCCCTGTCCAACGTCCCTTCCCATCTGCCTCTACTCTACCTCGGACGCCTGCACCAGAACAACTGAAGCAGTGGTGAGGAGGCCCAAACCGAGGATTCCACCCAGCCCATACTGGGCCACAGACCCAGAAGGTGCGGACCTCACCACTGCACCACCGGCCGGCCACTTACATGTTCAGTGGCAACGTGCACTTGAGTGCAATGGGAGTTAAATATACTAGTGAGCCCAACTCTAGCACTGTGTAGATGAGGCTAGGTTGTTTTTCGGGTCCATTGTGATGTCAGAGGATTTGTCATAATTGTGTCTCTGAGGTCCAGCATGCTTCCTGGATACAGGTTTCAGAGCCTGCTTGGAGCAGTCTCATAACTCACCCTTCCCAGTTAGCCCATGCTTGACCTTCGCTGCCGTTTTTTGGCTTGTGAATTTCTCTGACTTTCAAACGTTCCAGCAGAGTCTGTCTAAAGACGGACATCATCTTTCATTGTGGATAATTCAGGTGTGATTTCTGTTCACCTTCCATTTTCTGGGTCCTCTTTTTCTTTTCCATAGTATACTCGTCATGGTCTTTCTCAGCTATCTCCCTTAGACATGCTTATCAGTCCGTTCTCCTTCATTCCAAGGGATTAGTTTGTATTTCTTTAATCGCTGTATGTTCTCTAGGGTGAGGTGTGAGTGCTTTCGTGACTCTTGGTTGTTGTCCTTGAATTTGCACCGGTCACTTGTAGGACTCTTGGCTACCCTAGCCTAGGTCAAACTAAGCACTGAGAACACGTGGTCATGTGGGTTGGTTTGACATCCTGAGATCAGAAACTCCAAATTCGAGGTGGTCCTGGCAACCCCCTTCACGGACACAATGTTTCCAAGACAACTTAGACAAATCGGATGAATTCCACTCTCCAGGAAAGATATTTTTCTGTCTCTTTTCCGGATTTGGGAAGTTTCGAACTTGACCCCTGATCCTTGAACGTTCCCCTAGATTCCGTCCAGATACGGGCTTACTTAATTTTTATAGGGTGTGCCATTTGTTTGCCCTACATCCTCTACCCTGGCCTGTTTATTTTTCTTGAAACACAACTGTAAAGTTCTAATTTTCGTGCAACTTCCTTACATATGGTGTCAAAACACATAATCAATAATCCTTCTACGGCAAGAGGTAGGGGGAGAGAATTTCGATGGAGGCAAACAGAGCACACTAGCCTGGGAGGGCAGCCTTCACGAAGGAACGAAGCCCTGTGGAAGAGGGTGCTTTTCAGCACCCTTGTAGAGCACTTCCAAACAAAGAGACATACCCCAAGCGTGACAGGGCTCCATTCCTTCAAGGCTTCCAAGACATCTCTTGGGACACATTACCATGTGCCCAGTGGGCCCACGTGACACCAGAGCTTCGGAAAAAGAGACTGACCTTCAAAGAATGCTATGGGCCTTGGAAAGGAGGCATCGATTCTTCTCTTCAATGTCCTCAAGACATCTTTCTTGACTTTGCATTATGCTTAAGGCACAAGGGCACTGTAGGTGTGATGAACGCCAAGTCCGGCCACTTGTTTCCAATGAAGTTGCAAGCTTGAATCAGCATGACCTCCCCATAGACTTGAATAGATGACAATGTTCTCCTCTCCGTGCCTGTCCCTCTATTCTCACTTGTGGCCTAGGGTTCCTTTCTTATCCCTTGCATCAGACTCTGTTTTATCTCTTCTAGTTTCTGTGCCTGCTTTCTGTTTGCCAAACCTGTTTCTGGGTATCTGTCCCTTTAATAGCCTAGCCTAGGCCAATCCTCAGACTGTAACCATGCGGCCACCCTGGGGGACATGTTCACCGTGATGTCATAAGCGACCTCAAAATTCGAAGTTGTCCTGACAACCTCCGTGCACACAGAGTTTCACAGCCATCTCAGACCAGTCTGACTCCTCACCCTGTCTAGGTAGGATAGTTTTCCTTTTTCTGCAATTGTTGTCAGTTTCTATCTTTCTCCTTGAACTTCGAAAGGGCTCCTACATTCTCTCTAGACACTGGTTTCACTCCTGTAAGATTATCCTGGGTTTTATCTCTTATATCTTGGGTAGATGGCAAAATGGGTGGACCTTACCCAGAAAAAGTCCTGGGCTCCCTCACAAGTTGAAGTTGCCCAGGGAATGTTCTGATGCACAATGATGGTGTCATCTCGTGGCACTCTGCCAATTCCACCTTGGCAGGTCACAAGTTTTCCTTCCTTCTGCCTTTGGGAAGTGTACCAGATACTTCCATAGATTGTAATATTCTTATGGTTCCTTTTCTTGTGCGTATTGATAACGTATCCTCACAATTGCTGCTTATTTATGATCTCTGCCCGCACCATACCATGAAATCTATATTTCCTAACACTACTAATGTGATATGCACTCGTAAGGTGAAACAGTGAGGCCCGGGCCGCCCAAGCGGAATGTGGGCACTTACCTGCTCCACCACAGGGCCGGCCCTGAATTGTACTTTTGGACCAACCTTTTGCCTGAACTTGGGAAGACGTGGGCCTGTTTGGATTATTCGTGAAGGTGATTAGTAATAACATCATGGACGGTAACATTTTCCGTTCGTTCATGGGTTTAGGACTGATCATGTTCTCTTCGTAGTATTCCTCTTCACCTATTTGGAATGGTCTGCCTTTCTGTAGCATCTGTAAGCATTTGGAGGTGATTTTCCATCCTTGGAAGTTCACCTTCTGTAAACTCTTTCCGCCCCCAAAGCTTTATGACATCATTCTGGACCCCTTTTTGGATTTTTGATTTGAGGTGAATTTATAGCCATGACCCTGCATTAGAACGTACTATAACTTCCAGATTCACATCCTCATTGCTTTAGACTTCTGTGTAGCTTACATCATCTTCACCAGTGTAAGACTAATCACAGGCCCTCACCACACACTTGTGCCTAATCTTCTCTTTCACCCTCCGTCACCGCCCCTCTTTGCCTCTGGGAGCCCGCATACAAATGTTCAGTGCCACCTGTTGGTTAGTGCTTGCTTTTTCTTCGCCTTGTAAGTGAGATTCTATGGTATTTGAATTTCTCACTGGGGCTTGTTACACTTCCCCTAAAACCCTCACAGCCATTCTGGTGGTCACAAATGGCTGGATTGCATCATTTGTTCCGGCTGAGTGGTATACCATTGTGTGGCTATAGCCCATCTTCCTTCTCCAATCATCCCTTGCTGGACACCAGGGTGCTTTCCAAGTCTTGGATATCAGGAGTAAGACTGTGGTGAACACAGCCATGCACATGTCTTTATGCGGTAGTCTTTCTGACTGTTTTGGATAAGCAAGCGGCAGATTAATAGCTGGGTCATACGGGACATGGATACTTAAACTTCTGAGGCAGTTCCACACCTTTGGCATCGTGGCTGCACCGGGTTACACTCCCACCAGCAGTGCAGGAGGCTTCCCTTCTCTCCACCTCCTCTCTGACACTTGTTATTTCCTGTCTGCTTCCTTCTAGCCATGCTGACCACAGTGAGCTGCCATGGCCTTGCAGTTTGGATTTGCATTTTCCTGAGACTTAATGATGGTGAACAAGTTTTCATGCACCTACTGGCCCTCTTTCTGTCTTCTTCGGAGAAATCTCTGCTTCCATCTTTTGACCAGGTTTTCATTGGCTTGTTTTTTTTCTTGTGGAGACGTGCGAGTTGATTGTATCTTTGGGCTTTTCACCCCTTGTCCGATGTGTGGTTTGCAAACATCCTCTCCCAATCGTTGTGGTGTCTTAGTATTCAGTTGATGGTTTCCTTGAGTGGGCAGAAGTGTGTGCATTTGATGTGGTCCCGTTTGTTTCTTGTTTCCTTTGTTGCCCTTGCCCAGTCAGACATGCTTCTTCCAAATAGGCGGCTCAGACAGATGGCAAAGAGCACTCTGCCTAGGTCTTCTCCTACAAGGTTCACGGTTTCAAGTCTGCCATTCAAGGCTTTAATCCATTTCAGGTGGTGTGTGTGCCAGGTGTAACATCATGGTGTACTCTCGTTGTGTTCCATGTGGCTGTGCAGGCTTCCCAGCACCGTTTATTGTAGAGACTCTCCTTCCTCCGCTGTCTCCACTTGGCTCCCTGGTCCAAAATGGGCTGTCCATGTAAGTTTGAGTTGGGCTCTGGGCTCTCAATTGTTTTGCATGGGTCTTCATGCCTGTTTTGGGGCCCAGACTGTGCCGTTTCGGTACCTAGCGCTTCGTCCTCTATGTTGAAATCAGAAATTGTGACACGTGCTGCTTTGTTCGTTTTCCTGAGGATTCCTTTGCCTAGTCAGGGTCTCGTGTTGCTGGCTAGAAACTTTAGGATTCTCTCTTCTTCTCTGTGGCAAATACTGCTGCAACTTTGACTGGGATTGCATGGAATCCAGAGATTCCTTACTGCGGTATGAACCTTTCAAGTGTGTTAATCCTTCCATTCCTCGATCCCTCGATATCTTTTTATTTCTTGTGTCTTCTTGAGTTTCTTTCCCCAAAGGTTTGCTAGTTTTTGAATTAACATAGAATTCACCTGTTTTGCTAAGGTTATTCACAGAGATCCTATTCTTCGTAATGGCAAGCTCCTGTTTTTTTGTTTTTTTTTTCCTTAGCTTCAGTTTTTCTGTTCTTTGCAACTTTTAATTGGTTTTGTTTTGGCACAAGTGCATTGCTGTGCTCACATCTGCTGGCAATGCTCCTGTATTTGCTGTGGAAGTCTGGCCCTGTCCAACGTCCCTTCCCATCTGCCTCTACTCTACCTCGGACGCCTGCACCAGAACAACTGAAGCAGTGGTGAGGAGGCCCAAACCGAGGATTCCACCCAGCCCATACTGGGCCACAGACCCAGAAGGTGCGGACCTCACCACTGCACCACCGGCCGGCCACTTACATGTTCAGTGGCAACGTGCACTTGAGTGCAATGGGAGTTAAATATACTAGTGAGCCCAACTCTAGCACTGTGTAGATGAGGCTAGGTTGTTTTTCGGGTCCATTGTGATGTCAGAGGATTTGTCATAATTGTGTCTCTGAGGTCCAGCATGCTTCCTGGATACAGGTTTCAGAGCCTGCTTGGAGCAGTCTCATAACTCACCCTTCCCAGTTAGCCCATGCTTGACCTTCGCTGCCGTTTTTTGGCTTGTGAATTTCTCTGACTTTCAAACGTTCCAGCAGAGTCTGTCTAAAGACGGACATCATCTTTCATTGTGGATAATTCAGGTGTGATTTCTGTTCACCTTCCATTTTCTGGGTCCTCTTTTTCTTTTCCATAGTATACTCGTCATGGTCTTTCTCAGCTATCTCCCTTAGACATGCTTATCAGTCCGTTCTCCTTCATTCCGAGGGATTAGTTTGTATTTCGTTAATCGCTGTATGTTCTCTAGGGTGAGGTGTGAGTGCTTTCGTGACTCTTGGTTGTTGTCCTTGAATTTGCACCGGTCACTTGTAGGACTCTTGGCTACCCTAGCCTAGGTCAAACTAAGCACTGAGAACACGTGGTCATGTGGGTTGGTTTGACATCCTGAGATCAGAAACTCCAAATTCGAGGTGGTCCTGGCAACCCCCTTCACGGACACAATGTTTCCAAGACAACTTAGACAAATCGGATGAATTCCACTCTCCAGGAAAGATATTTTTCTGTCTCTTTTCCGGATTTGGGAAGTTTCGAACTTGACCCCTGATCCTTGAACGTTCCCCTAGATTCCGTCCAGATACGGGCTTACTTACTTTTTATAGGGTGTGCCATTTGTTTGCCCTACATCCTCTACCCTGGCCTGTTTATTTTTCTTGAAACACAACTGTAAAGTTCTAATTTTCGTGCAACTTCCTTACATATGGTGTCAAAACACATAATCAATAATCCTTCTACGGCAAGAGGTAGGGGGAGAGAATTTCGATGGAGGCAAACAGAGCACACTAGCCTGGGAGGGCAGCCTTCACGAAGGAACGAAGCCCTGTGGAAGAGGGTGCTTTTCAGCACCCTTGTAGAGCACTTCCAAACAAAGAGACATACCCCAAGCGTGACAGGGCTCCATTCCTTCAAGGCTTCCAAGACATCTCTTGGGACACATTACCATGTGCCCAGTGGGCCCACGTGACACCAGAGCTTCGGAAAAAGAGACTGACCTTCAAAGAATGCTATGGGCCTTGGAAAGGAGGCATCGATTCTTCTCTTCAATGTCCTCAAGACATCTTTCTTGACTTTGCATTATGCTTAAGGCACAAGGGCACTGTAGGTGTGATGAACGCCAAGTCCGGCCACTTGTTTCCAATGAAGTTGCAAGCTTGAATCAGCATGACCTCCCCATAGACTTGAATAGATGACAATGTTCTCCTCTCCGTGCCTGTCCCTCTATTCTCACTTGTGGCCTAGGGTTCCTTTCTTATCCCTTGCATCAGACTCTGTTTTATCTCTTCTAGTTTCTGTGCCTGCTTTCTGTTTGCCAAACCTGTTTCTGGGTATCTGTCCCTTTAATAGCCTAGCCTAGGCCAATCCTCAGACTGTAACCATGCGGCCACCCTGGGGGACATGTTCACCGTGATGTCATAAGCGACCTCAAAATTCGAAGTTGTCCTGACAACCTCCGTGCACACAGAGTTTCACAGCCATCTCAGACCAGTCTGACTCCTCACCCTGTCTAGGTAGGATAGTTTTCCTTTTTCTGCAATTGTTGTCAGTTTCTATCTTTCTCCTTGAACTTCGAAAGGGCTCCTACATTCTCTCTAGACACTGGTTTCACTCCTGTAAGATTATCCTGGGTTTTATCTCTTATATCTTGGGTAGATGGCAAAATGGGTGGACCTTACCCAGAAAAAGTCCTGGACTCCCTCACAAGTTGAAGTTGCCCAGGGAATGTTCTGATGCACAATGATGGTGTCATCTCGTGGCACTCTGCCAATTCCACCTTGGCAGGTCACAAGTTTTCCTTCCTTCTGCCTTTGGGAAGTGTACCAGATACTTCCATAGATTGTAATATTCTTATGGTTCCTTTTCTTGTGCGTATTGATAACGTATCCTCACAATTGCTGCTTATTTATGATCTCTGCCCGCACCATACCATGAAATCTATATTTCCTAACACTACTAATGTGATATGCACTCGTAAGGTGAAACAGTGAGGCCCGGGCCGCCCAAGCGGAATGTGGGCACTTACCTGCTCCACCACAGGGCCGGCCCTGAATTGTACTTTTGGACCAACCTTTTGCCTGAACTTGGGAAGACGTGGGCCTGTTTGGATTATTCGTGAAGGTGATTAGTAATAACATCATGGACGGTAACATTTTCCGTTCGTTCATGGGTTTAGGACTGATCATGTTCTCTTCGTAGTATTCCTCTTCACCTATTTGGAATGGTCTGCCTTTCTGTAGCATCTGTAAGCATTTGGAGGTGATTTTCCATCCTTGGAAGTTCACCTTCTGTAAACTCTTTCCGCCCCCAAAGCTTTATGACATCATTCTGGACCCCTTTTTGGATTTTTGATTTGAGGTGAATTTATAGCCATGACCCTGCATTAGAACGTACTATAACTTCCAGATTCACATCCTCATTGCTTTAGACTTCTGTGTAGCTTACATCATCTTCACCAGTGTAAGACTAATCACAGGCCCTCACCACACACTTGTGCCTAATCTTCTCTTTCACCCTCCGTCACCGCCCCTCTTTGCCTCTGGGAGCCCACATACAAATGTTCAGTGCCACCTGTTGGTTAGTGCTTGCTTTTTCTTCGCCTTGTAAGTGAGATTCTATGGTATTTGAATTTCTCACTGGGGCTTGTTACACTTCCCCTAAAACCCTCACAGCCATTCTGGTGGTCACAAATGGCTGGATTGCATCATTTGTTCCGGCTGAGTGGTATACCATTGTGTGGCTATAGCCCATCTTCCTTCTCCAATCATCCCTTGCTGGACACCAGGGTGCTTTCCAAGTCTTGGATATCAGGAGTAAGACTGTGGTGAACACAGCCATGCACATGTCTTTATGCGGTAGTCTTTCTGACTGTTTTGGATAAGCAAGCGGCAGATTAATAGCTGGGTCATACGGGACATGGATACTTAAACTTCTGAGGCAGTTCCACACCTTTGGCATCGTGGCTGCACCGGGTTACACTCCCACCAGCAGTGCAGGAGGCTTCCCTTCTCTCCACCTCCTCTCTGACACTTGTTATTTCCTGTCTGCTTCCTTCTAGCCATGCTGACCACAGTGAGCTGCCATGGCCTTGCAGTTTGGATTTGCATTTTCCTGAGACTTAATGATGGTGAACAAGTTTTCATGCACCTACTGGCCCTCTTTCTGTCTTCTTCGGAGAAATCTCTGCTTCCATCTTTTGACCAGGTTTTCATTGGCTTGTTTTTTTTCTTGTGGAGACGTGCGAGTTGATTGTATCTTTGGGCTTTTCACCCCTTGTCCGATGTGTGGTTTGCAAACATCCTCTCCCAATCGTTGTGGTGTCTTAGTATTCAGTTGATGGTTTCCTTGAGTGGGCAGAAGTGTGTGCATTTGATGTGGTCCCGTTTGTTTCTTGTTTCCTTTGTTGCCCTTGCCCAGTCAGACATGCTTCTTCCAAATAGGCGGCTCAGACAGATGGCAAAGAGCACTCTGCCTAGGTCTTCTCCTACAAGGTTCACGGTTTCAAGTCTGCCATTCAAGGCTTTAATCCATTTCAGGTGGTGTGTGTGCCAGGTGTAACATCATGGTGTACTCTCGTTGTGTTCCATGTGGCTGTGCAGGCTTCCCAGCACCGTTTATTGTAGAGACTCTCCTTCCTCCGCTGTCTCCACTTGGCTCCCTGGTCCAAAATGGGCTGTCCATGTAAGTTTGAGTTGGGCTCTGGGCTCTCAATTGTTTTGCATGGGTCTTCATGCCTGTTTTGGGGCCCAGACTGTGCCGTTTCGGTACCTAGCGCTTCGTCCTCTATGTTGAAATCAGAAATTGTGACACGTGCTGCTTTGTTCGTTTTCCTGAGGATTCCTTTGCCTAGTCAGGGTCTCGTGTTGCTGGCTAGAAACTTTAGGATTCTCTCTTCTTCTCTGTGGCAAATACTGCTGCAACTTTGACTGGGATTGCATGGAATCCAGAGATTCCTTACTGCGGTATGAACCTTTCAAGTGTGTTAATCCTTCCATTCCTCGATCCCTCGATATCTTTTTTTTTCTTGTGTCTTCTTGAGTTTCTTTCCCCAAAGGTTTGCTAGTTTTTGAATTAACATAGAATTCACCTGTTTTGCTAAGGTTATTCACAGAGATCCTATTCTTCGTAATGGCAAGCTCCTGTTTTTTTGTTTTTTTTTTCCTTAGCTTCAGTTTTTCTGTTCTTTGCAACTTTTAATTGGTTTTGTTTTGGCACAAGTGCATTGCTGTGCTCACATCTGCTGGCAATGCTCCTGTATTTGCTGTGGAAGTCTGGCCCTGTCCAACGTCCCTTCCCATCTGCCTCTACTCTACCTCAGACGCCTGCACCAGAACAACTGAAGCAGTGGTGAGGAGGCCCAAACCGAGGATTCCACCCAGCCCATACTGGGCCACAGACCCAGAAGGTGCGGACCTCACCACTGCACCACCGGCCGGCCACTTACATGTTCAGTGGCAACGTGCACTTGAGTGCAATGGGAGTTAAATATACTAGTGAGCCCAACTCTAGCACTGTGTAGATGAGGCTAGGTTGTTTTTCGGGTCCATTGTGATGTCAGAGGATTTGTCATAATTGTGTCTCTGAGGTCCAGCATGCTTCCTGGATACAGGTTTCAGAGCCTGCTTGGAGCAGTCTCATAACTCACCCTTCCCAGTTAGCCCATGCTTGACCTTCGCTGCCGTTTTTTGGCTTGTGAATTTCTCTGACTTTCAAACGTTCCAGCAGAGTCTGTCTAAAGACGGACATCATCTTTCATTGTGGATAATTCAGGTGTGATTTCTGTTCACCTTCCATTTTCTGGGTCCTCTTTTTCTTTTCCATAGTATACTCGTCATGGTCTTTCTCAGCTATCTCCCTTAGACATGCTTATCAGTCCGTTCTCCTTCATTCCGAGGGATTAGTTTGTATTTCGTTAATCGCTGTATGTTCTCTAGGGTGAGGTGTGAGTGCTTTCGTGACTCTTGGTTGTTGTCCTTGAATTTGCACCGGTCACTTGTAGGACTCTTGGCTACCCTAGCCTAGGTCAAACTAAGCACTGAGAACACGTGGTCATGTGGGTTGGTTTGACATCCTGAGATCAGAAACTCCAAATTCGAGGTGGTCCTGGCAACCCCCTTCACGGACACAATGTTTCCAAGACAACTTAGACAAATCGGATGAATTCCACTCTCCAGGAAAGATATTTTTCTGTCTCTTTTCCGGATTTGGGAAGTTTCGAACTTGACCCCTGATCCTTGAACGTTCCCCTAGATTCCGTCCAGATACGGGCTTACTTAATTTTTATAGGGTGTGCCATTTGTTTGCCCTACATCCTCTACCCTGGCCTGTTTATTTTTCTTGAAACACAACTGTAAAGTTCTAATTTTCGTGCAACTTCCTTACATATGGTGTCAAAACACATAATCAATAATCCTTCTACGGCAAGAGGTAGGGGGAGAGAATTTCGATGGAGGCAAACAGAGCACACTAGCCTGGGAGGGCAGCCTTCACGAAGGAACGAAGCCCTGTGGAAGAGGGTGCTTTTCAGCACCCTTGTAGAGCACTTCCAAACAAAGAGACATACCCCAAGCGTGACAGGGCTCCATTCCTTCAAGGCTTCCAAGACATCTCTTGGGACACATTACCATGTGCCCAGTGGGCCCACGTGACACCAGAGCTTCGGAAAAAGAGACTGACCTGCAAAGAATGCTATGGGCCTTGGAAAGGAGGCATCGATTCTTCTCTTCAATGTCCTCAAGACATCTTTCTTGACTTTGCATTATGCTTAAGGCACAAGGGCACTGTAGGTGTGATGAACGCCAAGTCCGGCCACTTGTTTCCAATGAAGTTGCAAGCTTGAATCAGCATGACCTCCCCATAGACTTGAATAGATGACAATGTTCTCCTCTCCGTGCCTGTCCCTCTATTCTCACTTGTGGCCTAGGGTTCCTTTCTTATCCCTTGCATCAGACTCTGTTTTATCTCTTCTAGTTTCTGTGCCTGCTTTCTGTTTGCCAAACCTGTTTCTGGGTATCTGTCCCTTTAATAGCCTAGCCTAGGCCAATCCTCAGACTGTAACCATGCGGCCACCCTGGGGGACATGTTCACCGTGATGTCATAAGCGACCTCAAAATTCGAAGTTGTCCTGACAACCTCCGTGCACACAGAGTTTCACAGCCATCTCAGACCAGTCTGACTCCTCACCCTGTCTAGGTAGGATAGTTTTCCTTTTTCTGCAATTGTTGTCAGTTTCTATCTTTCTCCTTGAACTTCGAAAGGGCTCCTACATTCTCTCTAGACACTGGTTTCACTCCTGTAAGATTATCCTGGGTTTTATCTCTTATATCTTGGGTAGATGGCAAAATGGGTGGACCTTACCCAGAAAAAGTCCTGGACTCCCTCACAAGTTGAAGTTGCCCAGGGAATGTTCTGATGCACAATGATGGTGTCATCTCGTGGCACTCTGCCAATTCCACCTTGGCAGGTCACAAGTTTTCCTTCCTTCTGCCTTTGGGAAGTGTACCAGATACTTCCATAGATTGTAATATTCTTATGGTTCCTTTTCTTGTGCGTATTGATAACGTATCCTCACAATTGCTGCTTATTTATGATCTCTGCCCGCACCATACCATGAAATCTATATTTCCTAACACTACTAATGTGATATGCACTCGTAAGGTGAAACAGTGAGGCCCGGGCCGCCCAAGCGGAATGTGGGCACTTACCTGCTCCACCACAGGGCCGGCCCTGAATTGTACTTTTGGACCAACCTTTTGCCTGAACTTGGGAAGACGTGGGCCTGTTTGGATTATTCGTGAAGGTGATTAGTAATAACATCATGGACGGTAACATTTTCCATTCGTTCATGGGTTTAGGACTGATCATGTTCTCTTCGTAGTATTCCTCTTCACCTATTTGGAATGGTCTGCCTTTCTGTAGCATCTGTAAGCATTTGGAGGTGATTTTCCATCCTTGGAAGTTCACCTTCTGTAAACTCTTTCCGCCCCCAAAGCTTTATGACATCATTCTGGACCCCTTTTTGGATTTTTGATTTGAGGTGAATTTATAGCCATGACCCTGCATTAGAACGTACTATAACTTCCAGATTCACATCCTCATTGCTTTAGACTTCTGTGTAGCTTACATCATCTTCACCAGTGTAAGACTAATCACAGGCCCTCACCACACACTTGTGCCTAATCTTCTCTTTCACCCTCCGTCACCGCCCCTCTTTGCCTCTGGGAGCCCGCATACAAATGTTCAGTGCCACCTGTTGGTTAGTGCTTGCTTTTTCTTCGCCTTGTAAGTGAGATTCTATGGTATTTGAATTTCTCACTGGGGCTTGTTACACTTCCCCTAAAACCCTCACAGCCATTCTGGTGGTCACAAATGGCTGGATTGCATCATTTGTTCCGGCTGAGTGGTATACCATTGTGTGGCTATAGCCCATCTTCCTTCTCCAATCATCCCTTGCTGGACACCAGGGTGCTTTCCAAGTCTTGGATATCAGGAGTAAGACTGTGGTGAACACAGCCATGCACATGTCTTTATGCGGTAGTCTTTCTGACTGTTTTGGATAAGCAAGCGGCAGATTAATAGCTGGGTCATACGGGACATGGATACTTAAACTTCTGAGGCAGTTCCACACCTTTGGCATCGTGGCTGCACCGGGTTACACTCCCACCAGCAGTGCAGGAGGCTTCCCTTCTCTCCACCTCCTCTCTGACACTTGTTATTTCCTGTCTGCTTCCTTCTAGCCATGCTGACCACAGTGAGCTGCCATGGCCTTGCAGTTTGGATTTGCATTTTCCTGAGACTTAATGATGGTGAACAAGTTTTCATGCACCTACTGGCCCTCTTTCTGTCTTCTTCGGAGAAATCTCTGCTTCCATCTTTTGACCAGGTTTTCATTGGCTTGTTTTTTTTCTTGTGGAGACGTGCGAGTTGATTGTATCTTTGGGCTTTTCACCCCTTGTCCGATGTGTGGTTTGCAAACATCCTCTCCCAATCGTTGTGGTGTCTTAGTATTCAGTTGATGGTTTCCTTGAGTGGGCAGAAGTGTGTGCATTTGATGTGGTCCCGTTTGTTTCTTGTTTCCTTTGTTGCCCTTGCCCAGTCAGACATGCTTCTTCCAAATAGGCGGCTCAGACAGATGGCAAAGAGCACTCTGCCTAGGTCTTCTCCTACAAGGTTCACGGTTTCAAGTCTGCCATTCAAGGCTTTAATCCATTTCAGGTGGTGTGTGTGCCAGGTGTAACATCATGGTGTACTCTCGTTGTGTTCCATGTGGCTGTGCAGGCTTCCCAGCACCGTTTATTGTAGAGACTCTCCTTCCTCCGCTGTCTCCACTTGGCTCCCTGGTCCAAAATGGGCTGTCCATGTAAGTTTGAGTTGGGCTCTGGGCTCTCAATTGTTTTGCATGGGTCTTCATGCCTGTTTTGGGGCCCAGACTGTGCCGTTTCGGTACCTAGCGCTTCGTCCTCTATGTTGAAATCAGAAATTGTGACACGTGCTGCTTTGTTCGTTTTCCTGAGGATTCCTTTGCCTAGTCAGGGTCTCGTGTTGCTGGCTAGAAACTTTAGGATTCTCTCTTCTTCTCTGTGGCAAATACTGCTGCAACTTTGACTGGGATTGCATGGAATCCAGAGATTCCTTACTGCGGTATGAACCTTTCAAGTGTGTTAATCCTTCCATTCCTCGATCCCTCGATATCTTTTTATTTCTTGTGTCTTCTTGAGTTTCTTTCCCCAAAGGTTTGCTAGTTTTTGAATTAACATAGAATTCACCTGTTTTGCTAAGGTTATTCACAGAGATCCTATTCTTCGTAATGGCAAGCTCCTGTTTTTTTGTTTTTTTTTTCCTTAGCTTCAGTTTTTCTGTTCTTTGCAACTTTTAATTGGTTTTGTTTTGGCACAAGTGCATTGCTGTGCTCACATCTGCTGGCAATGCTCCTGTATTTGCTGTGGAAGTCTGGCCCTGTCCAACGTCCCTTCCCATCTGCCTCTACTCTACCTCGGACGCCTGCACCAGAACAACTGAAGCAGTGGTGAGGGGGCCCAAACCGAGGATTCCACCCAGCCCATACTGGGCCACAGACCCAGAAGGTGCGGACCTCACCACTGCACCACCGGCCGGCCACTTACATGTTCAGTGGCAACGTGCAGTTGAGTGCAATGGGAGTTAAATATACTAGTGAGCCCAACTCTAGCACTGTGTAGATGAGGCTAGGTTGTTTTTCGGGTCCATTGTGATGTCAGAGGATTTGTCATAATTGTGTCTCTGAGGTCCAGCATGCTTCCTGGATACAGGTTTCAGAGCCTGCTTGGAGCAGTCTCATAACTCACCCTTCCCAGTTAGCCCATGCTTGACCTTCGCTGCCGTTTTTTGGCTTGTGAATTTCTCTGACTTTCAAACGTTCCAGCAGAGTCTGTCTAAAGACGGACATCATCTTTCATTGTGGATAATTCAGGTGTGATTTCTGTTCACCTTCCATTTTCTGGGTCCTCTTTTTCTTTTCCATAGTATACTCGTCATGGTCTTTCTCAGCTATCTCCCTTAGACATGCTTATCAGTCCGTTCTCCTTCATTCCAAGGGATTAGTTTGTATTTCGTTAATCGCTGTATGTTCTCTAGGGTGAGGTGTGAGTGCTTTCGTGACTCTTGGTTGTTGTCCTTGAATTTGCACCGGTCACTTGTAGGACTCTTGGCTACCCTAGCCTAGGTCAAACTAAGCACTGAGAACACGTGGTCATGTGGGTTGGTTTGACATCCTGAGATCAGAAACTCCAAATTCGAGGTGGTCCTGGCAACCCCCTTCACGGACACAATGTTTCCAAGACAACTTAGACAAATCGGATGAATTCCACTCTCCAGGAAAGATATTTTTCTGTCTCTTTTCCGGATTTGGGAAGTTTCGAACTTGACCCCTGATCCTTGAACGTTCCCCTAGATTCCGTCCAGATACGGGCTTACTTAATTTTTATAGGGTGTGCCATTTGTTTGCCCTACATCCTCTACCCTGGCCTGTTTATTTTTCTTGAAACACAACTGTAAAGTTCTAATTTTCGTGCAACTTCCTTACATATGGTGTCAAAACACATAATCAATAATCCTTCTACGGCAAGAGGTAGGGGGAGAGAATTTCGATGGAGGCAAACAGAGCACACTAGCCTGGGAGGGCAGCCTTCACGAAGGAACGAAGCCCTGTGGAAGAGGGTGCTTTTCAGCACCCTTGTAGAGCACTTCCAAACAAAGAGACATACCCCAAGCGTGACAGGGCTCCATTCCTTCAAGGCTTCCAAGACATCTCTTGGGACACATTACCATGTGCCCAGTGGGCCCACGTGACACCAGAGCTTCGGAAAAAGAGACTGACCTGCAAAGAATGCTATGGGCCTTGGAAAGGAGGCATCGATTCTTCTCTTCAATGTCCTCAAGACATCTTTCTTGACTTTGCATTATGCTTAAGGCACAAGGGCACTGTAGGTGTGATGAACCCCAAGTCCGGCCACTTGTTTCCAATGAAGTTGCAAGCTTGAATCAGCATGACCTCCCCATAGACTTGAATAGATGACAATGTTCTCCTCTCCGTGCCTGTCCCTCTATTCTCACTTGTGGCCTAGGGTTCCTTTCTTATCCCTTGCATCAGACTCTGTTTTATCTCTTCTAGTTTCTGTGCCTGCTTTCTGTTTGCCAAACCTGTTTCTGGGTATCTGTCCCTTTAATAGCCTAGCCTAGGCCAATCCTCAGACTGTAACCATGCGGCCACCCTGGGGGACATGTTCACCGTGATGTCATAAGCGACCTCAAAATTCGAAGTTGTCCTGACAACCTCCGTGCACACAGAGTTTCACAGCCATCTCAGACCAGTCTGACTCCTCACCCTGTCTAGGTAGGATAGTTTTCCTTTTTCTGCAATTGTTGTCAGTTTCTATCTTTCTCCTTGAACTTCGAAAGGGCTCCTACATTCTCTCTAGACACTGGTGTCACTCCTGTAAGATTATCCTGGGTTTTATCTCTTATATCTTGGGTAGATGGCAAAATGGGTGGACCTTACCCAGAAAAAGTCCTGGACTCCCTCACAAGTTGAAGTTGCCCAGGGAATGTTCTGATGCACAATGATGGTGTCATCTCGTGGCACTCTGCCAATTCCACCTTGGCAGGTCACAAGTTTTCCTTCCTTCTGCCTTTGGGAAGTGTACCAGATACTTCCATAGATTGTAATATTCTTATGGTTCCTTTTCTTGTGCGTATTGATAACGTATCCTCACAATTGCTGCTTATTTATGATCTCTGCCCGCACCATACCATGAAATCTATATTTCCTAACACTACTAATGTGATATGCACTCGTAAGGTGAAACAGTGAGGCCCGGGCCGCCCAAGCGGAATGTGGGCACTTACCTGCTCCACCACAGGGCCGGCCCTGAATTGTACTTTTGGACCAACCTTTTGCCTGAACTTGGGAAGACGTGGGCCTGTTTGGATTATTCGTGAAGGTGATTAGTAATAACATCATGGACGGTAACATTTTCCGTTCGTTCATGGGTTTAGGACTGATCATGTTCTCTTCGTAGTATTCCTCTTCACCTATTTGGAATGGTCTGCCTTTCTGTAGCATCTGTAAGCATTTGGAGGTGATTTTCCATCCTTGGAAGTTCACCTTCTGTAAACTCTTTCCGCCCCCAAAGCTTTATGACATCATTCTGGACCCCTTTTTGGATTTTTGATTTGAGGTGAATTTATAGCCATGACCCTGCATTAGAACGTACTATAACTTCCAGATTCACATCCTCATTGCTTTAGACTTCTGTGTAGCTTACATCATCTTCACCAGTGTAAGACTAATCACAGGCCCTCACCACACACTTGTGCCTAATCTTCTCTTTCACCCTCCGTCACCGCCCCTCTTTGCCTCTGGGAGCCCGCATACAAATGTTCAGTGCCACCTGTTGGTTAGTGCTTGCTTTTTCTTCGCCTTGTAAGTGAGATTCTATGGTATTTGAATTTCTCACTGGGGCTTGTTACACTTCCCCTAAAACCCTCACAGCCATTCTGGTGGTCACAAATGGCTGGATTGCATCATTTGTTCCGGCTGAGTGGTATACCATTGTGTGGCTATAGCCCATCTTCCTTCTCCAATCATCCCTTGCTGGACACCAGGGTGCTTTCCAAGTCTTGGATATCAGGAGTAAGACTGTGGTGAACACAGCCATGCACATGTCTTTATGCGGTAGTCTTTCTGACTGTTTTGGATAAGCAAGCGGCAGATTAATAGCTGGGTCATACGGGACATGGATACTTAAACTTCTGAGGCAGTTCCACACCTTTGGCATCGTGGCTGCACCGGGTTACACTCCCACCAGCAGTGCAGGAGGCTTCCCTTCTCTCCACCTCCTCTCTGACACTTGTTATTTCCTGTCTGCTTCCTTCTAGCCATGCTGACCACAGTGAGCTGCCATGGCCTTGCAGTTTGGATTTGCATTTTCCTGAGACTTAATGATGGTGAACAAGTTTTCATGCACCTACTGGCCCTCTTTCTGTCTTCTTCGGAGAAATCTCTGCTTCCATCTTTTGACCAGGTTTTCATTGGCTTGTTTTTTTTCTTGTGGAGACGTGCGAGTTGATTGTATCTTTGGGCTTTTCACCCCTTGTCCGATGTGTGGTTTGCAAACATCCTCTCCCAATCGTTGTGGTGTCTTAGTATTCAGTTGATGGTTTCCTTGAGTGGGCAGAAGTGTGTGCATTTGATGTGGTCCCGTTTGTTTCTTGTTTCCTTTGTTGCCCTTGCCCAGTCAGACATGCTTCTTCCAAATAGGCGGCTCAGACAGATGGCAAAGAGCACTCTGCCTAGGTCTTCTCCTACAAGGTTCACGGTTTCAAGTCTGCCATTCAAGGCTTTAATCCATTTCAGGTGGTGTGTGTGCCAGGTGTAACATCATGGTGTACTCTCGTTGTGTTCCATGTGGCTGTGCAGGCTTCCCAGCACCGTTTATTGTAGAGACTCTCCTTCCTCCGCTGTCTCCACTTGGCTCCCTGGTCCAAAATGGGCTGTCCATGTAAGTTTGAGTTGGGCTCTGGGCTCTCAATTGTTTTGCATGGGTCTTCATGCCTGTTTTGGGGCCCAGACTGTGCCGTTTCGGTACCTAGCGCTTCGTCCTCTATGTTGAAATCAGAAATTGTGACACGTGCTGCTTTGTTCGTTTTCCTGAGGATTCCTTTGCCTAGTCAGGGTCTCGTGTTGCTGGCTAGAAACTTTAGGATTCTCTCTTCTTCTCTGTGGCAAATACTGCTGCAACTTTGACTGGGATTGCATGGAATCCAGAGATTCCTTACTGCGGTATGAACCTTTCAAGTGTGTTAATCCTTCCATTCCTAGATCCCTCGATATCTTTTTTTTTCTTGTGTCTTCTTGAGTTTCTTTCCCCAAAGGTTTGCTAGTTTTTGAATTAACATAGAATTCACCTGTTTTGCTAAGGTTATTCACAGAGATCCTATTCTTCGTAATGGCAAGCTCCTGTTTTTTTGTTTTTTTTTTCCTTAGCTTCAGTTTTTCTGTTCTTTGCAACTTTTAATTGGTTTTGTTTTGGCACAAGTGCATTGCTGTGCTCACATCTGCTGGCAATGCTCCTGTATTTGCTGTGGAAGTCTGGCCCTGTCCAACGTCCCTTCCCATCTGCCTCTACTCTACCTCGGACGCCTGCACCAGAACAACTGAAGCAGTGGTGAGGGGGCCCAAACCGAGGATTCCACCCAGCCCATACTGGGCCACAGACCCAGAAGGTGCGGACCTCACCACTGCACCACCGGCCGGCCACTTACATGTTCAGTGGCAACGTGCAGTTGAGTGCAATGGGAGTTAAATATACTAGTGAGCCCAACTCTAGCACTGTGTAGATGAGGCTAGGTTGTTTTTCGGGTCCATTGTGATGTCAGAGGATTTGTCATAATTGTGTCTCTGAGGTCCAGCATGCTTCCTGGATACAGGTTTCAGAGCCTGCTTGGAGCAGTCTCATAACTCACCCTTCCCAGTTAGCCCATGCTTGACCTTCGCTGCCGTTTTTTGGCTTGTGAATTTCTCTGACTTTCAAACGTTCCAGCAGAGTCTGTCTAAAGACGGACATCACCTTTCATTGTGGATAATTCAGGTGTGATTTCTGTTCACCTTCCATTTTCTGGGTCCTCTTTTTCTTTTCCATAGTATACTCGTCATGGTCTTTCTCAGCTATCTCCCTTAGACATGCTTATCAGTCCGTTCTCCTTCATTCCAAGGGATTAGTTTGTATTTCGTTAATCGCTGTATGTTCTCTAGGGTGAGGTGTGAGTGCTTTCGTGACTCTTGGTTGTTGTCCTTGAATTTGCACCGGTCACTTGTAGGACTCTTGGCTACCCTAGCCTAGGTCAAACTAAGCACTGAGAACACGTGGTCATGTGGGTTGGTTTGACATCCTGAGATCAGAAACTCCAAATTCGAGGTGGTCCTGGCAACCCCCTTCACGGACACAATGTTTCCAAGACAACTTAGACAAATCGGATGAATTCCACTCTCCAGGAAAGATATTTTTCTGTCTCTTTTCCGGATTTGGGAAGTTTCGAACTTGACCCCTGATCCTTGAACGTTCCCCTAGATTCCGTCCAGATACGGGCTTACTTAATTTTTATAGGGTGTGCCATTTGTTTGCCCTACATCCTCTACCCTGGCCTGTTTATTTTTCTTGAAACACAACTGTAAAGTTCTAATTTTCGTGCAACTTCCTTACATATGGTGTCAAAACACATAATCAATAATCCTTCTACGGCAAGAGGTAGGGGGAGAGAATTTCGATGGAGGCAAACAGAGCACACTAGCCTGGGAGGGCAGCCTTCACGAAGGAACGAAGCCCTGTGGAAGAGGGTGCTTTTCAGCACCCTTGTAGAGCACTTCCAAACAAAGAGACATACCCCAAGCGTGACAGGGCTCCATTCCTTCAAGGCTTCCAAGACATCTCTTGGGACACATTACCATGTGCCCAGTGGGCCCACGTGACACCAGAGCTTCGGAAAAAGAGACTGACCTGCAAAGAATGCTATGGGCCTTGGAAAGGAGGCATCGATTCTTCTCTTCAATGTCCTCAAGACATCTTTCTTGACTTTGCATTATGCTTAAGGCACAAGGGCACTGTAGGTGTGATGAACGCCAAGTCCGGCCACTTGTTTCCAATGAAGTTGCAAGCTTGAATCAGCATGACCTCCCCATAGACTTGAATAGATGACAATGTTCTCCTCTCCGTGCCTGTCCCTCTATTCTCACTTGTGGCCTAGGGTTCCTTTCTTATCCCTTGCATCAGACTCTGTTTTATCTCTTCTAGTTTCTGTGCCTGCTTTCTGTTTGCCAAACCTGTTTCTGGGTATCTGTCCCTTTAATAGCCTAGCCTAGGCCAATCCTCAGACTGTAACCATGCGGCCACCCTGGGGGACATGTTCACCGTGATGTCATAAGCGACCTCAAAATTCGAAGTTGTCCTGACAACCTCCGTGCACACAGAGTTTCACAGCCATCTCAGACCAGTCTGACTCCTCACCCTGTCTAGGTAGGATAGTTTTCCTTTTTCTGCAATTGTTGTCAGTTTCTATCTTTCTCCTTGAACTTCGAAAGGGCTCCTACATTCTCTCTAGACACTGGTTTCACTCCTGTAAGATTATCCTGGGTTTTATCTCTTATATCTTGGGTAGATGGCAAAATGGGTGGACCTTACCCAGAAAAAGTCCTGGACTCCCTCACAAGTTGAAGTTGCCCAGGGAATGTTCTGATGCACAATGATGGTGTCATCTCGTGGCACTCTGCCAATTCCACCTTGGCAGGTCACAAGTTTTCCTTCCTTCTGCCTTTGGGAAGTGTACCAGATACTTCCATAGATTGTAATATTCTTATGGTTCCTTTTCTTGTGCGTATTGATAACGTATCCTCACAATTGCTGCTTATTTATGATCTCTGCCCGCACCATACCATGAAATCTATATTTCCTAACACTACTAATGTGATATGCACTCGTAATGTGAAACAGTGAGGCCCGGGCCGCCCAAGCGGAATGTGGGCACTTACCTGCTCCACCACAGGGCCGGCCCTGAATTGTACTTTTGGACCAACCTTTTGCCTGAACTTGGGAAGACGTGGGCCTGTTTGGATTATTCGTGAAGGTGATTAGTAATAACATCATGGACGGTAACATTTTCCGTTCGTTCATGGGTTTAGGACTGATCATGTTCTCTTCGTAGTATTCCTCTTCACCTATTTGGAATGGTCTGCCTTTCTGTAGCATCTGTAAGCATTTGGAGGTGATTTTCCATCCTTGGAAGTTCACCTTCTGTAAACTCTTTCCGCCCCCAAAGCTTTATGACATCATTCTGGACCCCTTTTTGGATTTTTGATTTGAGGTGAATTTATAGCCATGACCCTGCATTAGAACGTACTATAACTTCCAGATTCACATCCTCATTGCTTTAGACTTCTGTGTAGCTTACATCATCTTCACCAGTGTAAGACTAATCACAGGCCCTCACCACACACTTGTGCCTAATCTTCTCTTTCACCCTCCGTCACCGCCCCTCTTTGCCTCTGGGAGCCCGCATACAAATGTTCAGTGCCACCTGTTGGTTAGTGCTTGCTTTTTCTTCGCCTTGTAAGTGAGATTCTATGGTATTTGAATTTCTCACTGGGGCTTGTTACACTTCCCCTAAAACCCTCACAGCCATTCTGGTGGTCACAAATGGCTGGATTGCATCATTTGTTCCGGCTGAGTGGTATACCATTGTGTGGCTATAGCCCATCTTCCTTCTCCAATCATCCCTTGCTGGACACCAGGGTGCTTTCCAAGTCTTGGATATCAGGAGTAAGACTGTGGTGAACACAGCCATGCACATGTCTTTATGCGGTAGTCTTTCTGACTGTTTTGGATAAGCAAGCGGCAGATTAATAGCTGGGTCATACGGGACATGGATACTTAAACTTCTGAGGCAGTTCCACACCTTTGGCATCGTGGCTGCACCGGGTTACACTCCCACCAGCAGTGCAGGAGGCTTCCCTTCTCTCCACCTCCTCTCTGACACTTGTTATTTCCTGTCTGCTTCCTTCTAGCCATGCTGACCACAGTGAGCTGCCATGGCCTTGCAGTTTGGATTTGCATTTTCCTGAGACTTAATGATGGTGAACAAGTTTTCATGCACCTACTGGCCCTCTTTCTGTCTTCTTCGGAGAAATCTCTGCTTCCATCTTTTGACCAGGTTTTCATTGGCTTGTTTTTTTTCTTGTGGAGACGTGCGAGTTGATTGTATCTTTGGGCTTTTCACCCCTTGTCCGATGTGTGGTTTGCAAACATCCTCTCCCAATCGTTGTGGTGTCTTAGTATTCAGTTGATGGTTTCCTTGAGTGGGCAGAAGTGTGTGCATTTGATGTGGTCCCGTTTGTTTCTTGTTTCCTTTGTTGCCCTTGCCCAGTCAGACATGCTTCTTCCAAATAGGCGGCTCAGACAGATGGCAAAGAGCACTCTGCCTAGGTCTTCTCCTACAAGGTTCACGGTTTCAAGTCTGCCATTCAAGGCTTTAATCCATTTCAGGTGGTGTGTGTGCCAGGTGTAACATCATGGTGTACTCTCGTTGTGTTCCATGTGGCTGTGCAGGCTTCCCAGCACCGTTTATTGTAGAGACTCTCCTTCCTCCGCTGTCTCCACTTGGCTCCCTGGTCCAAAATGGGCTGTCCATGTAAGTTTGAGTTGGGCTCTGGGCTCTCAATTGTTTTGCATGGGTCTTCATGCCTGTTTTGGGGCCCAGACTGTGCCGTTTCGGTACCTAGCGCTTCGTCCTCTATGTTGAAATCAGAAATTGTGACACGTGCTGCTTTGTTCGTTTTCCTGAGGATTCCTTTGCCTAGTCAGGGTCTCGTGTTGCTGGCTAGAAACTTTAGGATTCTCTCTTCTTCTCTGTGGCAAATACTGCTGCAACTTTGACTGGGATTGCATGGAATCCAGAGATTCCTTACTGCGGTATGAACCTTTCAAGTGTGTTAATCCTTCCATTCCTCGATCCCTCGATATCTTTTTTTTTCTTGTGTCTTCTTGAGTTTCTTTCCCCAAAGGTTTGCTAGTTTTTGAATTAACATAGAATTCACCTGTTTTGCTAAGGTTATTCACAGAGATCCTATTCTTCGTAATGGCAAGCTCCTGTTTTTTTGTTTTTTTTTTCCTTAGCTTCAGTTTTTCTGTTCTTTGCAACTTTTAATTGGTTTTGTTTTGGCACAAGTGCATTGCTGTGCTCACATCTGCTGGCAATGCTCCTGTATTTGCTGTGGAAGTCTGGCCCTGTCCAACGTCCCTTCCCATCTGCCTCTACTCTACCTCGGACGCCTGCACCAGAACAACTGAAGCAGTGGTGAGGAGGCCCAAACCGAGGATTCCACCCAGCCCATACTGGGCCACAGACCCAGAAGGTGCGGACCTCACCACTGCACCACCGGCCGGCCACTTACATGTTCAGTGGCAACGTGCACTTGAGTGCAATGGGAGTTAAATATACTAGTGAGCCCAACTCTAGCACTGTGTAGATGAGGCTAGGTTGTTTTTCGGGTCCATTGTGATGTCAGAGGATTTGTCATAATTGTGTCTCTGAGGTCCAGCATGCTTCCTGGATACAGGTTTCAGAGCCTGCTTGGAGCAGTCTCATAACTCACCCTTCCCAGTTAGCCCATGCTTGACCTTCGCTGCCGTTTTTTGGCTTGTGAATTTCTCTGACTTTCAAACGTTCCAGCAGAGTCTGTCTAAAGACGGACATCATCTTTCATTGTGGATAATTCAGGTGTGATTTCTGTTCACCTTCCATTTTCTGGGTCCTCTTTTTCTTTTCCATAGTATACTCGTCATGGTCTTTCTCAGCTATCTCCCTTAGACATGCTTATCAGTCCGTTCTCCTTCATTCCAAGGGATTAGTTTGTATTTCTTTAATCGCTGTATGTTCTCTAGGGTGAGGTGTGAGTGCTTTCGTGACTCTTGGTTGTTGTCCTTGAATTTGCACCGGTCACTTGTAGGACTCTTGGCTACCCTAGCCTAGGTCAAACTAAGCACTGAGAACACGTGGTCATGTGGGTTGGTTTGACATCCTGAGATCAGAAACTCCAAATTCGAGGTGGTCCTGGCAACCCCCTTCACGGACACAATGTTTCCAAGACAACTTAGACAAATCGGATGAATTCCACTCTCCAGGAAAGATATTTTTCTGTCTCTTTTCCGGATTTGGGAAGTTTCGAACTTGACCCCTGATCCTTGAACGTTCCCCTAGATTCCGTCCAGATACGGGCTTACTTACTTTTTATAGGGTGTGCCATTTGTTTGCCCTACATCCTCTACCCTGGCCTGTTTATTTTTCTTGAAACACAACTGTAAAGTTCTAATTTTCGTGCAACTTCCTTACATATGGTGTCAAAACACATAATCAATAATCCTTCTACGGCAAGAGGTAGGGGGAGAGAATTTCGATGGAGGCAAACAGAGCACACTAGCCTGGGAGGGCAGCCTTCACGAAGGAACGAAGCCCTGTGGAAGAGGGTGCTTTTCAGCACCCTTGTAGAGCACTTCCAAACAAAGAGACATACCCCAAGCGTGACAGGGCTCCATTCCTTCAAGGCTTCCAAGACATCTCTTGGGACACATTACCATGTGCCCAGTGGGCCCACGTGACACCAGAGCTTCGGAAAAAGAGACTGACCTGCAAAGAATGCTATGGGCCTTGGAAAGGAGGCATCGATTCTTCTCTTCAATGTCCTCAAGACATCTTTCTTGACTTTGCATTATGCTTAAGGCACAAGGGCACTGTAGGTGTGATGAACGCCAAGTCCGGCCACTTGTTTCCAATGAAGTTGCAAGCTTGAATCAGCATGACCTCCCCATAGACTTGAATAGATGACAATGTTCTCCTCTCCGTGCCTGTCCCTCTATTCTCACTTGTGGCCTAGGGTTCCTTTCTTATCCCTTGCATCAGACTCTGTTTTATCTCTTCTAGTTTCTGTGCCTGCTTTCTGTTTGCCAAACCTGTTTCTGGGTATCTGTCCCTTTAATAGCCTAGCCTAGGCCAATCCTCAGACTGTAACCATGCGGCCACCCTGGGGGACATGTTCACCGTGATGTCATAAGCGACCTCAAAATTCGAAGTTGTCCTGACAACCTCCGTGCACACAGAGTTTCACAGCCATCTCAGACCAGTCTGACTCCTCACCCTGTCTAGGTAGGATAGTTTTCCTTTTTCTGCAATTGTTGTCAGTTTCTATCTTTCTCCTTGAACTTCGAAAGGGCTCCTACATTCTCTCTAGACACTGGTGTCACTCCTGTAAGATTATCCTGGGTTTTATCTCTTATATCTTGGGTAGATGGCAAAATGGGTGGACCTTACCCAGAAAAAGTCCTGGACTCCCTCACAAGTTGAAGTTGCCCAGGGAATGTTCTGATGCACAATGATGGTGTCATCTCGTGGCACTCTGCCAATTCCACCTTGGCAGGTCACAAGTTTTCCTTCCTTCTGCCTTTGGGAAGTGTACCAGATACTTCCATAGATTGTAATATTCTTATGGTTCCTTTTCTTGTGCGTATTGATAACGTATCCTCACAATTGCTGCTTATTTATGATCTCTGCCCGCACCATACCATGAAATCTATATTTCCTAACACTACTAATGTGATATGCACTCGTAAGGTGAAACAGTGAGGCCCGGGCCGCCCAAGCGGAATGTGGGCACTTACCTGCTCCACCACAGGGCCGGCCCTGAATTGTACTTTTGGACCAACCTTTTGCCTGAACTTGGGAAGACGTGGGCCTGTTTGGATTATTCGTGAAGGTGATTAGTAATAACATCATGGACGGTAACATTTTCCGTTCGTTCATGGGTTTAGGACTGATCATGTTCTCTTCGTAGTATTCCTCTTCACCTATTTGGAATGGTCTGCCTTTCTGTAGCATCTGTAAGCATTTGGAGGTGATTTTCCATCCTTGGAAGTTCACCTTCTGTAAACTCTTTCCGCCCCCAAAGCTTTATGACATCATTCTGGACCCCTTTTTGGATTTTTGATTTGAGGTGAATTTATAGCCATGACCCTGCATTAGAACGTACTATAACTTCCAGATTCACATCCTCATTGCTTTAGACTTCTGTGTAGCTTACATCATCTTCACCAGTGTAAGACTAATCACAGGCCCTCACCACACACTTGTGCCTAATCTTCTCTTTCACCCTCCGTCACCGCCCCTCTTTGCCTCTGGGAGCCCGCATACAAATGTTCAGTGCCACCTGTTGGTTAGTGCTTGCTTTTTCTTCGCCTTGTAAGTGAGATTCTATGGTATTTGAATTTCTCACTGGGGCTTGTTACACTTCCCCTAAAACCCTCACAGCCATTCTGGTGGTCACAAATGGCTGGATTGCATCATTTGTTCCGGCTGAGTGGTATACCATTGTGTGGCTATAGCCCATCTTCCTTCTCCAATCATCCCTTGCTGGACACCAGGGTGCTTTCCAAGTCTTGGATATCAGGAGTAAGACTGTGGTGAACACAGCCATGCACATGTCTTTATGCGGTAGTCTTTCTGACTGTTTTGGATAAGCAAGCGGCAGATTAATAGCTGGGTCATACGGGACATGGATACTTAAACTTCTGAGGCAGTTCCACACCTTTGGCATCGTGGCTGCACCGGGTTACACTCCCACCAGCAGTGCAGGAGGCTTCCCTTCTCTCCACCTCCTCTCTGACACTTGTTATTTCCTGTCTGCTTCCTTCTAGCCATGCTGACCACAGTGAGCTGCCATGGCCTTGCAGTTTGGATTTGCATTTTCCTGAGACTTAATGATGGTGAACAAGTTTTCATGCACCTACTGGCCCTCTTTCTGTCTTCTTCGGAGAAATCTCTGCTTCCATCTTTTGACCAGGTTTTCATTGGCTTGTTTTTTTTCTTGTGGAGACGTGCGAGTTGATTGTATCTTTGGGCTTTTCACCCCTTGTCCGATGTGTGGTTTGCAAACATCCTCTCCCAATCGTTGTGGTGTCTTAGTATTCAGTTGATGGTTTCCTTGAGTGGGCAGAAGTGTGTGCATTTGATGTGGTCCCGTTTGTTTCTTGTTTCCTTTGTTGCCCTTGCCCAGTCAGACATGCTTCTTCCAAATAGGCGGCTCAGACAGATGGCAAAGAGCACTCTGCCTAGGTCTTCTCCTACAAGGTTCACGGTTTCAAGTCTGCCATTCAAGGCTTTAATCCATTTCAGGTGGTGTGTGTGCCAGGTGTAACATCATGGTGTACTCTCGTTGTGTTCCATGTGGCTGTGCAGGCTTCCCAGCACCGTTTATTGTAGAGACTCTCCTTCCTCCGCTGTCTCCACTTGGCTCCCTGGTCCAAAATGGGCTGTCCATGTAAGTTTGAGTTGGGCTCTGGGCTCTCAATTGTTTTGCATGGGTCTTCATGCCTGTTTTGGGGCCCAGACTGTGCCGTTTCGGTACCTAGCGCTTCGTCCTCTATGTTGAAATCAGAAATTGTGACACGTGCTGCTTTGTTCGTTTTCCTGAGGATTCCTTTGCCTAGTCAGGGTCTCGTGTTGCTGGCTAGAAACTTTAGGATTCTCTCTTCTTCTCTGTGGCAAATACTGCTGCAACTTTGACTGGGATTGCATGGAATCCAGAGATTCCTTACTGCGGTATGAACCTTTCAAGTGTGTTAATCCTTCCATTCCTAGATCCCTCGATATCTTTTTTTTTCTTGTGTCTTCTTGAGTTTCTTTCCCCAAAGGTTTGCTAGTTTTTGAATTAACATAGAATTCACCTGTTTTGCTAAGGTTATTCACAGAGATCCTATTCTTCGTAATGGCAAGCTCCTGTTTTTTTGTTTTTTTTTTCCTTAGCTTCAGTTTTTCTGTTCTTTGCAACTTTTAATTGGTTTTGTTTTGGCACAAGTGCATTGCTGTGCTCACATCTGCTGGCAATGCTCCTGTATTTGCTGTGGAAGTCTGGCCCTGTCCAACGTCCCTTCCCATCTGCCTCTACTCTACCTCGGACGCCTGCACCAGAACAACTGAAGCAGTGGTGAGGGGGCCCAAACCGAGGATTCCACCCAGCCCATACTGGGCCACAGACCCAGAAGGTGCGGACCTCACCACTGCACCACCGGCCGGCCACTTACATGTTCAGTGGCAACGTGCAGTTGAGTGCAATGGGAGTTAAATATACTAGTGAGCCCAACTCTAGCACTGTGTAGATGAGGCTAGGTTGTTTTTCGGGTCCATTGTGATGTCAGAGGATTTGTCATAATTGTGTCTCTGAGGTCCAGCATGCTTCCTGGATACAGGTTTCAGAGCCTGCTTGGAGCAGTCTCATAACTCACCCTTCCCAGTTAGCCCATGCTTGACCTTCGCTGCCGTTTTTTGGCTTGTGAATTTCTCTGACTTTCAAACGTTCCAGCAGAGTCTGTCTAAAGACGGACATCATCTTTCATTGTGGATAATTCAGGTGTGATTTCTGTTCACCTTCCATTTTCTGGGTCCTCTTTTTCTTTTCCATAGTATACTCGTCATGGTCTTTCTCAGCTATCTCCCTTAGACATGCTTATCAGTCCGTTCTCCTTCATTCCAAGGGATTAGTTTGTATTTCGTTAATCGCTGTATGTTCTCTAGGGTGAGGTGTGAGTGCTTTCGTGACTCTTGGTTGTTGTCCTTGAATTTGCACCGGTCACTTGTAGGACTCTTGGCTACCCTAGCCTAGGTCAAACTAAGCACTGAGAACACGTGGTCATGTGGGTTGGTTTGACATCCTGAGATCAGAAACTCCAAATTCGAGGTGGTCCTGGCAACCCCCTTCACGGACACAATGTTTCCAAGACAACTTAGACAAATCGGATGAATTCCACTCTCCAGGAAAGATATTTTTCTGTCTCTTTTCCGGATTTGGGAAGTTTCGAACTTGACCCCTGATCCTTGAACGTTCCCCTAGATTCCGTCCAGATACGGGCTTACTTAATTTTTATAGGGTGTGCCATTTGTTTGCCCTACATCCTCTACCCTGGCCTGTTTATTTTTCTTGAAACACAACTGTAAAGTTCTAATTTTCGTGCAACTTCCTTACATATGGTGTCAAAACACATAATCAATAATCCTTCTACGGCAAGAGGTAGGGGGAGAGAATTTCGATGGAGGCAAACAGAGCACACTAGCCTGGGAGGGCAGCCTTCACGAAGGAACGAAGCCCTGTGGAAGAGGGTGCTTTTCAGCACCCTTGTAGAGCACTTCCAAACAAAGAGACATACCCCAAGCGTGACAGGGCTCCATTCCTTCAAGGCTTCCAAGACATCTCTTGGGACACATTACCATGTGCCCAGTGGGCCCACGTGACACCAGAGCTTCGGAAAAAGAGACTGACCTGCAAAGAATGCTATGGGCCTTGGAAAGGAGGCATCGATTCTTCTCTTCAATGTCCTCAAGACATCTTTCTTGACTTTGCATTATGCTTAAGGCACAAGGGCACTGTAGGTGTGATGAACGCCAAGTCCGGCCACTTGTTTCCAATGAAGTTGCAAGCTTGAATCAGCATGACCTCCCCATAGACTTGAATAGATGACAATGTTCTCCTCTCCGTGCCTGTCCCTCTATTCTCACTTGTGGCCTAGGGTTCCTTTCTTATCCCTTGCATCAGACTCTGTTTTATCTCTTCTAGTTTCTGTGCCTGCTTTCTGTTTGCCAAACCTGTTTCTGGGTATCTGTCCCTTTAATAGCCTAGCCTAGGCCAATCCTCAGACTGTAACCATGCGGCCACCCTGGGGGACATGTTCACCGTGATGTCATAAGCGACCTCAAAATTCGAAGTTGTCCTGACAACCTCCGTGCACACAGAGTTTCACAGCCATCTCAGACCAGTCTGACTCCTCACCCTGTCTAGGTAGGATAGTTTTCCTTTTTCTGCAATTGTTGTCAGTTTCTATCTTTCTCCTTGAACTTCGAAAGGGCTCCTACATTCTCTCTAGACACTGGTTTCACTCCTGTAAGATTATCCTGGGTTTTATCTCTTATATCTTGGGTAGATGGCAAAATGGGTGGACCTTACCCAGAAAAAGTCCTGGACTCCCTCACAAGTTGAAGTTGCCCAGGGAATGTTCTGATGCACAATGATGGTGTCATCTCGTGGCACTCTGCCAATTCCACCTTGGCAGGTCACAAGTTTTCCTTCCTTCTGCCTTTGGGAAGTGTACCAGATACTTCCATAGATTGTAATATTCTTATGGTTCCTTTTCTTGTGCGTATTGATAACGTATCCTCACAATTGCTGCTTATTTATGATCTCTGCCCGCACCATACCATGAAATCTATATTTCCTAACACTACTAATGTGATATGCACTCGTAAGGTGAAACAGTGAGGCCCGGGCCGCCCAAGCGGAATGTGGGCACTTACCTGCTCCACCACAGGGCCGGCCCTGAATTGTACTTTTGGACCAACCTTTTGCCTGAACTTGGGAAGACGTGGGCCTGTTTGGATTATTCGTGAAGGTGATTAGTAATAACATCATGGACGGTAACATTTTCCGTTCGTTCATGGGTTTAGGACTGATCATGTTCTCTTCGTAGTATTCCTCTTCACCTATTTGGAATGGTCTGCCTTTCTGTAGCATCTGTAAGCATTTGGAGGTGATTTTCCATCCTTGGAAGTTCACCTTCTGTAAACTCTTTCCGCCCCCAAAGCTTTATGACATCATTCTGGACCCCTTTTTGGATTTTTGATTTGAGGTGAATTTATAGCCATGACCCTGCATTAGAACGTACTATAACTTCCAGATTCACATCCTCATTGCTTTAGACTTCTGTGTAGCTTACATCATCTTCACCAGTGTAAGACTAATCACAGGCCCTCACCACACACTTGTGCCTAATCTTCTCTTTCACCCTCCGTCACCGCCCCTCTTTGCCTCTGGGAGCCCGCATACAAATGTTCAGTGCCACCTGTTGGTTAGTGCTTGCTTTTTCTTCGCCTTGTAAGTGAGATTCTATGGTATTTGAATTTCTCACTGGGGCTTGTTACACTTCCCCTAAAACCCTCACAGCCATTCTGGTGGTCACAAATGGCTGGATTGCATCATTTGTTCCGGCTGAGTGGTATACCATTGTGTGGCTATAGCCCATCTTCCTTCTCCAATCATCCCTTGCTGGACACCAGGGTGCTTTCCAAGTCTTGGATATCAGGAGTAAGACTGTGGTGAACACAGCCATGCACATGTCTTTATGCGGTAGTCTTTCTGACTGTTTTGGATAAGCAAGCGGCAGATTAATAGCTGGGTCATACGGGACATGGATACTTAAACTTCTGAGGCAGTTCCACACCTTTGGCATCGTGGCTGCACCGGGTTACACTCCCACCAGCAGTGCAGGAGGCTTCCCTTCTCTCCACCTCCTCTCTGACACTTGTTATTTCCTGTCTGCTTCCTTCTAGCCATGCTGACCACAGTGAGCTGCCATGGCCTTGCAGTTTGGATTTGCATTTTCCTGAGACTTAATGATGGTGAACAAGTTTTCATGCACCTACTGGCCCTCTTTCTGTCTTCTTCGGAGAAATCTCTGCTTCCATCTTTTGACCAGGTTTTCATTGGCTTGTTTTTTTTCTTGTGGAGACGTGCGAGTTGATTGTATCTTTGGGCTTTTCACCCCTTGTCCGATGTGTGGTTTGCAAACATCCTCTCCCAATCGTTGTGGTGTCTTAGTATTCAGTTGATGGTTTCCTTGAGTGGGCAGAAGTGTGTGCATTTGATGTGGTCCCGTTTGTTTCTTGTTTCCTTTGTTGCCCTTGCCCAGTCAGACATGCTTCTTCCAAATAGGCGGCTCAGACAGATGGCAAAGAGCACTCTGCCTAGGTCTTCTCCTACAAGGTTCACGGTTTCAAGTCTGCCATTCAAGGCTTTAATCCATTTCAGGTGGTGTGTGTGCCAGGTGTAACATCATGGTGTACTCTCGTTGTGTTCCATGTGGCTGTGCAGGCTTCCCAGCACCGTTTATTGTAGAGACTCTCCTTCCTCCGCTGTCTCCACTTGGCTCCCTGGTCCAAAATGGGCTGTCCATGTAAGTTTGAGTTGGGCTCTGGGCTCTCAATTGTTTTGCATGGGTCTTCATGCCTGTTTTGGGGCCCAGACTGTGCCGTTTCGGTACCTAGCGCTTCGTCCTCTATGTTGAAATCAGAAATTGTGACACGTGCTGCTTTGTTCGTTTTCCTGAGGATTCCTTTGCCTAGTCAGGGTCTCGTGTTGCTGGCTAGAAACTTTAGGATTCTCTCTTCTTCTCTGTGGCAAATACTGCTGCAACTTTGACTGGGATTGCATGGAATCCAGAGATTCCTTACTGCGGTATGAACCTTTCAAGTGTGTTAATCCTTCCATTCCTAGATCCCTCGATATCTTTTTTTTTCTTGTGTCTTCTTGAGTTTCTTTCCCCAAAGGTTTGCTAGTTTTTGAATTAACATAGAATTCACCTGTTTTGCTAAGGTTATTCACAGAGATCCTATTCTTCGTAATGGCAAGCTCCTGTTTTTTTGTTTTTTTTTTCCTTAGCTTCAGTTTTTCTGTTCTTTGCAACTTTTAATTGGTTTTGTTTTGGCACAAGTGCATTGCTGTGCTCACATCTGCTGGCAATGCTCCTGTATTTGCTGTGGAAGTCTGGCCCTGTCCAACGTCCCTTCCCATCTGCCTCTACTCTACCTCGGACGCCTGCACCAGAACAACTGAAGCAGTGGTGAGGGGGCCCAAACCGAGGATTCCACCCAGCCCATACTGGGCCACAGACCCAGAAGGTGCGGACCTCACCACTGCACCACCGGCCGGCCACTTACATGTTCAGTGGCAACGTGCAGTTGAGTGCAACGGGAGTTAAATATACTAGTGAGCCCAACTCTAGCACTGTGTAGATGAGGCTAGGTTGTTTTTCGGGTCCATTGTGATGTCAGAGGATTTGTCATAATTGTGTCTCTGAGGTCCAGCATGCTTCCTGGATACAGGTTTCAGAGCCTGCTTGGAGCAGTCTCATAACTCACCCTTCCCAGTTAGCCCATGCTTGACCTTCGCTGCCGTTTTTTGGCTTGTGAATTTCTCTGACTTTCAAACGTTCCAGCAGAGTCTGTCTAAAGACGGACATCATCTTTCATTGTGGATAATTCAGGTGTGATTTCTGTTCACCTTCCATTTTCTGGGTCCTCTTTTTCTTTTCCATAGTATACTCGTCATGGTCTTTCTCAGCTATCTCCCTTAGACATGCTTATCAGTCCGTTCTCCTTCATTCCGAGGGATTAGTTTGTATTTCGTTAATCGCTGTATGTTCTCTAGGGTGAGGTGTGAGTGCTTTCGTGACTCTTGGTTGTTGTCCTTGAATTTGCACCGGTCACTTGTAGGACTCTTGGCTACCCTAGCCTAGGTCAAACTAAGCACTGAGAACACGTGGTCATGTGGGTTGGTTTGACATCCTGAGATCAGAAACTCCAAATTCGAGGTGGTCCTGGCAACCCCCTTCACGGACACAATGTTTCCAAGACAACTTAGACAAATCGGATGAATTCCACTCTCCAGGAAAGATATTTTTCTGTCTCTTTTCCGGATTTGGGAAGTTTCGAACTTGACCCCTGATCCTTGAACGTTCCCCTAGATTCCGTCCAGATACGGGCTTACTTAATTTTTATAGGGTGTGCCATTTGTTTGCCCTACATCCTCTACCCTGGCCTGTTTATTTTTCTTGAAACACAACTGTAAAGTTCTAATTTTCGTGCAACTTCCTTACATATGGTGTCAAAACACATAATCAATAATCCTTCTACGGCAAGAGGTAGGGGGAGAGAATTTCGATGGAGGCAAACAGAGCACACTAGCCTGGGAGGGCAGCCTTCACGAAGGAACGAAGCCCTGTGGAAGAGGGTGCTTTTCAGCACCCTTGTAGAGCACTTCCAAACAAAGAGACATACCCCAAGCGTGACAGGGCTCCATTCCTTCAAGGCTTCCAAGACATCTCTTGGGACACATTACCATGTGCCCAGTGGGCCCACGTGACACCAGAGCTTCGGAAAAAGAGACTGACCTGCAAAGAATGCTATGGGCCTTGGAAAGGAGGCATCGATTCTTCTCTTCAATGTCCTCAAGACATCTTTCTTGACTTTGCATTATGCTTAAGGCACAAGGGCACTGTAGGTGTGATGAACGCCAAGTCCGGCCACTTGTTTCCAATGAAGTTGCAAGCTTGAATCAGCATGACCTCCCCATAGACTTGAATAGATGACAATGTTCTCCTCTCCGTGCCTGTCCCTCTATTCTCACTTGTGGCCTAGGGTTCCTTTCTTATCCCTTGCATCAGACTCTGTTTTATCTCTTCTAGTTTCTGTGCCTGCTTTCTGTTTGCCAAACCTGTTTCTGGGTATCTGTCCCTTTAATAGCCTAGCCTAGGCCAATCCTCAGACTGTAACCATGCGGCCACCCTGGGGGACATGTTCACCGTGATGTCATAAGCGACCTCAAAATTCGAAGTTGTCCTGACAACCTCCGTGCACACAGAGTTTCACAGCCATCTCAGACCAGTCTGACTCCTCACCCTGTCTAGGTAGGATAGTTTTCCTTTTTCTGCAATTGTTGTCAGTTTCTATCTTTCTCCTTGAACTTCGAAAGGGCTCCTACATTCTCTCTAGACACTGGTTTCACTCCTGTAAGATTATCCTGGGTTTTATCTCTTATATCTTGGGTAGATGGCAAAATGGGTGGACCTTACCCAGAAAAAGTCCTGGACTCCCTCACAAGTTGAAGTTGCCCAGGGAATGTTCTGATGCACAATGATGGTGTCATCTCGTGGCACTCTGCCAATTCCACCTTGGCAGGTCACAAGTTTTCCTTCCTTCTGCCTTTGGGAAGTGTACCAGATACTTCCATAGATTGTAATATTCTTATGGTTCCTTTTCTTGTGCGTATTGATAACGTATCCTCACAATTGCTGCTTATTTATGATCTCTGCCCGCACCATACCATGAAATCTATATTTCCTAACACTACTAATGTGATATGCACTCGTAATGTGAAACAGTGAGGCCCGGGCCGCCCAAGCGGAATGTGGGCACTTACCTGCTCCACCACAGGGCCGGCCCTGAATTGTACTTTTGGACCAACCTTTTGCCTGAACTTGGGAAGACGTGGGCCTGTTTGGATTATTCGTGAAGGTGATTAGTAATAACATCATGGACGGTAACATTTTCCGTTCGTTCATGGGTTTAGGACTGATCATGTTCTCTTCGTAGTATTCCTCTTCACCTATTTGGAATGGTCTGCCTTTCTGTAGCATCTGTAAGCATTTGGAGGTGATTTTCCATCCTTGGAAGTTCACCTTCTGTAAACTCTTTCCGCCCCCAAAGCTTTATGACATCATTCTGGACCCCTTTTTGGATTTTTGATTTGAGGTGAATTTATAGCCATGACCCTGCATTAGAACGTACTATAACTTCCAGATTCACATCCTCATTGCTTTAGACTTCTGTGTAGCTTACATCATCTTCACCAGTGTAAGACTAATCACAGGCCCTCACCACACACTTGTGCCTAATCTTCTCTTTCACCCTCCGTCACCGCCCCTCTTTGCCTCTGGGAGCCCGCATACAAATGTTCAGTGCCACCTGTTGGTTAGTGCTTGCTTTTTCTTCGCCTTGTAAGTGAGATTCTATGGTATTTGAATTTCTCACTGGGGCTTGTTACACTTCCCCTAAAACCCTCACAGCCATTCTGGTGGTCACAAATGGCTGGATTGCATCATTTGTTCCGGCTGAGTGGTATACCATTGTGTGGCTATAGCCCATCTTCCTTCTCCAATCATCCCTTGCTGGACACCAGGGTGCTTTCCAAGTCTTGGATATCAGGAGTAAGACTGTGGTGAACACAGCCATGCACATGTCTTTATGCGGTAGTCTTTCTGACTTTTTTGGATAAGCAAGCGGCAGATTAATAGCTGGGTCATACGGGACATGGATACTTAAACTTCTGAGGCAGTTCCACACCTTTGGCATCGTGGCTGCACCGGGTTACACTCCCACCAGCAGTGCAGGAGGCTTCCCTTCTCTCCACCTCCTCTCTGACACTTGTTATTTCCTGTCTGCTTCCTTCTAGCCATGCTGACCACAGTGAGCTGCCATGGCCTTGCAGTTTGGATTTGCATTTTCCTGAGACTTAATGATGGTGAACAAGTTTTCATGCACCTACTGGCCCTCTTTCTGTCTTCTTCGGAGAAATCTCTGCTTCCATCTTTTGACCAGGTTTTCATTGGCTTGTTTTTTTTCTTGTGGAGACGTGCGAGTTGATTGTATCTTTGGGCTTTTCACCCCTTGTCCGATGTGTGGTTTGCAAACATCCTCTCCCAATCGTTGTGGTGTCTTAGTATTCAGTTGATGGTTTCCTTGAGTGGGCAGAAGTGTGTGCATTTGATGTGGTCCCGTTTGTTTCTTGTTTCCTTTGTTGCCCTTGCCCAGTCAGACATGCTTCTTCCAAATAGGCGGCTCAGACAGATGGCAAAGAGCACTCTGCCTAGGTCTTCTCCTACAAGGTTCACGGTTTCAAGTCTGCCATTCAAGGCTTTAATCCATTTCAGGTGGTGTGTGTGCCAGGTGTAACATCATGGTGTACTCTCGTTGTGTTCCATGTGGCTGTGCAGGCTTCCCAGCACCGTTTATTGTAGAGACTCTCCTTCCTCCGCTGTCTCCACTTGGCTCCCTGGTCCAAAATGGGCTGTCCATGTAAGTTTGAGTTGGGCTCTGGGCTCTCAATTGTTTTGCATGGGTCTTCATGCCTGTTTTGGGGCCCAGACTGTGCCGTTTCGGTACCTAGCGCTTCGTCCTCTATGTTGAAATCAGAAATTGTGACACGTGCTGCTTTGTTCGTTTTCCTGAGGATTCCTTTGCCTAGTCAGGGTCTCGTGTTGCTGGCTAGAAACTTTAGGATTCTCTCTTCTTCTCTGTGGCAAATACTGCTGCAACTTTGACTGGGATTGCATGGAATCCAGAGATTCCTTACTGCGGTATGAACCTTTCAAGTGTGTTAATCCTTCCATTCCTCGATCCCTCGATATCTTTTTTTTTCTTGTGTCTTCTTGAGTTTCTTTCCCCAAAGGTTTGCTAGTTTTTGAATTAACATAGAATTCACCTGTTTTGCTAAGGTTATTCACAGAGATCCTATTCTTCGTAATGGCAAGCTCCTGTTTTTTTGTTTTTTTTTTCCTTAGCTTCAGTTTTTCTGTTCTTTGCAACTTTTAATTGGTTTTGTTTTGGCACAAGTGCATTGCTGTGCTCACATCTGCTGGCAATGCTCCTGTATTTGCTGTGGAAGTCTGGCCCTGTCCAACGTCCCTTCCCATCTGCCTCTACTCTACCTCGGACGCCTGCACCAGAACAACTGAAGCAGTGGTGAGGGGGCCCAAACCGAGGATTCCACCCAGCCCATACTGGGCCACAGACCCAGAAGGTGCGGACCTCACCACTGCACCACCGGCCGGCCACTTACATGTTCAGTGGCAACGTGCAGTTGAGTGCAACGGGAGTTAAATATACTAGTGAGCCCAACTCTAGCACTGTGTAGATGAGGCTAGGTTGTTTTTCGGGTCCATTGTGATGTCAGAGGATTTGTCATAATTGTGTCTCTGAGGTCCAGCATGCTTCCTGGATACAGGTTTCAGAGCCTGCTTGGAGCAGTCTCATAACTCACCCTTCCCAGTTAGCCCATGCTTGACCTTCGCTGCCGTTTTTTGGCTTGTGAATTTCTCTGACTTTCAAACGTTCCAGCAGAGTCTGTCTAAAGACGGACATCATCTTTCATTGTGGATAATTCAGGTGTGATTTCTGTTCACCTTCCATTTTCTGGGTCCTCTTTTTCTTTTCCATAGTATACTCGTCATGGTCTTTCTCAGCTATCTCCCTTAGACATGCTTATCAGTCCGTTCTCCTTCATTCCGAGGGATTAGTTTGTATTTCGTTAATCGCTGTATGTTCTCTAGGGTGAGGTGTGAGTGCTTTCGTGACTCTTGGTTGTTGTCCTTGAATTTGCACCGGTCACTTGTAGGACTCTTGGCTACCCTAGCCTAGGTCAAACTAAGCACTGAGAACACGTGGTCATGTGGGTTGGTTTGACATCCTGAGATCAGAAACTCCAAATTCGAGGTGGTCCTGGCAACCCCCTTCACGGACACAATGTTTCCAAGACAACTTAGACAAATCGGATGAATTCCACTCTCCAGGAAAGATATTTTTCTGTCTCTTTTCCGGATTTGGGAAGTTTCGAACTTGACCCCTGATCCTTGAACGTTCCCCTAGATTCCGTCCAGATACGGGCTTACTTAATTTTTATAGGGTGTGCCATTTGTTTGCCCTACATCCTCTACGCTGGCCTGTTTATTTTTCTTGAAACACAACTGTAAAGTTCTAATTTTCGTGCAACTTCCTTACATATGGTGTCAAAACACATAATCAATAATCCTTCTACGGCAAGAGGTAGGGGGAGAGAATTTCGATGGAGGCAAACAGAGCACACTAGCCTGGGAGGGCAGCCTTCACGAAGGAACGAAGCCCTGTGGAAGAGGGTGCTTTTCAGCACCCTTGTAGAGCACTTCCAAACAAAGAGACATACCCCAAGCGTGACAGGGCTCCATTCCTTCAAGGCTTCCAAGACATCTCTTGGGACACATTACCATGTGCCCAGTGGGCCCACGTGACACCAGAGCTTCGGAAAAAGAGACTGACCTGCAAAGAATGCTATGGGCCTTGGAAAGGAGGCATCGATTCTTCTCTTCAATGCCCTCAAGACATCTTTCTTGACTTTGCATTATGCTTAAGGCACAAGGGCACTGTAGGTGTGATGAACGCCAAGTCCGGCCACTTGTTTCCAATGAAGTTGCAAGCTTGAATCAGCATGACCTCCCCATAGACTTGAATAGATGACAATGTTCTCCTCTCCGTGCCTGTCCCTCTATTCTCACTTGTGGCCTAGGGTTCCTTTCTTATCCCTTGCATCAGACTCTGTTTTATCTCTTCTAGTTTCTGTGCCTGCTTTCTGTTTGCCAAACCTGTTTCTGGGTATCTGTCCCTTTAATAGCCTAGCCTAGGCCAATCCTCAGACTGTAACCATGCGGCCACCCTGGGGGACATGTTCACCGTGATGTCATAAGCGACCTCAAAATTCGAAGTTGTCCTGACAACCTCCGTGCACACAGAGTTTCACAGCCATCTCAGACCAGTCTGACTCCTCACCCTGTCTAGGTAGGATAGTTTTCCTTTTTCTGCAATTGTTGTCAGTTTCTATCTTTCTCCTTGAACTTCGAAAGGGCTCCTACATTCTCTCTAGACACTGGTTTCACTCCTGTAAGATTATCCTGGGTTTTATCTCTTATATCTTGGGTAGATGGCAAAATGGGTGGACCTTACCCAGAAAAAGTCCTGGACTCCCTCACAAGTTGAAGTTGCCCAGGGAATGTTCTGATGCACAATGATGGTGTCATCTCGTGGCACTCTGCCAATTCCACCTTGGCAGGTCACAAGTTTTCCTTCCTTCTGCCTTTGGGAAGTGTACCAGATACTTCCATAGATTGTAATATTCTTATGGTTCCTTTTCTTGTGCGTATTGATAACGTATCCTCACAATTGCTGCTTATTTATGATCTCTGCCCGCACCATACCATGAAATCTATATTTCCTAACACTACTAATGTGATATGCACTCGTAAGGTGAAACAGTGAGGCCCGGGCCGCCCAAGCGGAATGTGGGCACTTACCTGCTCCACCACAGGGCCGGCCCTGAATTGTACTTTTGGACCAACCTTTTGCCTGAACTTGGGAAGACGTGGGCCTGTTTGGATTATTCGTGAAGGTGATTAGTAATAACATCATGGACGGTAACATTTTCCGTTCGTTCATGGGTTTAGGACTGATCATGTTCTCTTCGTAGTATTCCTCTTCACCTATTTGGAATGGTCTGCCTTTCTGTAGCATCTGTAAGCATTTGGAGGTGATTTTCCATCCTTGGAAGTTCACCTTCTGTAAACTCTTTCCGCCCCCAAAGCTTTATGACATCATTCTGGACCCCTTTTTGGATTTTTGATTTGAGGTGAATTTATAGCCATGACCCTGCATTAGAACGTACTATAACTTCCAGATTCACATCCTCATTGCTTTAGACTTCTGTGTAGCTTACATCATCTTCACCAGTGTAAGACTAATCACAGGCCCTCACCACACACTTGTGCCTAATCTTCTCTTTCACCCTCCGTCACCGCCCCTCTTTGCCTCTGGGAGCCCGCATACAAATGTTCAGTGCCACCTGTTGGTTAGTGCTTGCTTTTTCTTCGCCTTGTAAGTGAGATTCTATGGTATTTGAATTTCTCACTGGGGCTTGTTACACTTCCCCTAAAACCCTCACAGCCATTCTGGTGGTCACAAATGGCTGGATTGCATCATTTGTTCCGGCTGAGTGGTATACCATTGTGTGGCTATAGCCCATCTTCCTTCTCCAATCATCCCTTGCTGGACACCAGGGTGCTTTCCAAGTCTTGGATATCAGGAGTAAGACTGTGGTGAACACAGCCATGCACATGTCTTTATGCGGTAGTCTTTCTGACTTTTTTGGATAAGCAAGCGGCAGATTAATAGCTGGGTCATACGGGACATGGATACTTAAACTTCTGAGGCAGTTCCACACCTTTGGCATCGTGGCTGCACCGGGTTACACTCCCACCAGCAGTGCAGGAGGCTTCCCTTCTCTCCACCTCCTCTCTGACACTTGTTATTTCCTGTCTGCTTCCTTCTAGCCATGCTGACCACAGTGAGCTGCCATGGCCTTGCAGTTTGGATTTGCATTTTCCTGAGACTTAATGATGGTGAACAAGTTTTCATGCACCTACTGGCCCTCTTTCTGTCTTCTTCGGAGAAATCTCTGCTTCCATCTTTTGACCAGGTTTTCATTGGCTTGTTTTTTTTCTTGTGGAGACGTGCGAGTTGATTGTATCTTTGGGCTTTTCACCCCTTGTCCGATGTGTGGTTTGCAAACATCCTCTCCCAATCGTTGTGGTGTCTTAGTATTCAGTTGATGGTTTCCTTGAGTGGGCAGAAGTGTGTGCATTTGATGTGGTCCCGTTTGTTTCTTGTTTCCTTTGTTGCCCTTGCCCAGTCAGACATGCTTCTTCCAAATAGGCGGCTCAGACAGATGGCAAAGAGCACTCTGCCTAGGTCTTCTCCTACAAGGTTCACGGTTTCAAGTCTGCCATTCAAGGCTTTAATCCATTTCAGGTGGTGTGTGTGCCAGGTGTAACATCATGGTGTACTCTCGTTGTGTTCCATGTGGCTGTGCAGGCTTCCCAGCACCGTTTATTGTAGAGACTCTCCTTCCTCCGCTGTCTCCACTTGGCTCCCTGGTCCAAAATGGGCTGTCCATGTAAGTTTGAGTTGGGCTCTGGGCTCTCAATTGTTTTGCATGGGTCTTCATGCCTGTTTTGGGGCCCAGACTGTGCCGTTTCGGTACCTAGCGCTTCGTCCTCTATGTTGAAATCAGAAATTGTGACACGTGCTGCTTTGTTCGTTTTCCTGAGGATTCCTTTGCCTAGTCAGGGTCTCGTGTTGCTGGCTAGAAACTTTAGGATTCTCTCTTCTTCTCTGTGGCAAATACTGCTGCAACTTTGACTGGGATTGCATGGAATCCAGAGATTCCTTACTGCGGTATGAACCTTTCAAGTGTGTTAATCCTTCCATTCCTCGATCCCTCGATATCTTTTTTTTTCTTGTGTCTTCTTGAGTTTCTTTCCCCAAAGGTTTGCTAGTTTTTGAATTAACATAGAATTCACCTGTTTTGCTAAGGTTATTCACAGAGATCCTATTCTTCGTAATGGCAAGCTCCTGTTTTTTTGTTTTTTTTTTCCTTAGCTTCAGTTTTTCTGTTCTTTGCAACTTTTAATTGGTTTTGTTTTGGCACAAGTGCATTGCTGTGCTCACATCTGCTGGCAATGCTCCTGTATTTGCTGTGGAAGTCTGGCCCTGTCCAACGTCCCTTCCCATCTGCCTCTACTCTACCTCGGACGCCTGCACCAGAACAACTGAAGCAGTGGTGAGGGGGCCCAAACCGAGGATTCCACCCAGCCCATACTGGGCCACAGACCCAGAAGGTGCGGACCTCACCACTGCACCACCGGCCGGCCACTTACATGTTCAGTGGCAACGTGCAGTTGAGTGCAACGGGAGTTAAATATACTAGTGAGCCCAACTCTAGCACTGTGTAGATGAGGCTAGGTTGTTTTTCGGGTCCATTGTGATGTCAGAGGATTTGTCATAATTGTGTCTCTGAGGTCCAGCATGCTTCCTGGATACAGGTTTCAGAGCCTGCTTGGAGCAGTCTCATAACTCACCCTTCCCAGTTAGCCCATGCTTGACCTTCGCTGCCGTTTTTTGGCTTGTGAATTTCTCTGACTTTCAAACGTTCCAGCAGAGTCTGTCTAAAGACGGACATCATCTTTCATTGTGGATAATTCAGGTGTGATTTCTGTTCACCTTCCATTTTCTGGGTCCTCTTTTTCTTTTCCATAGTATACTCGTCATGGTCTTTCTCAGCTATCTCCCTTAGACATGCTTATCAGTCCGTTCTCCTTCATTCCGAGGGATTAGTTTGTATTTCGTTAATCGCTGTATGTTCTCTAGGGTGAGGTGTGAGTGCTTTCGTGACTCTTGGTTGTTGTCCTTGAATTTGCACCGGTCACTTGTAGGACTCTTGGCTACCCTAGCCTAGGTCAAACTAAGCACTGAGAACACGTGGTCATGTGGGTTGGTTTGACATCCTGAGATCAGAAACTCCAAATTCGAGGTGGTCCTGGCAACCCCCTTCACGGACACAATGTTTCCAAGACAACTTAGACAAATCGGATGAATTCCACTCTCCAGGAAAGATATTTTTCTGTCTCTTTTCCGGATTTGGGAAGTTTCGAACTTGACCCCTGATCCTTGAACGTTCCCCTAGATTCCGTCCAGATACGGGCTTACTTAATTTTTATAGGGTGTGCCATTTGTTTGCCCTACATCCTCTACGCTGGCCTGTTTATTTTTCTTGAAACACAACTGTAAAGTTCTAATTTTCGTGCAACTTCCTTACATATGGTGTCAAAACACATAATCAATAATCCTTCTACGGCAAGAGGTAGGGGGAGAGAATTTCGATGGAGGCAAACAGAGCACACTAGCCTGGGAGGGCAGCCTTCACGAAGGAACGAAGCCCTGTGGAAGAGGGTGCTTTTCAGCACCCTTGTAGAGCACTTCCAAACAAAGAGACATACCCCAAGCGTGACAGGGCTCCATTCCTTCAAGGCTTCCAAGACATCTCTTGGGACACATTACCATGTGCCCAGTGGGCCCACGTGACACCAGAGCTTCGGAAAAAGAGACTGACCTGCAAAGAATGCTATGGGCCTTGGAAAGGAGGCATCGATTCTTCTCTTCAATGCCCTCAAGACATCTTTCTTGACTTTGCATTATGCTTAAGGCACAAGGGCACTGTAGGTGTGATGAACGCCAAGTCCGGCCACTTGTTTCCAATGAAGTTGCAAGCTTGAATCAGCATGACCTCCCCATAGACTTGAATAGATGACAATGTTCTCCTCTCCGTGCCTGTCCCTCTATTCTCACTTGTGGCCTAGGGTTCCTTTCTTATCCCTTGCATCAGACTCTGTTTTATCTCTTCTAGTTTCTGTGCCTGCTTTCTGTTTGCCAAACCTGTTTCTGGGTATCTGTCCCTTTAATAGCCTAGCCTAGGCCAATCCTCAGACTGTAACCATGCGGCCACCCTGGGGGACATGTTCACCGTGATGTCATAAGCGACCTCAAAATTCGAAGTTGTCCTGACAACCTCCGTGCACACAGAGTTTCACAGCCATCTCAGACCAGTCTGACTCCTCACCCTGTCTAGGTAGGATAGTTTTCCTTTTTCTGCAATTGTTGTCAGTTTCTATCTTTCTCCTTGAACTTCGAAAGGGCTCCTACATTCTCTCTAGACACTGGTTTCACTCCTGTAAGATTATCCTGGGTTTTATCTCTTATATCTTGGGTAGATGGCAAAATGGGTGGACCTTACCCAGAAAAAGTCCTGGACTCCCTCACAAGTTGAAGTTGCCCAGGGAATGTTCTGATGCACAATGATGGTGTCATCTCGTGGCACTCTGCCAATTCCACCTTGGCAGGTCACAAGTTTTCCTTCCTTCTGCCTTTGGGAAGTGTACCAGATACTTCCATAGATTGTAATATTCTTATGGTTCCTTTTCTTGTGCGTATTGATAACGTATCCTCACAATTGCTGCTTATTTATGATCTCTGCCCGCACCATACCATGAAATCTATATTTCCTAACACTACTAATGTGATATGCACTCGTAAGGTGAAACAGTGAGGCCCGGGCCGCCCAAGCGGAATGTGGGCACTTACCTGCTCCACCACAGGGCCGGCCCTGAATTGTACTTTTGGACCAACCTTTTGCCTGAACTTGGGAAGACGTGGGCCTGTTTGGATTATTCGTGAAGGTGATTAGTAATAACATCATGGACGGTAACATTTTCCGTTCGTTCATGGGTTTAGGACTGATCATGTTCTCTTCGTAGTATTCCTCTTCACCTATTTGGAATGGTCTGCCTTTCTGTAGCATCTGTAAGCATTTGGAGGTGATTTTCCATCCTTGGAAGTTCACCTTCTGTAAACTCTTTCCGCCCCCAAAGCTTTATGACATCATTCTGGACCCCTTTTTGGATTTTTGATTTGAGGTGAATTTATAGCCATGACCCTGCATTAGAACGTACTATAACTTCCAGATTCACATCCTCATTGCTTTAGACTTCTGTGTAGCTTACATCATCTTCACCAGTGTAAGACTAATCACAGGCCCTCACCACACACTTGTGCCTAATCTTCTCTTTCACCCTCCGTCACCGCCCCTCTTTGCCTCTGGGAGCCCGCATACAAATGTTCAGTGCCACCTGTTGGTTAGTGCTTGCTTTTTCTTCGCCTTGTAAGTGAGATTCTATGGTATTTGAATTTCTCACTGGGGCTTGTTACACTTCCCCTAAAACCCTCACAGCCATTCTGGTGGTCACAAATGGCTGGATTGCATCATTTGTTCCGGCTGAGTGGTATACCATTGTGTGGCTATAGCCCATCTTCCTTCTCCAATCATCCCTTGCTGGACACCAGGGTGCTTTCCAAGTCTTGGATATCAGGAGTAAGACTGTGGTGAACACAGCCATGCACATGTCTTTATGCGGTAGTCTTTCTGACTGTTTTGGATAAGCAAGCGGCAGATTAATAGCTGGGTCATACGGGACATGGATACTTAAACTTCTGAGGCAGTTCCACACCTTTGGCATCGTGGCTGCACCGGGTTACACTCCCACCAGCAGTGCAGGAGGCTTCCCTTCTCTCCACCTCCTCTCTGACACTTGTTATTTCCTGTCTGCTTCCTTCTAGCCATGCTGACCACAGTGAGCTGCCATGGCCTTGCAGTTTGGATTTGCATTTTCCTGAGACTTAATGATGGTGAACAAGTTTTCATGCACCTACTGGCCCTCTTTCTGTCTTCTTCGGAGAAATCTCTGCTTCCATCTTTTGACCAGGTTTTCATTGGCTTGTTTTTTTTCTTGTGGAGACGTGCGAGTTGATTGTATCTTTGGGCTTTTCACCCCTTGTCCGATGTGTGGTTTGCAAACATCCTCTCCCAATCGTTGTGGTGTCTTAGTATTCAGTTGATGGTTTCCTTGAGTGGGCAGAAGTGTGTGCATTTGATGTGGTCCCGTTTGTTTCTTGTTTCCTTTGTTGCCCTTGCCCAGTCAGACATGCTTCTTCCAAATAGGCGGCTCAGACAGATGGCAAAGAGCACTCTGCCTAGGTCTTCTCCTACAAGGTTCACGGTTTCAAGTCTGCCATTCAAGGCTTTAATCCATTTCAGGTGGTGTGTGTGCCAGGTGTAACATCATGGTGTACTCTCGTTGTGTTCCATGTGGCTGTGCAGGCTTCCCAGCACCGTTTATTGTAGAGACTCTCCTTCCTCCGCTGTCTCCACTTGGCTCCCTGGTCCAAAATGGGCTGTCCATGTAAGTTTGAGTTGGGCTCTGGGCTCTCAATTGTTTTGCATGGGTCTTCATGCCTGTTTTGGGGCCCAGACTGTGCCGTTTCGGTACCTAGCGCTTCGTCCTCTATGTTGAAATCAGAAATTGTGACACGTGCTGCTTTGTTCGTTTTCCTGAGGATTCCTTTGCCTAGTCAGGGTCTCGTGTTGCTGGCTAGAAACTTTAGGATTCTCTCTTCTTCTCTGTGGCAAATACTGCTGCAACTTTGACTGGGATTGCATGGAATCCAGAGATTCCTTACTGCGGTATGAACCTTTCAAGTGTGTTAATCCTTCCATTCCTCGATCCCTCGATATCTTTTTTTTTCTTGTGTCTTCTTGAGTTTCTTTCCCCAAAGGTTTGCTAGTTTTTGAATTAACATAGAATTCACCTGTTTTGCTAAGGTTATTCACAGAGATCCTATTCTTCGTAATGGCAAGCTCCTGTTTTTTTGTTTTTTTTTTCCTTAGCTTCAGTTTTTCTGTTCTTTGCAACTTTTAATTGGTTTTGTTTTGGCACAAGTGCATTGCTGTGCTCACATCTGCTGGCAATGCTCCTGTATTTGCTGTGGAAGTCTGGCCCTGTCCAACGTCCCTTCCCATCTGCCTCTACTCTACCTCGGACGCCTGCACCAGAACAACTGAAGCAGTGGTGAGGGGGCCCAAACCGAGGATTCCACCCAGCCCATACTGGGCCACAGACCCAGAAGGTGCGGACCTCACCACTGCACCACCGGCCGGCCACTTACATGTTCAGTGGCAACGTGCAGTTGAGTGCAACGGGAGTTAAATATACTAGTGAGCCCAACTCTAGCACTGTGTAGATGAGGCTAGGTTGTTTTTCGGGTCCATTGTGATGTCAGAGGATTTGTCATAATTGTGTCTCTGAGGTCCAGCATGCTTCCTGGATACAGGTTTCAGAGCCTGCTTGGAGCAGTCTCATAACTCACCCTTCCCAGTTAGCCCATGCTTGACCTTCGCTGCCGTTTTTTGGCTTGTGAATTTCTCTGACTTTCAAACGTTCCAGCAGAGTCTGTCTAAAGACGGACATCATCTTTCATTGTGGATAATTCAGGTGTGATTTCTGTTCACCTTCCATTTTCTGGGTCCTCTTTTTCTTTTCCATAGTATACTCGTCATGGTCTTTCTCAGCTATCTCCCTTAGACATGCTTATCAGTCCGTTCTCCTTCATTCCGAGGGATTAGTTTGTATTTCTTTAATCGCTGTATGTTCTCTAGGGTGAGGTGTGAGTGCTTTCGTGACTCTTGGTTGTTGTCCTTGAATTTGCACCGGTCACTTGTAGGACTCTTGGCTACCCTAGCCTAGGTCAAACTAAGCACTGAGAACACGTGGTCATGTGGGTTGGTTTGACATCCTGAGATCAGAAACTCCAAATTCGAGGTGGTCCTGGCAACCCCCTTCACGGACACAATGTTTCCAAGACAACTTAGACAAATCGGATGAATTCCACTCTCCAGGAAAGATATTTTTCTGTCTCTTTTCCGGATTTGGGAAGTTTCGAACTTGACCCCTGATCCTTGAACGTTCCCCTAGATTCCGTCCAGATACGGGCTTACTTAATTTTTATAGGGTGTGCCATTTGTTTGCCCTACATCCTCTACCCTGGCCTGTTTATTTTTCTTGAAACACAACTGTAAAGTTCTAATTTTCGTGCAACTTCCTTACATATGGTGTCAAAACACATAATCAATAATCCTTCTACGGCAAGAGGTAGGGGGAGAGAATTTCGATGGAGGCAAACAGAGCACACTAGCCTGGGAGGGCAGCCTTCACGAAGGAACGAAGCCCTGTGGAAGAGGGTGCTTTTCAGCACCCTTGTAGAGCACTTCCAAACAAAGAGACATACCCCAAGCGTGACAGGGCTCCATTCCTTCAAGGCTTCCAAGACATCTCTTGGGACACATTACCATGTGCCCAGTGGGCCCACGTGACACCAGAGCTTCGGAAAAAGAGACTGACCTGCAAAGAATGCTATGGGCCTTGGAAAGGAGGCATCGATTCTTCTCTTCAATGTCCTCAAGACATCTTTCTTGACTTTGCATTATGCTTAAGGCACAAGGGCACTGTAGGTGTGATGAACGCCAAGTCCGGCCACTTGTTTCCAATGAAGTTGCAAGCTTGAATCAGCATGACCTCCCCATAGACTTGAATAGATGACAATGTTCTCCTCTCCGTGCCTGTCCCTCTATTCTCACTTGTGGCCTAGGGTTCCTTTCTTATCCCTTGCATCAGACTCTGTTTTATCTCTTCTAGTTTCTGTGCCTGCTTTCTGTTTGCCAAACCTGTTTCTGGGTATCTGTCCCTTTAATAGCCTAGCCTAGGCCAATCCTCAGACTGTAACCATGCGGCCACCCTGGGGGACATGTTCACCGTGATGTCATAAGCGACCTCAAAATTCGAAGTTGTCCTGACAACCTCCGTGCACACAGAGTTTCACAGCCATCTCAGACCAGTCTGACTCCTCACCCTGTCTAGGTAGGATAGTTTTCCTTTTTCTGCAATTGTTGTCAGTTTCTATCTTTCTCCTTGAACTTCGAAAGGGCTCCTACATTCTCTCTAGACACTGGTTTCACTCCTGTAAGATTATCCTGGGTTTTATCTCTTATATCTTGGGTAGATGGCAAAATGGGTGGACCTTACCCAGAAAAAGTCCTGGACTCCCTCACAAGTTGAAGTTGCCCAGGGAATGTTCTGATGCACAATGATGGTGTCATCTCGTGGCACTCTGCCAATTCCACCTTGGCAGGTCACAAGTTTTCCTTCCTTCTGCCTTTGGGAAGTGTACCAGATACTTCCATAGATTGTAATATTCTTATGGTTCCTTTTCTTGTGCGTATTGATAACGTATCCTCACAATTGCTGCTTATTTATGATCTCTGCCCGCACCATACCATGAAATCTATATTTCCTAACACTACTAATGTGATATGCACTCGTAATGTGAAACAGTGAGGCCCGGGCCGCCCAAGCGGAATGTGGGCACTTACCTGCTCCACCACAGGGCCGGCCCTGAATTGTACTTTTGGACCAACCTTTTGCCTGAACTTGGGAAGACGTGGGCCTGTTTGGATTATTCGTGAAGGTGATTAGTAATAACATCATGGACGGTAACATTTTCCGTTCGTTCATGGGTTTAGGACTGATCATGTTCTCTTCGTAGTATTCCTCTTCACCTATTTGGAATGGTCTGCCTTTCTGTAGCATCTGTAAGCATTTGGAGGTGATTTTCCATCCTTGGAAGTTCACCTTCTGTAAACTCTTTCCGCCCCCAAAGCTTTATGACATCATTCTGGACCCCTTTTTGGATTTTTGATTTGAGGTGAATTTATAGCCATGACCCTGCATTAGAACGTACTATAACTTCCAGATTCACATCCTCATTGCTTTAGACTTCTGTGTAGCTTACATCATCTTCACCAGTGTAAGACTAATCACAGGCCCTCACCACACACTTGTGCCTAATCTTCTCTTTCACCCTCCGTCACCGCCCCTCTTTGCCTCTGGGAGCCCGCATACAAATGTTCAGTGCCACCTGTTGGTTAGTGCTTGCTTTTTCTTCTCCTTGTAAGTGAGATTCTATGGTATTTGAATTTCTCACTGGGGCTTGTTACACTTCCCCTAAAACCCTCACAGCCATTCTGGTGGTCACAAATGGCTGGATTGCATCATTTGTTCCGGCTGAGTGGTATACCATTGTGTGGCTATAGCCCATCTTCCTTCTCCAATCATCCCTTGCTGGACACCAGGGTGCTTTCCAAGTCTTGGATATCAGGAGTAAGACTGTGGTGAACACAGCCATGCACATGTCTTTATGCGGTAGTCTTTCTGACTTTTTTGGATAAGCAAGCGGCAGATTAATAGCTGGGTCATACGGGACATGGATACTTAAACTTCTGAGGCAGTTCCACACCTTTGGCATCGTGGCTGCACCGGGTTACACTCCCACCAGCAGTGCAGGAGGCTTCCCTTCTCTCCACCTCCTCTCTGACACTTGTTATTTCCTGTCTGCTTCCTTCTAGCCATGCTGACCACAGTGAGCTGCCATGGCCTTGCAGTTTGGATTTGCATTTTCCTGAGACTTAATGATGGTGAACAAGTTTTCATGCACCTACTGGCCCTCTTTCTGTCTTCTTCGGAGAAATCTCTGCTTCCATCTTTTGACCAGGTTTTCATTGGCTTGTTTTTTTTCTTGTGGAGACGTGCGAGTTGATTGTATCTTTGGGCTTTTCACCCCTTGTCCGATGTGTGGTTTGCAAACATCCTCTCCCAATCGTTGTGGTGTCTTAGTATTCAGTTGATGGTTTCCTTGAGTGGGCAGAAGTGTGTGCATTTGATGTGGTCCCGTTTGTTTCTTGTTTCCTTTGTTGCCCTTGCCCAGTCAGACATGCTTCTTCCAAATAGGCGGCTCAGACAGATGGCAAAGAGCACTCTGCCTAGGTCTTCTCCTACAAGGTTCACGGTTTCAAGTCTGCCATTCAAGGCTTTAATCCATTTCAGGTGGTGTGTGTGCCAGGTGTAACATCATGGTGTACTCTCGTTGTGTTCCATGTGGCTGTGCAGGCTTCCCAGCACCGTTTATTGTAGAGACTCTCCTTCCTCCGCTGTCTCCACTTGGCTCCCTGGTCCAAAATGGGCTGTCCATGTAAGTTTGAGTTGGGCTCTGGGCTCTCAATTGTTTTGCATGGGTCTTCATGCCTGTTTTGGGGCCCAGACTGTGCCGTTTCGGTACCTAGCGCTTCGTCCTCTATGTTGAAATCAGAAATTGTGACACGTGCTGCTTTGTTCGTTTTCCTGAGGATTCCTTTGCCTAGTCAGGGTCTCGTGTTGCTGGCTAGAAACTTTAGGATTCTCTCTTCTTCTCTGTGGCAAATACTGCTGCAACTTTGACTGGGATTGCATGGAATCCAGAGATTCCTTACTGCGGTATGAACCTTTCAAGTGTGTTAATCCTTCCATTCCTCGATCCCTCGATATCTTTTTTTTTCTTGTGTCTTCTTGAGTTTCTTTCCCCAAAGGTTTGCTAGTTTTTGAATTAACATAGAATTCACCTGTTTTGCTAAGGTTATTCACAGAGATCCTATTCTTCGTAATGGCAAGCTCCTGTTTTTTTGTTTTTTTTTTCCTTAGCTTCAGTTTTTCTGTTCTTTGCAACTTTTAATTGGTTTTGTTTTGGCACAAGTGCATTGCTGTGCTCACATCTGCTGGCAATGCTCCTGTATTTGCTGTGGAAGTCTGGCCCTGTCCAACGTCCCTTCCCATCTGCCTCTACTCTACCTCGGACGCCTGCACCAGAACAACTGAAGCAGTGGTGAGGGGGCCCAAACCGAGGATTCCACCCAGCCCATACTGGGCCACAGACCCAGAAGGTGCGGACCTCACCACTGCACCACCGGCCGGCCACTTACATGTTCAGTGGCAACGTGCAGTTGAGTGCAACGGGAGTTAAATATACTAGTGAGCCCAACTCTAGCACTGTGTAGATGAGGCTAGGTTGTTTTTCGGGTCCATTGTGATGTCAGAGGATTTGTCATAATTGTGTCTCTGAGGTCCAGCATGCTTCCTGGATACAGGTTTCAGAGCCTGCTTGGAGCAGTCTCATAACTCACCCTTCCCAGTTAGCCCATGCTTGACCTTCGCTGCCGTTTTTTGGCTTGTGAATTTCTCTGACTTTCAAACGTTCCAGCAGAGTCTGTCTAAAGACGGACATCATCTTTCATTGTGGATAATTCAGGTGTGATTTCTGTTCACCTTCCATTTTCTGGGTCCTCTTTTTCTTTTCCATAGTATACTCGTCATGGTCTTTCTCAGCTATCTCCCTTAGACATGCTTATCAGTCCGTTCTCCTTCATTCCAAGGGATTAGTTTGTATTTCGTTAATCGCTGTATGTTCTCTAGGGTGAGGTGTGAGTGCTTTCGTGACTCTTGGTTGTTGTCCTTGAATTTGCACCGGTCACTTGTAGGACTCTTGGCTACCCTAGCCTAGGTCAAACTAAGCACTGAGAACACGTGGTCATGTGGGTTGGTTTGACATCCTGAGATCAGAAACTCCAAATTCGAGGTGGTCCTGGCAACCCCCTTCACGGACACAATGTTTCCAAGACAACTTAGACAAATCGGATGAATTCCACTCTCCAGGAAAGATATTTTTCTGTCTCTTTTCCGGATTTGGGAAGTTTCGAACTTGACCCCTGATCCTTGAACGTTCCCCTAGATTCCGTCCAGATACGGGCTTACTTAATTTTTATAGGGTGTGCCATTTGTTTGCCCTACATCCTCTACCCTGGCCTGTTTATTTTTCTTGAAACACAACTGTAAAGTTCTAATTTTCGTGCAACTTCCTTACATATGGTGTCAAAACACATAATCAATAATCCTTCTACGGCAAGAGGTAGGGGGAGAGAATTTCGATGGAGGCAAACAGAGCACACTAGCCTGGGAGGGCAGCCTTCACGAAGGAACGAAGCCCTGTGGAAGAGGGTGCTTTTCAGCACCCTTGTAGAGCACTTCCAAACAAAGAGACATACCCCAAGCGTGACAGGGCTCCATTCCTTCAAGGCTTCCAAGACATCTCTTGGGACACATTACCATGTGCCCAGTGGGCCCACGTGACACCAGAGCTTCGGAAAAAGAGACTGACCTGCAAAGAATGCTATGGGCCTTGGAAAGGAGGCATCGATTCTTCTCTTCAATGTCCTCAAGACATCTTTCTTGACTTTGCATTATGCTTAAGGCACAAGGGCACTGTAGGTGTGATGAACGCCAAGTCCGGCCACTTGTTTCCAATGAAGTTGCAAGCTTGAATCAGCATGACCTCCCCATAGACTTGAATAGATGACAATGTTCTCCTCTCCGTGCCTGTCCCTCTATTCTCACTTGTGGCCTAGGGTTCCTTTCTTATCCCTTGCATCAGACTCTGTTTTATCTCTTCTAGTTTCTGTGCCTGCTTTCTGTTTGCCAAACCTGTTTCTGGGTATCTGTCCCTTTAATAGCCTAGCCTAGGCCAATCCTCAGACTGTAACCATGCGGCCACCCTGGGGGACATGTTCACCGTGATGTCATAAGCGACCTCAAAATTCGAAGTTGTCCTGACAACCTCCGTGCACACAGAGTTTCACAGCCATCTCAGACCAGTCTGACTCCTCACCCTGTCTAGGTAGGATAGTTTTCCTTTTTCTGCAATTGTTGTCAGTTTCTATCTTTCTCCTTGAACTTCGAAAGGGCTCCTACATTCTCTCTAGACACTGGTTTCACTCCTGTAAGATTATCCTGGGTTTTATCTCTTATATCTTGGGTAGATGGCAAAATGGGTGGACCTTACCCAGAAAAAGTCCTGGACTCCCTCACAAGTTGAAGTTGCCCAGGGAATGTTCTGATGCACAATGATGGTGTCATCTCGTGGCACTCTGCCAATTCCACCTTGGCAGGTCACAAGTTTTCCTTCCTTCTGCCTTTGGGAAGTGTACCAGATACTTCCATAGATTGTAATATTCTTATGGTTCCTTTTCTTGTGCGTATTGATAACGTATCCTCACAATTGCTGCTTATTTATGATCTCTGCCCGCACCATACCATGAAATCTATATTTCCTAACACTACTAATGTGATATGCACTCGTAATGTGAAACAGTGAGGCCCGGGCCGCCCAAGCGGAATGTGGGCACTTACCTGCTCCACCACAGGGCCGGCCCTGAATTGTACTTTTGGACCAACCTTTTGCCTGAACTTGGGAAGACGTGGGCCTGTTTGGATTATTCGTGAAGGTGATTAGTAATAACATCATGGACGGTAACATTTTCCGTTCGTTCATGGGTTTAGGACTGATCATGTTCTCTTCGTAGTATTCCTCTTCACCTATTTGGAATGGTCTGCCTTTCTGTAGCATCTGTAAGCATTTGGAGGTGATTTTCCATCCTTGGAAGTTCACCTTCCGTAAACTCTTTCCGCCCCCAAAGCTTTATGACATCATTCTGGACCCCTTTTTGGATTTTTGATTTGAGGTGAATTTATAGCCATGACCCTGCATTAGAACGTACTATAACTTCCAGATTCACATCCTCATTGCTTTAGACTTCTGTGTAGCTTACATCATCTTCACCAGTGTAAGACTAATCACAGGCCCTCACCACACACTTGTGCCTAATCTTCTCTTTCACCCTCCGTCACCGCCCCTCTTTGCCTCTGGGAGCCCGCATACAAATGTTCAGTGCCACCTGTTGGTTAGTGCTTGCTTTTTCTTCTCCTTGTAAGTGAGATTCTATGGTATTTGAATTTCTCACTGGGGCTTGTTACACTTCCCCTAAAACCCTCACAGCCATTCTGGTGGTCACAAATGGCTGGATTGCATCATTTGTTCCGGCTGAGTGGTATACCATTGTGTGGCTATAGCCCATCTTCCTTCTCCAATCATCCCTTGCTGGACACCAGGGTGCTTTCCAAGTCTTGGATATCCGGAGTAAGACTGTGGTGAACACAGCCATGCACATGTCTTTATGCGGTAGTCTTTCTGACTGTTTTGGATAAGCAAGCGGCAGATTAATAGCTGGGTCATACGGGACATGGATACTTAAACTTCTGAGGCAGTTCCACACCTTTGGCATCGTGGCTGCACCGGGTTACACTCCCACCAGCAGTGCAGGAGGCTTCCCTTCTCTCCACCTCCTCTCTGACACTTGTTATTTCCTGTCTGCTTCCTTCTAGCCATGCTGACCACAGTGAGCTGCCATGGCCTTGCAGTTTGGATTTGCATTTTCCTGAGACTTAATGATGGTGAACAAGTTTTCATGCACCTACTGGCCCTCTTTCTGTCTTCTTCGGAGAAATCTCTGCTTCCATCTTTTGACCAGGTTTTCATTGGCTTGTTTTTTTTCTTGTGGAGACGTGCGAGTTGATTGTATCTTTGGGCTTTTCACCCCTTGTCCGATGTGTGGTTTGCAAACATCCTCTCCCAATCGTTGTGGTGTCTTAGTATTCAGTTGATGGTTTCCTTGAGTGGGCAGAAGTGTGTGCGTTTGATGTGGTCCCGTTTGTTTCTTGTTTCCTTTGTTGCCCTTGCCCAGTCAGACATGCTTCTTCCAAATAGGCGGCTCAGACAGATGGCAAAGAGCACTCTGCCTAGGTCTTCTCCTACAAGGTTCACGGTTTCAAGTCTGCCATTCAAGGCTTTAATCCATTTCAGGTGGTGTGTGTGCCAGGTGTAACATCATGGTGTACTCTCGTTGTGTTCCATGTGGCTGTGCAGGCTTCCCAGCAACGTTTATTGTAGAGACTCTCCTTCCTCCGCTGTCTCCACTTGGCTCCCTGGTCCAAAATGGGCTGTCCATGTAAGTTTGAGTTGGGCTCTGGGCTCTCAATTGTTTTGCATGGGTCTTCATGCCTGTTTTGGGGCCCAGACTGTGCCGTTTCGGTACCTAGCGCTTCGTCCTCTATGTTGAAATCAGAAATTGTGACACGTGCTGCTTTGTTCGTTTTCCTGAGGATTCCTTTGCCTAGTCAGGGTCTCGTGTTGCTGGCTAGAAACTTTAGGATTCTCTCTTCTTCTCTGTGGCAAATACTGCTGCAACTTTGACTGGGATTGCATGGAATCCAGAGATTCCTTACTGCGGTATGAACCTTTCAAGTGTGTTAATCCTTCCATTCCTCGATCCCTCGATATCTTTTTTTTTCTTGTGTCTTCTTGAGTTTCTTTCCCCAAAGGTTTGCTAGTTTTTGAATTAACATAGAATTCACCTGTTTTGCTAAGGTTATTCACAGAGATCCTATTCTTCGTAATGGCAAGCTCCTGTTTTTTTGTTTTTTTTTTCCTTAGCTTCAGTTTTTCTGTTCTTTGCAACTTTTAATTGGTTTTGTTTTGGCACAAGTGCATTGCTGTGCTCACATCTGCTGGCAATGCTCCTGTATTTGCTGTGGAAGTCTGGCCCTGTCCAACGTCCCTTCCCATCTGCCTCTACTCTACCTCGGACGCCTGCACCAGAACAACTGAAGCAGTGGTGAGGGGGCCCAAACCGAGGATTCCACCCAGACCATACTGGGCCACAGACCCAGAAGGTGCGGACCTCACCACTGCACCACCGGCCGGCCACTTACATGTTCAGTGGCAACGTGCAGTTGAGTGCAATGGGAGTTAAATATACTAGTGAGCCCAACTCTAGCACTGTGTAGATGAGGCTAGGTTGTTTTTCGGGTCCATTGTGATGTCAGAGGATTTGTCATAATTGTGTCTCTGAGGTCCAGCATGCTTCCTGGATACAGGTTTCAGAGCCTGCTTGGAGCAGTCTCATAACTCACCCTTCCCAGTTAGCCCATGCTTGACCTTCGCTGCCATTTTTTGGCTTGTGAATTTCTCTGACTTTCAAACGTTCCAGCAGAGTCTGTCTAAAGACGGACATCATCTTTCATTGTGGATAATTCAGGTGTGATTTCTGTTCACCTTCCATTTTCTGGGTCCTCTTTTTCTTTTCCATAGTATACTCGTCATGGTCTTTCTCAGCTATCTCCCTTAGACATGCTTATCAGTCCGTTCTCCTTCATTCCGAGGGATTAGTTTGTATTTCTTTAATCGCTGTATGTTCTCTAGGGTGAGGTGTGAGTGCTTTCGTGACTCTTGGTTGTTGTCCTTGAATTTGCACCGGTCACTTGTAGGACTCTTGGCTACCCTAGCCTAGGTCAAACTAAGCACTGAGAACACGTGGTCATGTGGGTTGGTTTGACATCCTGAGATCAGAAACTCCAAATTCGAGGTGGTCCTGGCAACCCCCTTCACGGACACAATGTTTCCAAGACAACTTAGACAAATCGGATGAATTCCACTCTCCAGGAAAGATATTTTTCTGTCTCTTTTCCGGATTTGGGAAGTTTCGAACTTGACCCCTGATCCTTGAACGTTCCCCTAGATTCCGTCCAGATACGGGCTTACTTAATTTTTATAGGGTGTGCCATTTGTTTGCCCTACATCCTCTACCCTGGCCTGTTTATTTTTCTTGAAACACAACTGTAAAGTTCTAATTTTCGTGCAACTTCCTTACATATGGTGTCAAAACACATAATCAATAATCCTTCTACGGCAAGAGGTAGGGGGAGAGAATTTCGATGGAGGCAAACAGAGCACACTAGCCTGGGAGGGCAGCCTTCACGAAGGAACGAAGCCCTGTGGAAGAGGGTGCTTTTCAGCACCCTTGTAGAGCACTTCCAAACAAAGAGACATACCCCAAGCGTGACAGGGCTCCATTCCTTCAAGGCTTCCAAGACATCTCTTGGGACACATTACCATGTGCCCAGTGGGCCCACGTGACACCAGAGCTTCGGAAAAAGAGACTGACCTGCAAAGAATGCTATGGGCCTTGGAAAGGAGGCATCGATTCTTCTGTTCAATGTCCTCAAGACATCTTTCTTGACTTTGCATTATGCTTAAGGCACAAGGGCACTGTAGGTGTGATGAACGCCAAGTCCGGCCACTTGTTTCCAATGAAGTTGCAAGCTTGAATCAGCATGACCTCCCCATAGACTTGAATAGATGACAATGTTCTCCTCTCCGTGCCTGTCCCTCTATTCTCACTTGTGGCCTAGGGTTCCTTTCTTATCCCTTGCATCAGACTCTGTTTTATCTCTTCTAGTTTCTGTGCCTGCTTTCTGTTTGCCAAACCTGTTTCTGGGTATCTGTCCCTTTAATAGCCTAGCCTAGGCCAATCCTCAGACTGTAACCATGCGGCCACCCTGGGGGACATGTTCACCGTGATGTCATAAGCGACCTCAAAATTCGAAGTTGTCCTGACAACCTCCGTGCACACAGAGTTTCACAGCCATCTCAGACCAGTCTGACTCCTCACCCTGTCTAGGTAGGATAGTTTTCCTTTTTCTGCAATTGTTGTCAGTTTCTATCTTTCTCCTTGAACTTCGAAAGGGCTCCTACATTCTCTCTAGACACTGGTTTCACTCCTGTAAGATTATCCTGGGTTTTATCTCTTATATCTTGGGTAGATGGCAAAATGGGTGGACCTTACCCAGAAAAAGTCCTGGACTCCCTCACAAGTTGAAGTTGCCCAGGGAATGTTCTGATGCACAATGATGGTGTCATCTCGTGGCACTCTGCCAATTCCACCTTGGCAGGTCACAAGTTTTCCTTCCTTCTGCCTTTGGGAAGTGTACCAGATACTTCCATAGATTGTAATATTCTTATGGTTCCTTTTCTTGTGCGTATTGATAACGTATCCTCACAATTGCTGCTTATTTATGATCTCTGCCCGCACCATACCATGAAATCTATATTTCCTAACACTACTAATGTGATATGCACTCGTAAGGTGAAACAGTGAGGCCCGGGCCGCCCAAGCGGAATGTGGGCACTTACCTGCTCCACCACAGGGCCGGCCCTGAATTGTACTTTTGGACCAACCTTTTGCCTGAACTTGGGAAGACGTGGGCCTGTTTGGATTATTCGTGAAGGTGATTAGTAATAACATCATGGACGGTAACATTTTCCGTTCGTTCATGGGTTTAGGACTGATCATGTTCTCTTCGTAGTATTCCTCTTCACCTATTTGGAATGGTCTGCCTTTCTGTAGCATCTGTAAGCATTTGGAGGTGATTTTCCATCCTTGGAAGTTCACCTTCCGTAAACTCTTTCCGCCCCCAAAGCTTTATGACATCATTCTGGACCCCTTTTTGGATTTTTGATTTGAGGTGAATTTATAGCCATGACCCTGCATTAGAACGTACTATAACTTCCAGATTCACATCCTCATTGCTTTAGACTTCTGTGTAGCTTACATCATCTTCACCAGTGTAAGACTAATCACAGGCCCTCACCACACACTTGTGCCTAATCTTCTCTTTCACCCTCCGTCACCGCCCCTCTTTGCCTCTGGGAGCCCGCATACAAATGTTCAGTGCCACCTGTTGGTTAGTGCTTGCTTTTTCTTCTCCTTGTAAGTGAGATTCTATGGTATTTGAATTTCTCACTGGGGCTTGTTACACTTCCCCTAAAACCCTCACAGCCATTCTGGTGGTCACAAATGGCTGGATTGCATCATTTGTTCCGGCTGAGTGGTATACCATTGTGTGGCTATAGCCCATCTTCCTTCTCCAATCATCCCTTGCTGGACACCAGGGTGCTTTCCAAGTCTTGGATATCAGGAGTAAGACTGTGGTGAACACAGCCATGCACATGTCTTTATGCGGTAGTCTTTCTGACTGTTTTGGATAAGCAAGCGGCAGATTAATAGCTGGGTCATACGGGACATGGATACTTAAACTTCTGAGGCAGTTCCACACCTTTGGCATCGTGGCTGCACCGGGTTACACTCCCACCAGCAGTGCAGGAGGCTTCCCTTCTCTCCACCTCCTCTCTGACACTTGTTATTTCCTGTCTGCTTCCTTCTAGCCATGCTGACCACAGTGAGCTGCCATGGCCTTGCAGTTTGGATTTGCATTTTCCTGAGACTTCATGATGGTGAACAAGTTTTCATGCACCTACTGGCCCTCTTTCTGTCTTCTTCGGAGAAATCTCTGCTTCCATCTTTTGACCAGGTTTTCATTGGCTTGTTTTTTTTCTTGTGGAGACGTGCGAGTTGATTGTATCTTTGGGCTTTTCACCCCTTGTCCGATGTGTGGTTTGCAAACATCCTCTCCCAATCGTTGTGGTGTCTTAGTATTCAGTTGATGGTTTCCTTGAGTGGGCAGAAGTGTGTGCGTTTGATGTGGTCCCGTTTGTTTCTTGTTTCCTTTGTTGCCCTTGCCCAGTCAGACATGCTTCTTCCAAATAGGCGGCTCAGACAGATGGCAAAGAGCACTCTGCCTAGGTCTTCTCCTACAAGGTTCACGGTTTCAAGTCTGCCATTCAAGGCTTTAATCCATTTCAGGTGGTGTGTGTGCCAGGTGTAACATCATGGTGTACTCTCGTTGTGTTCCATGTGGCTGTGCAGGCTTCCCAGCACCGTTTATTGTAGAGACTCTCCTTCCTCCGCTGTCTCCACTTGGCTCCCTGGTCCAAAATGGGCTGTCCATGTAAGTTTGAGTTGGGCTCTGGGCTCTCAATTGTTTTGCATGGGTCTTCATGCCTGTTTTGGGGCCCAGACTGTGCCGTTTCGGTACCTAGCGCTTCGTCCTCTATGTTGAAATCAGAAATTGTGACACGTGCTGCTTTGTTCGTTTTCCTGAGGATTCCTTTGCCTAGTCAGGGTCTCGTGTTGCTGGCTAGAAACTTTAGGATTCTCTCTTCTTCTCTGTGGCAAATACTGCTGCAACTTTGACTGGGATTGCATGGAATCCAGAGATTCCTTACTGCGGTATGAACCTTTCAAGTGTGTTAATCCTTCCATTCCTCGATCCCTCGATATCTATTTTTTTCTTGTGTCTTCTTGAGTTTCTTTCCCCAAAGGTTTGCTAGTTTTTGAATTAACATAGAATTCACCTGTTTTGCTAAGGTTATTCACAGAGATCCTATTCTTCGTAATGGCAAGCTCCTGTTTTTTTGTTTTTTTTTTCCTTAGCTTCAGTTTTTCTGTTCTTTGCAACTTTTAATTGGTTTTGTTTTGGCACAAGTGCATTGCTGTGCTCACATCTGCTGGCAATGCTCCTGTATTTGCTGTGGAAGTCTGGCCCTGTCCAACGTCCCTTCCCATCTGCCTCTACTCTACCTCGGACGCCTGCACCAGAACAACTGAAGCAGTGGTGAGGGGGCCCAAACCGAGGATTCCACCCAGCCCATACTGGGCCACAGACCCAGAAGGTGCGGACCTCACCACTGCACCACCGGCCGGCCACTTACATGTTCAGTGGCAACGTGCAGTTGAGTGCAATGGGAGTTAAATATACTAGTGAGCCCAACTCTAGCACTGTGTAGATGAGGCTAGGTTGTTTTTCGGGTCCATTGTGATGTCAGAGGATTTGTCATAATTGTGTCTCTGAGGTCCAGCATGCTTCCTGGATACAGGTTTCAGAGCCTGCTTGGAGCAGTCTCATAACTCACCCTTCCCAGTTAGCCCATGCTTGACCTTCGCTGCCGTTTTTTGGCTTGTGAATTTCTCTGACTTTCAAACGTTCCAGCAGAGTCTGTCTAAAGACGGACATCATCTTTCATTGTGGATAATTCAGGTGTGATTTCTGTTCACCTTCCATTTTCTGGGTCCTCTTTTTCTTTTCCATAGTATACTCGTCATGGTCTTTCTCAGCTATCTCCCTTAGACATGCTTATCAGTCCGTTCTCCTTCATTCCGAGGGATTAGTTTGTATTTCTTTAATCGCTGTATGTTCTCTAGGGTGAGGTGTGAGTGCTTTCGTGACTCTTGGTTGTTGTCCTTGAATTTGCACCGGTCACTTGTAGGACTCTTGGCTACCCTAGCCTAGGTCAAACTAAGCACTGAGAACACGTGGTCATGTGGGTTGGTTTGACATCCTGAGATCAGAAACTCCAAATTCGAGGTGGTCCTGGCAACCCCCTTCACGGACACAATGTTTCCAAGACAACTTAGACAAATCGGATGAATTCCACTCTCCAGGAAAGATATTTTTCTGTCTCTTTTCCGGATTTGGGAAGTTTCGAACTTGACCCCTGATCCTTGAACGTTCCCCTAGATTCCGTCCAGATACGGGCTTACTTACTTTTTATAGGGTGTGCCATTTGTTTGCCCTACATCCTCTACCCTGGCCTGTTTATTTTTCTTGAAACACAACTGTAAAGTTCTAATTTTCGTGCAACTTCCTTACATATGGTGTCAAAACACATAATCAATAATCCTTCTACGGCAAGAGGTAGGGGGAGAGAATTTCGATGGAGGCAAACAGAGCACACTAGCCTGGGAGGGCAGCCTTCACGAAGGAACGAAGCCCTGTGGAAGAGGGTGCTTTTCAGCACCCTTGTAGAGCACTTCCAAACAAAGAGACATACCCCAAGCGTGACAGGGCTCCATTCCTTCAAGGCTTCCAAGACATCTCTTGGGACACATTACCATGTGCCCAGTGGGCCCACGTGACACCAGAGCTTCGGAAAAAGAGACTGACCTGCAAAGAATGCTATGGGCCTTGGAAAGGAGGCATCGATTCTTCTCTTCAATGTCCTCAAGACATCTTTCTTGACTTTGCATTATGCTTAAGGCACAAGGGCACTGTAGGTGTGATGAACGCCAAGTCCGGCCACTTGTTTCCAATGAAGTTGCAAGCTTGAATCAGCATGACCTCCCCATAGACTTGAATAGATGACAATGTTCTCCTCTCCGTGCCTGTCCCTCTATTCTCACTTGTGGCCTAGGGTTCCTTTCTTATCCCTTGCATCAGACTCTGTTTTATCTCTTCTAGTTTCTGTGCCTGCTTTCTGTTTGCCAAACCTGTTTCTGGGTATCTGTCCCTTTAATAGCCTAGCCTAGGCCAATCCTCAGACTGTAACCATGCGGCCACCCTGGGGGACATGTTCACCGTGATGTCATAAGCGACCTCAAAATTCGAAGTTGTCCTGACAACCTCCGTGCACACAGAGTTTCACAGCCATCTCAGACCAGTCTGACTCCTCACCCTGTCTAGGTAGGATAGTTTTCCTTTTTCTGCAATTGTTGTCAGTTTCTATCTTTCTCCTTGAACTTCGAAAGGGCTCCTACATTCTCTCTAGACACTGGTTTCACTCCTGTAAGATTATCCTGGGTTTTATCTCTTATATCTTGGGTAGATGGCAAAATGGGTGGACCTTACCCAGAAAAAGTCCTGGACTCCCTCACAAGTTGAAGTTGCCCAGGGAATGTTCTGATGCACAATGATGGTGTCATCTCGTGGCACTCTGCCAATTCCACCTTGGCAGGTCACAAGTTTTCCTTCCTTCTGCCTTTGGGAAGTGTACCAGATACTTCCATAGATTGTAATATTCTTATGGTTCCTTTTCTTGTGCGTATTGATAACGTATCCTCACAATTGCTGCTTATTTATGATCTCTGCCCGCACCATACCATGAAATCTATATTTCCTAACACTACTAATGTGATATGCACTCGTAATGTGAAACAGTGAGGCCCGGGCCGCCCAAGCGGAATGTGGGCACTTACCTGCTCCACCACAGGGCCGGCCCTGAATTGTACTTTTGGACCAACCTTTTGCCTGAACTTGGGAAGACGTGGGCCTGTTTGGATTATTCGTGAAGGTGATTAGTAATAACATCATGGACGGTAACATTTTCCGTTCGTTCATGGGTTTAGGACTGATCATGTTCTCTTCGTAGTATTCCTCTTCACCTATTTGGAATGGTCTGCCTTTCTGTAGCATCTGTAAGCATTTGGAGGTGATTTTCCATCCTTGGAAGTTCACCTTCCGTAAACTCTTTCCGCCCCCAAAGCTTTATGACATCATTCTGGACCCCTTTTTGGATTTTTGATTTGAGGTGAATTTATAGCCATGACCCTGCATTAGAACGTACTATAACTTCCAGATTCACATCCTCATTGCTTTAGACTTCTGTGTAGCTTACATCATCTTCACCAGTGTAAGACTAATCACAGGCCCTCACCACACACTTGTGCCTAATCTTCTCTTTCACCCTCCGTCACCGCCCCTCTTTGCCTCTGGGAGCCCGCATACAAATGTTCAGTGCCACCTGTTGGTTAGTGCTTGCTTTTTCTTCGCCTTGTAAGTGAGATTCTATGGTATTTGAATTTCTCACTGGGGCTTGTTACACTTCCCCTAAAACCCTCACAGCCATTCTGGTGGTCACAAATGGCTGGATTGCATCATTTGTTCCGGCTGAGTGGTATACCATTGTGTGGCTATAGCCCATCTTCCTTCTCCAATCATCCCTTGCTGGACACCAGGGTGCTTTCCAAGTCTTGGATATCAGGAGTAAGACTGTGGTGAACACAGCCATGCACATGTCTTTATGCGGTAGTCTTTCTGACTGTTTTGGATAAGCAAGCGGCAGATTAATAGCTGGGTCATACGGGACATGGATACTTAAACTTCTGAGGCAGTTCCACACCTTTGGCATCGTGGCTGCACCGGGTTACACTCCCACCAGCAGTGCAGGAGGCTTCCCTTCTCTCCACCTCCTCTCTGACACTTGTTATTTCCTGTCTGCTTCCTTCTAGCCATGCTGACCACAGTGAGCTGCCATGGCCTTGCAGTATGGATTTGCATTTTCCTGAGACTTCATGATGGTGAACAAGTTTTCATGCACCTACTGGCCCTCTTTCTGTCTTCTTCGGAGAAATCTCTGCTTCCATCTTTTGACCAGGTTTTCATTGGCTTGTTTTTTTTCTTGTGGAGACGTGCGAGTTGATTGTATCTTTGGGCTTTTCACCCCTTGTCCGATGTGTGGTTTGCAAACATCCTCTCCCAATCGTTGTGGTGTCTTAGTATTCAGTTGATGGTTTCCTTGAGTGGGCAGAAGTGTGTGCGTTTGATGTGGTCCCGTTTGTTTCTTGTTTCCTTTGTTGCCCTTGCCCAGTCAGACATGCTTCTTCCAAATAGGCGGCTCAGACAGATGGCAAAGAGCACTCTGCCTAGGTCTTCTCCTACAAGGTTCACGGTTTCAAGTCTGCCATTCAAGGCTTTAATCCATTTCAGGTGGTGTGTGTGCCAGGTGTAACATCATGGTGTACTCTCGTTGTGTTCCATGTGGCTGTGCAGGCTTCCCAGCACCGTTTATTGTAGAGACTCTCCTTCCTCCGCTGTCTCCACTTGGCTCCCTGGTCCAAAATGGGCTGTCCATGTAAGTTTGAGTTGGGCTCTGGGCTCTCAATTGTTTTGCATGGGTCTTCATGCCTGTTTTGGGGCCCAGACTGTGCCGTTTCGGTACCTAGCGCTTCGTCCTCTATGTTGAAATCAGAAATTGTGACACGTGCTGCTTTGTTCGTTTTCCTGAGGATTCCTTTGCCTAGTCAGGGTCTCGTGTTGCTGGCTAGAAACTTTAGGATTCTCTCTTCTTCTCTGTGGCAAATACTGCTGCAACTTTGACTGGGATTGCATGGAATCCAGAGATTCCTTACTGCGGTATGAACCTTTCAAGTGTGTTAATCCTTCCATTCCTCGATCCCTCGATATCTTTTTTTTTCTTGTGTCTTCTTGAGTTTCTTTCCCCAAAGGTTTGCTAGTTTTTCAATTAACATAGAATTCACCTGTTTTGCTAAGGTTATTCACAGAGATCCTATTCTTCGTAATGGCAAGCTCCTGTTTTTTTGTTTTTTTTTTCCTTAGCTTCAGTTTTTCTGTTCTTTGCAACTTTTAATTGGTTTTGTTTTGGCACAAGTGCATTGCTGTGCTCACATCTGCTGGCAATGCTCCTGTATTTGCTGTGGAAGTCTGGCCCTGTCCAACGTCCCTTCCCATCTGCCTCTACTCTACCTCGGACGCCTGCACCAGAACAACTGAAGCAGTGGTGAGGAGGCCCAAACCGAGGATTCCACCCAGCCCATACTGGGCCACAGACCCAGAAGGTGCGGACCTCACCACTGCACCACCGGCCGGCCACTTACATGTTCAGTGGCAACGTGCAGTTGAGTGCAACGGGAGTTAAATATACTAGTGAGCCCAACTCTAGCACTGTGTAGATGAGGCTAGGTTGTTTTTCGGGTCCATTGTGATGTCAGAGGATTTGTCATAATTGTGTCTCTGAGGTCCAGCATGCTTCCTGGATACAGGTTTCAGAGCCTGCTTGGAGCAGTCTCATAACTCACCCTTCCCAGTTAGCCCATGCTTGACCTTCGCTGCCGTTTTTTGGCTTGTGAATTTCTCTGACTTTCAAACGTTCCAGCAGAGTCTGTCTAAAGACGGACATCATCTTTCATTGTGGATAATTCAGGTGTGATTTCTGTTCACCTTCCATTTTCTGGGTCCTCTTTTTCTTTTCCATAGTATACTCGTCATGGTCTTTCTCAGCTATCTCCCTTAGACATGCTTATCAGTCCGTTCTCCTTCATTCCAAGGGATTAGTTTGTATTTCTTTAATCGCTGTATGTTCTCTAGGGTGAGGTGTGAGTGCTTTCGTGACTCTTGGTTGTTGTCCTTGAATTTGCACCGGTCACTTGTAGGACTCTTGGCTACCCTAGCCTAGGTCAAACTAAGCACTGAGAACACGTGGTCATGTGGGTTGGTTTGACATCCTGAGATCAGAAACTCCAAATTCGAGGTGGTCCTGGCAACCCCCTTCACGGACACAATGTCTCCAAGACAACTTAGACAAATCGGATGAATTCCACTCTCCAGGAAAGATATTTTTCTGTCTCTTTTCCGGATTTGGGAAGTTTCGAACTTGACCCCTGATCCTTGAACGTTCCCCTAGATTCCGTCCAGATACGGGCTTACTTACTTTTTATAGGGTGTGCCATTTGTTTGCCCTACATCCTCTACCCTGGCCTGTTTATTTTTCTTGAAACACAACTGTAAAGTTCTAATTTTCGTGCAACTTCCTTACATATGGTGTCAAAACACATAATCAATAATCCTTCTACGGCAAGAGGTAGGGGGAGAGAATTTCGATGGAGGCAAACAGAGCACACTAGCCTGGGAGGGCAGCCTTCACGAAGGAACGAAGCCCTGTGGAAGAGGGTGCTTTTCAGCACCCTTGTAGAGCACTTCCAAACAAAGAGACATACCCCAAGCGTGACAGGGCTCCATTCCTTCAAGGCTTCCAAGACATCTCTTGGGACACATTACCATGTGCCCAGTGGGCCCACGTGACACCAGAGCTTCGGAAAAAGAGACTGACCTGCAAAGAATGCTATGGGCCTTGGAAAGGAGGCATCGATTCTTCTCTTCAATGTCCTCAAGACATCTTTCTTGACTTTGCATTATGCTTAAGGCACAAGGGCACTGTAGGTGTGATGAACGCCAAGTCCGGCCACTTGTTTCCAATGAAGTTGCAAGCTTGAATCAGCATGACCTCCCCATAGACTTGAATAGATGACAATGTTCTCCTCTCCGTGCCTGTCCCTCTATTCTCACTTGTGGCCTAGGGTTCCTTTCTTATCCCTTGCATCAGACTCTGTTTTATCTCTTCTAGTTTCTGTGCCTGCTTTCTGTTTGCCAAACCTGTTTCTGGGTATCTGTCCCTTTAATAGCCTAGCCTAGGCCAATCCTCAGACTGTAACCATGCGGCCACCCTGGGGGACATGTTCACCGTGATGTCATAAGCGACCTCAAAATTCGAAGTTGTCCTGACAACCTCCGTGCACACAGAGTTTCACAGCCATCTCAGACCAGTCTGACTCCTCACCCTGTCTAGGTAGGATAGTTTTCCTTTTTCTGCAATTGTTGTCAGTTTCTATCTTTCTCCTTGAACTTCGAAAGGGCTCCTACATTCTCTCTAGACACTGGTTTCACTCCTGTAAGATTATCCTGGGTTTTATCTCTTATATCTTGGGTAGATGGCAAAATGGGTGGACCTTACCCAGAAAAAGTCCTGGACTCCCTCACAAGTTGAAGTTGCCCAGGGAATGTTCTGATGCACAATGATGGTGTCATCTCGTGGCACTCTGCCAATTCCACCTTGGCAGGTCACAAGTTTTCCTTCCTTCTGCCTTTGGGAAGTGTACCAGATACTTCCATAGATTGTAATATTCTTATGGTTCCTTTTCTTGTGCGTATTGATAACGTATCCTCACAATTGCTGCTTATTTATGATCTCTGCCCGCACCATACCATGAAATCTATATTTCCTAACACTACTAATGTGATATGCACTCGTAATGTGAAACAGTGAGGCCCGGGCCGCCCAAGCGGAATGTGGGCACTTACCTGCTCCACCACAGGGCCGGCCCTGAATTGTACTTTTGGACCAACCTTTTGCCTGAACTTGGGAAGACGTGGGCCTGTTTGGATTATTCGTGAAGGTGATTAGTAATAACATCATGGACGGTAACATTTTCCGTTCGTTCATGGGTTTAGGACTGATCATGTTCTCTTCGTAGTATTCCTCTTCACCTATTTGGAATGGTCTGCCTTTCTGTAGCATCTGTAAGCATTTGGAGGTGATTTTCCATCCTTGGAAGTTCACCTTCCGTAAACTCTTTCCGCCCCCAAAGCTTTATGACATCATTCTGGACCCCTTTTTGGATTTTTGATTTGAGGTGAATTTATAGCCATGACCCTGCATTAGAACGTACTATAACTTCCAGATTCACATCCTCATTGCTTTAGACTTCTGTGTAGCTTACATCATCTTCACCAGTGTAAGACTAATCACAGGCCCTCACCACACACTTGTGCCTAATCTTCTCTTTCACCCTCCGTCACCGCCCCTCTTTGCCTCTGGGAGCCCGCATACAAATGTTCAGTGCCACCTGTTGGTTAGTGCTTGCTTTTTCTTCGCCTTGTAAGTGAGATTCTATGGTATTTGAATTTCTCACTGGGGCTTGTTACACTTCCCCTAAAACCCTCACAGCCATTCTGGTGGTCACAAATGGCTGGATTGCATCATTTGTTCCGGCTGAGTGGTATACCATTGTGTGGCTATAGCCCATCTTCCTTCTCCAATCATCCCTTGCTGGACACCAGGGTGCTTTCCAAGTCTTGGATATCAGGAGTAAGACTGTGGTGAACACAGCCATGCACATGTCTTTATGCGGTAGTCTTTCTGACTGTTTTGGATAAGCAAGCGGCAGATTAATAGCTGGGTCATACGGGACATGGATACTTAAACTTCTGAGGCAGTTCCACACCTTTGGCATCGTGGCTGCACCGGGTTACACTCCCACCAGCAGTGCAGGAGGCTTCCCTTCTCTCCACCTCCTCTCTGACACTTGTTATTTCCTGTCTGCTTCCTTCTAGCCATGCTGACCACAGTGAGCTGCCATGGCCTTGCAGTATGGATTTGCATTTTCCTGAGACTTCATGATGGTGAACAAGTTTTCATGCACCTACTGGCCCTCTTTCTGTCTTCTTCGGAGAAATCTCTGCTTCCATCTTTTGACCAGGTTTTCATTGGCTTGTTTTTTTTCTTGTGGAGACGTGCGAGTTGATTGTATCTTTGGGCTTTTCACCCCTTGTCCGATGTGTGGTTTGCAAACATCCTCTCCCAATCGTTGTGGTGTCTTAGTATTCAGTTGATGGTTTCCTTGAGTGGGCAGAAGTGTGTGCGTTTGATGTGGTCCCGTTTGTTTCTTGTTTCCTTTGTTGCCCTTGCCCAGTCAGACATGCTTCTTCCAAATAGGCGGCTCAGACAGATGGCAAAGAGCACTCTGCCTAGGTCTTCTCCTACAAGGTTCACGGTTTCAAGTCTGCCATTCAAGGCTTTAATCCATTTCAGGTGGTGTGTGTGCCAGGTGTAACATCATGGTGTACTCTCGTTGTGTTCCATGTGGCTGTGCAGGCTTCCCAGCACCGTTTATTGTAGAGACTCTCCTTCCTCCGCTGTCTCCACTTGGCTCCCTGGTCCAAAATGGGCTGTCCATGTAAGTTTGAGTTGGGCTCTGGGCTCTCAATTGTTTTGCATGGGTCTTCATGCCTGTTTTGGGGCCCAGACTGTGCCGTTTCGGTACCTAGCGCTTCGTCCTCTATGTTGAAATCAGAAATTGTGACACGTGCTGCTTTGTTCGTTTTCCTGAGGATTCCTTTGCCTAGTCAGGGTCTCGTGTTGCTGGCTAGAAACTTTAGGATTCTCTCTTCTTCTCTGTGGCAAATACTGCTGCAACTTTGACTGGGATTGCATGGAATCCAGAGATTCCTTACTGCGGTATGAACCTTTCAAGTGTGTTAATCCTTCCATTCCTCGATCCCTCGATATCTTTTTTTTTCTTGTGTCTTCTTGAGTTTCTTTCCCCAAAGGTTTGCTAGTTTTTCAATTAACATAGAATTCACCTGTTTTGCTAAGGTTATTCACAGAGATCCTATTCTTCGTAATGGCAAGCTCCTGTTTTTTTGTTTTTTTTTTCCTTAGCTTCAGTTTTTCTGTTCTTTGCAACTTTTAATTGGTTTTGTTTTGGCACAAGTGCATTGCTGTGCTCACATCTGCTGGCAATGCTCCTGTATTTGCTGTGGAAGTCTGGCCCTGTCCAACGTCCCTTCCCATCTGCCTCTACTCTACCTCGGACGCCTGCACCAGAACAACTGAAGCAGTGGTGAGGAGGCCCAAACCGAGGATTCCACCCAGCCCATACTGGGCCACAGACCCAGAAGGTGCGGACCTCACCACTGCACCACCGGCCGGCCACTTACATGTTCAGTGGCAACGTGCAGTTGAGTGCAACGGGAGTTAAATATACTAGTGAGCCCAACTCTAGCACTGTGTAGATGAGGCTAGGTTGTTTTTCGGGTCCATTGTGATGTCAGAGGATTTGTCATAATTGTGTCTCTGAGGTCCAGCATGCTTCCTGGATACAGGTTTCAGAGCCTGCTTGGAGCAGTCTCATAACTCACCCTTCCCAGTTAGCCCATGCTTGACCTTCGCTGCCGTTTTTTGGCTTGTGAATTTCTCTGACTTTCAAACGTTCCAGCAGAGTCTGTCTAAAGACGGACATCATCTTTCATTGTGGATAATTCAGGTGTGATTTCTGTTCACCTTCCATTTTCTGGGTCCTCTTTTTCTTTTCCATAGTATACTCGTCATGGTCTTTCTCAGCTATCTCCCTTAGACATGCTTATCAGTCCGTTCTCCTTCATTCCAAGGGATTTGTTTGTATTTCTTTAATCGCTGTATGTTCTCTAGGGTGAGGTGTGAGTGCTTTCGTGACTCTTGGTTGTTGTCCTTGAATTTGCACCGGTCACTTGTAGGACTCTTGGCTATCCTAGCCTAGGTCAAACTAAGCACTGAGAACACGTGGTCATGTGGGTTGGTTTGACATCCTGAGATCAGAAACTCCAAATTCGAGGTGGTCCTGGCAACCCCCTTCACGGACACAATGTTTCCAAGACAACTTAGACAAATCGGATGAATTCCACTCTCCAGGAAAGATATTTTTCTGTCTCTTTTCCGGATTTGGGAAGTTTCGAACTTGACCCCTGATCCTTGAACGTTCCCCTAGATTCCGTCCAGATACGGGCTTACTTAATTTTTATAGGGTGTGCCATTTGTTTGCCCTACATCCTCTACCCTGGCCTGTTTATTTTTCTTGAAACACAACTGTAAAGTTCTAATTTTCGTGCAACTTCCTTACATATGGTGTCAAAACACATAATCAATAATCCTTCTACGGCAAGAGGTAGGGGGAGAGAATTTCGATGGAGGCAAACAGAGCACACTAGCCTGGGAGGGCAGCCTTCACGAAGGAACGAAGCCCTGTGGAAGAGGGTGCTTTTCAGCACCCTTGTAGAGCACTTCCAAACAAAGAGACATACCCCAAGCGTGACAGGGCTCCATTCCTTCAAGGCTTCCAAGACATCTCTTGGGACACATTACCATGTGCCCAGTGGGCCCACGTGACACCAGAGCTTCGGAAAAAGAGACTGACCTGCAAAGAATGCTATGGGCCTTGGAAAGGAGGCATCGATTCTTCTCTTCAATGTCCTCAAGACATCTTTCTTGACTTTGCATTATGCTTAAGGCACAAGGGCACTGTAGGTGTGATGAACGCCAAGTCCGGCCACTTGTTTCCAATGAAGTTGCAAGCTTGAATCAGCATGACCTCCCCATAGACTTGAATAGATGACAATGTTCTCCTCTCCGTGCCTGTCCCTCTATTCTCACTTGTGGCCTAGGGTTCCTTTCTTATCCCTTGCATCAGACTCTGTTTTATCTCTTCTAGTTTCTGTGCCTGCTTTCTGTTTGCCAAACCTGTTTCTGGGTATCTGTCCCTTTAATAGCCTAGCCTAGGCCAATCCTCAGACTGTAACCATGCGGCCACCCTGGGGGACATGTTCACCGTGATGTCATAAGCGACCTCAAAATTCGAAGTTGTCCTGACAACCTCCGTGCACACAGAGTTTCACAGCCATCTCAGACCAGTCTGACTCCTCACCCTGTCTAGGTAGGATAGTTTTCCTTTTTCTGCAATTGTTGTCAGTTTCTATCTTTCTCCTTGAACTTCGAAAGGGCTCCTACATTCTCTCTAGACACTGGTTTCACTCCTGTAAGATTATCCTGGGTTTTATCTCTTATATCTTGGGTAGATGGCAAAATGGGTGGACCTTACCCAGAAAAAGTCCTGGACTCCCTCACAAGTTGAAGTTGCCCAGGGAATGTTCTGATGCACAATGATGGTGTCATCTCGTGGCACTCTGCCAATTCCACCTTGGCAGGTCACAAGTTTTCCTTCCTTCTGCCTTTGGGAAGTGTACCAGATACTTCCATAGATTGTAATATTCTTATGGTTCCTTTTCTTGTGCGTATTGATAACGTATCCTCACAATTGCTGCTTATTTATGATCTCTGCCCGCACCATACCATGAAATCTATATTTCCTAACACTACTAATGTGATATGCACTCGTAATGTGAAACAGTGAGGCCCGGGCCGCCCAAGCGGAATGTGGGCACTTACCTGCTCCACCACAGGGCCGGCCCTGAATTGTACTTTTGGACCAACCTTTTGCCTGAACTTGGGAAGACGTGGGCCTGTTTGGATTATTCGTGAAGGTGATTAGTAATAACATCATGGACGGTAACATTTTCCGTTCGTTCATGGGTTTAGGACTGATCATGTTCTCTTCGTAGTATTCCTCTTCACCTATTTGGAATGGTCTGCCTTTCTGTAGCATCTGTAAGCATTTGGAGGTGATTTTCCATCCTTGGAAGTTCACCTTCCGTAAACTCTTTCCGCCCCCAAAGCTTTATGACATCATTCTGGACCCCTTTTTGGATTTTTGATTTGAGGTGAATTTATAGCCATGACCCTGCATTAGAACGTACTATAACTTCCAGATTCACATCCTCATTGCTTTAGACTTCTGTGTAGCTTACATCATCTTCACCAGTGTAAGACTAATCACAGGCCCTCACCACACACTTGTGCCTAATCTTCTCTTTCACCCTCCGTCACCGCCCCTCTTTGCCTCTGGGAGCCCGCATACAAATGTTCAGTGCCACCTGTTGGTTAGTGCTTGCTTTTTCTTCGCCTTGTAAGTGAGATTCTATGGTATTTGAATTTCTCACTGGGGCTTGTTACACTTCCCCTAAAACCCTCACAGCCATTCTGGTGGTCACAAATGGCTGGATTGCATCATTTGTTCCGGCTGAGTGGTATACCATTGTGTGGCTATAGCCCATCTTCCTTCTCCAATCATCCCTTGCTGGACACCAGGGTGCTTTCCAAGTCTTGGATATCAGGAGTAAGACTGTGGTGAACACAGCCATGCACATGTCTTTATGCGGTAGTCTTTCTGACTGTTTTGGATAAGCAAGCGGCAGATTAATAGCTGGGTCATACGGGACATGGATACTTAAACTTCTGAGGCAGTTCCACACCTTTGGCATCGTGGCTGCACCGGGTTACACTCCCACCAGCAGTGCAGGAGGCTTCCCTTCTCTCCACCTCCTCTCTGACACTTGTTATTTCCTGTCTGCTTCCTTCTAGCCATGCTGACCACAGTGAGCTGCCATGGCCTTGCAGTTTGGATTTGCATTTTCCTGAGACTTCATGATGGTGAACAAGTTTTCATGCACCTACTGGCCCTCTTTCTGTCTTCTTCGGAGAAATCTCTGCTTCCATCTTTTGACCAGGTTTTCATTGGCTTGTTTTTTTCTTGTGGAGACGTGCGAGTTGATTGTATCTTTGGGCTTTTCACCCCTTGTCCGATGTGTGGTTTGCAAACATCCTCTCCCAATCGTTGTGGTGTCTTAGTATTCAGTTGATGGTTTCCTTGAGTGGGCAGAAGTGTGTGCGTTTGATGTGGTCCCGTTTGTTTCTTGTTTCCTTTGTTGCCCTTGCCCAGTCAGACATGCTTCTTCCAAATAGGCGGCTCAGACAGATGGCAAAGAGCACTCTGCCTAGGTCTTCTCCTACAAGGTTCACGGTTTCAAGTCTGCCATTCAAGGCTTTAATCCATTTCAGGTGGTGTGTGTGCCAGGTGTAACATCATGGTGTACTCTCGTTGTGTTCCATGTGGCTGTGCAGGCTTCCCAGCACCGTTTATTGTAGAGACTCTCCTTCCTCCGCTGTCTCCACTTGGCTCCCTGGTCCAAAATGGGCTGTCCATGTAAGTTTGAGTTGGGCTCTGGGCTCTCAATTGTTTTGCATGGGTCTTCATGCCTGTTTTGGGGCCCAGACTGTGCCGTTTCGGTACCTAGCGCTTCGTCCTCTATGTTGAAATCAGAAATTGTGACACGTGCTGCTTTGTTCGTTTTCCTGAGGATTCCTTTGCCTAGTCAGGGTCTCGTGTTGCTGGCTAGAAACTTTAGGATTCTCTCTTCTTCTCTGTGGCAAATACTGCTGCAACTTTGACTGGGATTGCATGGAATCCAGAGATTCCTTACTGCGGTATGAACCTTTCAAGTGTGTTAATCCTTCCATTCCTCGATCCCTCGATATCTATTTTTTTCTTGTGTCTTCTTGAGTTTCTTTCCCCAAAGGTTTGCTAGTTTTTGAATTAACATAGAATTCACCTGTTTTGCTAAGGTTATTCACAGAGATCCTATTCTTCGTAATGGCAAGCTCCTGTTTTTTTGTTTTTTTTTTCCTTAGCTTCAGTTTTTCTGTTCTTTGCAACTTTTAATTGGTTTTGTTTTGGCACAAGTGCATTGCTGTGCTCACATCTGCTGGCAATGCTCCTGTATTTGCTGTGGAAGTCTGGCCCTGTCCAACGTCCCTTCCCATCTGCCTCTACTCTACCTCGGACGCCTGCACCAGAACAACTGAAGCAGTGGTGAGGGGGCCCAAACCGAGGATTCCACCCAGCCCATACTGGGCCACAGACCCAGAAGGTGCGGACCTCACCACTGCACCACCGGCCGGCCACTTACATGTTCAGTGGCAACGTGCAGTTGAGTGCAATGGGAGTTAAATATACTAGTGAGCCCAACTCTAGCACTGTGTAGATGAGGCTAGGTTGTTTTTCGGGTCCATTGTGATGTCAGAGGATTTGTCATAATTGTGTCTCTGAGGTCCAGCATGCTTCCTGGATACAGGTTTCAGAGCCTGCTTGGAGCAGTCTCATAACTCACCCTTCCCAGTTAGCCCATGCTTGACCTTCGCTGCCGTTTTTTGGCTTGTGAATTTCTCTGACTTTCAAACGTTCCAGCAGAGTCTGTCTAAAGACGGACATCATCTTTCATTGTGGATAATTCAGGTGTGATTTCTGTTCACCTTCCATTTTCTGGGTCCTCTTTTTCTTTTCCATAGTATACTCGTCATGGTCTTTCTCAGCTATCTCCCTTAGACATGCTTATCAGTCCGTTCTCCTTCATTCCGAGGGATTAGTTTGTATTTCTTTAATCGCTGTATGTTCTCTAGGGTGAGGTGTGAGTGCTTTCGTGACTCTTGGTTGTTGTCCTTGAATTTGCACCGGTCACTTGTAGGACTCTTGGCTACCCTAGCCTAGGTCAAACTAAGCACTGAGAACACGTGGTCATGTGGGTTGGTTTGACATCCTGAGATCAGAAACTCCAAATTCGAGGTGGTCCTGGCAACCCCCTTCACGGACACAATGTTTCCAAGACAACTTAGACAAATCGGATGAATTCCACTCTCCAGGAAAGATATTTTTCTGTCTCTTTTCCGGATTTGGGAAGTTTCGAACTTGACCCCTGATCCTTGAACGTTCCCCTAGATTCCGTCCAGATACGGGCTTACTTACTTTTTATAGGGTGTGCCATTTGTTTGCCCTACATCCTCTACCCTGGCCTGTTTATTTTTCTTGAAACACAACTGTAAAGTTCTAATTTTCGTGCAACTTCCTTACATATGGTGTCAAAACACATAATCAATAATCCTTCTACGGCAAGAGGTAGGGGGAGAGAATTTCGATGGAGGCAAACAGAGCACACTAGCCTGGGAGGGCAGCCTTCACGAAGGAACGAAGCCCTGTGGAAGAGGGTGCTTTTCAGCACCCTTGTAGAGCACTTCCAAACAAAGAGACATACCCCAAGCGTGACAGGGCTCCATTCCTTCAAGGCTTCCAAGACATCTCTTGGGACACATTACCATGTGCCCAGTGGGCCCACGTGACACCAGAGCTTCGGAAAAAGAGACTGACCTGCAAAGAATGCTATGGGCCTTGGAAAGGAGGCATCGATTCTTCTCTTCAATGTCCTCAAGACATCTTTCTTGACTTTGCATTATGCTTAAGGCACAAGGGCACTGTAGGTGTGATGAACGCCAAGTCCGGCCACTTGTTTCCAATGAAGTTGCAAGCTTGAATCAGCATGACCTCCCCATAGACTTGAATAGATGACAATGTTCTCCTCTCCGTGCCTGTCCCTCTATTCTCACTTGTGGCCTAGGGTTCCTTTCTTATCCCTTGCATCAGACTCTGTTTTATCTCTTCTAGTTTCTGTGCCTGCTTTCTGTTTGCCAAACCTGTTTCTGGGTATCTGTCCCTTTAATAGCCTAGCCTAGGCCAATCCTCAGACTGTAACCATGCGGCCACCCTGGGGGACATGTTCACCGTGATGTCATAAGCGACCTCAAAATTCGAAGTTGTCCTGACAACCTCCGTGCACACAGAGTTTCACAGCCATCTCAGACCAGTCTGACTCCTCACCCTGTCTAGGTAGGATAGTTTTCCTTTTTCTGCAATTGTTGTCAGTTTCTATCTTTCTCCTTGAACTTCGAAAGGGCTCCTACATTCTCTCTAGACACTGGTTTCACTCCTGTAAGATTATCCTGGGTTTTATCTCTTATATCTTGGGTAGATGGCAAAATGGGTGGACCTTACCCAGAAAAAGTCCTGGACTCCCTCACAAGTTGAAGTTGCCCAGGGAATGTTCTGATGCACAATGATGGTGTCATCTCGTGGCACTCTGCCAATTCCACCTTGGCAGGTCACAAGTTTTCCTTCCTTCTGCCTTTGGGAAGTGTACCAGATACTTCCATAGATTGTAATATTCTTATGGTTCCTTTTCTTGTGCGTATTGATAACGTATCCTCACAATTGCTGCTTATTTATGATCTCTGCCCGCACCATACCATGAAATCTATATTTCCTAACACTACTAATGTGATATGCACTCGTAATGTGAAACAGTGAGGCCCGGGCCGCCCAAGCGGAATGTGGGCACTTACCTGCTCCACCACAGGGCCGGCCCTGAATTGTACTTTTGGACCAACCTTTTGCCTGAACTTGGGAAGACGTGGGCCTGTTTGGATTATTCGTGAAGGTGATTAGTAATAACATCATGGACGGTAACATTTTCCGTTCGTTCATGGGTTTAGGACTGATCATGTTCTCTTCGTAGTATTCCTCTTCACCTATTTGGAATGGTCTGCCTTTCTGTAGCATCTGTAAGCATTTGGAGGTGATTTTCCATCCTTGGAAGTTCACCTTCCGTAAACTCTTTCCGCCCCCAAAGCTTTATGACATCATTCTGGACCCCTTTTTGGATTTTTGATTTGAGGTGAATTTATAGCCATGACCCTGCATTAGAACGTACTATAACTTCCAGATTCACATCCTCATTGCTTTAGACTTCTGTGTAGCTTACATCATCTTCACCAGTGTAAGACTAATCACAGGCCCTCACCACACACTTGTGCCTAATCTTCTCTTTCACCCTCCGTCACCGCCCCTCTTTGCCTCTGGGAGCCCGCATACAAATGTTCAGTGCCACCTGTTGGTTAGTGCTTGCTTTTTCTTCGCCTTGTAAGTGAGATTCTATGGTATTTGAATTTCTCACTGGGGCTTGTTACACTTCCCCTAAAACCCTCACAGCCATTCTGGTGGTCACAAATGGCTGGATTGCATCATTTGTTCCGGCTGAGTGGTATACCATTGTGTGGCTATAGCCCATCTTCCTTCTCCAATCATCCCTTGCTGGACACCAGGGTGCTTTCCAAGTCTTGGATATCAGGAGTAAGACTGTGGTGAACACAGCCATGCACATGTCTTTATGCGGTAGTCTTTCTGACTGTTTTGGATAAGCAAGCGGCAGATTAATAGCTGGGTCATACGGGACATGGATACTTAAACTTCTGAGGCAGTTCCACACCTTTGGCATCGTGGCTGCACCGGGTTACACTCCCACCAGCAGTGCAGGAGGCTTCCCTTCTCTCCACCTCCTCTCTGACACTTGTTATTTCCTGTCTGCTTCCTTCTAGCCATGCTGACCACAGTGAGCTGCCATGGCCTTGCAGTATGGATTTGCATTTTCCTGAGACTTCATGATGGTGAACAAGTTTTCATGCACCTACTGGCCCTCTTTCTGTCTTCTTCGGAGAAATCTCTGCTTCCATCTTTTGACCAGGTTTTCATTGGCTTGTTTTTTTTCTTGTGGAGACGTGCGAGTTGATTGTATCTTTGGGCTTTTCACCCCTTGTCCGATGTGTGGTTTGCAAACATCCTCTCCCAATCGTTGTGGTGTCTTAGTATTCAGTTGATGGTTTCCTTGAGTGGGCAGAAGTGTGTGCGTTTGATGTGGTCCCGTTTGTTTCTTGTTTCCTTTGTTGCCCTTGCCCAGTCAGACATGCTTCTTCCAAATAGGCGGCTCAGACAGATGGCAAAGAGCACTCTGCCTAGGTCTTCTCCTACAAGGTTCACGGTTTCAAGTCTGCCATTCAAGGCTTTAATCCATTTCAGGTGGTGTGTGTGCCAGGTGTAACATCATGGTGTACTCTCGTTGTGTTCCATGTGGCTGTGCAGGCTTCCCAGCACCGTTTATTGTAGAGACTCTCCTTCCTCCGCTGTCTCCACTTGGCTCCCTGGTCCAAAATGGGCTGTCCATGTAAGTTTGAGTTGGGCTCTGGGCTCTCAATTGTTTTGCATGGGTCTTCATGCCTGTTTTGGGGCCCAGACTGTGCCGTTTCGGTACCTAGCGCTTCGTCCTCTATGTTGAAATCAGAAATTGTGACACGTGCTGCTTTGTTCGTTTTCCTGAGGATTCCTTTGCCTAGTCAGGGTCTCGTGTTGCTGGCTAGAAACTTTAGGATTCTCTCTTCTTCTCTGTGGCAAATACTGCTGCAACTTTGACTGGGATTGCATGGAATCCAGAGATTCCTTACTGCGGTATGAACCTTTCAAGTGTGTTAATCCTTCCATTCCTCGATCCCTCGATATCTTTTTTTTTCTTGTGTCTTCTTGAGTTTCTTTCCCCAAAGGTTTGCTAGTTTTTCAATTAACATAGAATTCACCTGTTTTGCTAAGGTTATTCACAGAGATCCTATTCTTCGTAATGGCAAGCTCCTGTTTTTTTGTTTTTTTTTTCCTTAGCTTCAGTTTTTCTGTTCTTTGCAACTTTTAATTGGTTTTGTTTTGGCACAAGTGCATTGCTGTGCTCACATCTGCTGGCAATGCTCCTGTATTTGCTGTGGAAGTCTGGCCCTGTCCAACGTCCCTTCCCATCTGCCTCTACTCTACCTCGGACGCCTGCACCAGAACAACTGAAGCAGTGGTGAGGAGGCCCAAACCGAGGATTCCACCCAGCCCATACTGGGCCACAGACCCAGAAGGTGCGGACCTCACCACTGCACCACCGGCCGGCCACTTACATGTTCAGTGGCAACGTGCAGTTGAGTGCAACGGGAGTTAAATATACTAGTGAGCCCAACTCTAGCACTGTGTAGATGAGGCTAGGTTGTTTTTCGGGTCCATTGTGATGTCAGAGGATTTGTCATAATTGTGTCTCTGAGGTCCAGCATGCTTCCTGGATACAGGTTTCAGAGCCTGCTTGGAGCAGTCTCATAACTCACCCTTCCCAGTTAGCCCATGCTTGACCTTCGCTGCCGTTTTTTGGCTTGTGAATTTCTCTGACTTTCAAACGTTCCAGCAGAGTCTGTCTAAAGACGGACATCATCTTTCATTGTGGATAATTCAGGTGTGATTTCTGTTCACCTTCCATTTTCTGGGTCCTCTTTTTCTTTTCCATAGTATACTCGTCATGGTCTTTCTCAGCTATCTCCCTTAGACATGCTTATCAGTCCGTTCTCCTTCATTCCAAGGGATTAGTTTGTATTTCTTTAATCGCTGTATGTTCTCTAGGGTGAGGTGTGAGTGCTTTCGTGACTCTTGGTTGTTGTCCTTGAATTTGCACCGGTCACTTGTAGGACTCTTGGCTACCCTAGCCTAGGTCAAACTAAGCACTGAGAACACGTGGTCATGTGGGTTGGTTTGACATCCTGAGATCAGAAACTCCAAATTCGAGGTGGTCCTGGCAACCCCCTTCACGGACACAATGTCTCCAAGACAACTTAGACAAATCGGATGAATTCCACTCTCCAGGAAAGATATTTTTCTGTCTCTTTTCCGGATTTGGGAAGTTTCGAACTTGACCCCTGATCCTTGAACGTTCCCCTAGATTCCGTCCAGATACGGGCTTACTTACTTTTTATAGGGTGTGCCATTTGTTTGCCCTACATCCTCTACCCTGGCCTGTTTATTTTTCTTGAAACACAACTGTAAAGTTCTAATTTTCGTGCAACTTCCTTACATATGGTGTCAAAACACATAATCAATAATCCTTCTACGGCAAGAGGTAGGGGGAGAGAATTTCGATGGAGGCAAACAGAGCACACTAGCCTGGGAGGGCAGCCTTCACGAAGGAACGAAGCCCTGTGGAAGAGGGTGCTTTTCAGCACCCTTGTAGAGCACTTCCAAACAAAGAGACATACCCCAAGCGTGACAGGGCTCCATTCCTTCAAGGCTTCCAAGACATCTCTTGGGACACATTACCATGTGCCCAGTGGGCCCACGTGACACCAGAGCTTCGGAAAAAGAGACTGACCTGCAAAGAATGCTATGGGCCTTGGAAAGGAGGCATCGATTCTTCTCTTCAATGTCCTCAAGACATCTTTCTTGACTTTGCATTATGCTTAAGGCACAAGGGCACTGTAGGTGTGATGAACGCCAAGTCCGGCCACTTGTTTCCAATGAAGTTGCAAGCTTGAATCAGCATGACCTCCCCATAGACTTGAATAGATGACAATGTTCTCCTCTCCGTGCCTGTCCCTCTATTCTCACTTGTGGCCTAGGGTTCCTTTCTTATCCCTTGCATCAGACTCTGTTTTATCTCTTCTAGTTTCTGTGCCTGCTTTCTGTTTGCCAAACCTGTTTCTGGGTATCTGTCCCTTTAATAGCCTAGCCTAGGCCAATCCTCAGACTGTAACCATGCGGCCACCCTGGGGGACATGTTCACCGTGATGTCATAAGCGACCTCAAAATTCGAAGTTGTCCTGACAACCTCCGTGCACACAGAGTTTCACAGCCATCTCAGACCAGTCTGACTCCTCACCCTGTCTAGGTAGGATAGTTTTCCTTTTTCTGCAATTGTTGTCAGTTTCTATCTTTCTCCTTGAACTTCGAAAGGGCTCCTACATTCTCTCTAGACACTGGTTTCACTCCTGTAAGATTATCCTGGGTTTTATCTCTTATATCTTGGGTAGATGGCAAAATGGGTGGACCTTACCCAGAAAAAGTCCTGGACTCCCTCACAAGTTGAAGTTGCCCAGGGAATGTTCTCATGCACAATGATGGTGTCATCTCGTGGCACTCTGCCAATTCCACCTTGGCAGGTCACAAGTTTTCCTTCCTTCTGCCTTTGGGAAGTGTACCAGATACTTCCATAGATTGTAATATTCTTATGGTTCCTTTTCTTGTGCGTATTGATAACGTATCCTCACAATTGCTGCTTATTTATGATCTCTGCCCGCACCATACCATGAAATCTATATTTCCTAACACTACTAATGTGATATGCACTCGTAATGTGAAACAGTGAGGCCCGGGCCGCCCAAGCGGAATGTGGGCACTTACCTGCTCCACCACAGGGCCGGCCCTGAATTGTACTTTTGGACCAACCTTTTGCCTGAACTTGGGAAGACGTGGGCCTGTTTGGATTATTCGTGAAGGTGATTAGTAATAACATCATGGACGGTAACATTTTCCGTTCGTTCATGGGTTTAGGACTGATCATGTTCTCTTCGTAGTATTCCTCTTCACCTATTTGGAATGGTCTGCCTTTCTGTAGCATCTGTAAGCATTTGGAGGTGATTTTCCATCCTTGGAAGTTCACCTTCCGTAAACTCTTTCCGCCCCCAAAGCTTTATGACATCATTCTGGACCCCTTTTTGGATTTTTGATTTGAGGTGAATTTATAGCCATGACCCTGCATTAGAACGTACTATAACTTCCAGATTCACATCCTCATTGCTTTAGACTTCTGTGTAGCTTACATCATCTTCACCAGTGTAAGACTAATCACAGGCCCTCACCACACACTTGTGCCTAATCTTCTCTTTCACCCTCCGTCACCGCCCCTCTTTGCCTCTGGGAGCCCGCATACAAATGTTCAGTGCCACCTGTTGGTTAGTGCTTGCTTTTTCTTCGCCTTGTAAGTGAGATTCTATGGTATTTGAATTTCTCACTGGGGCTTGTTACACTTCCCCTAAAACCCTCACAGCCATTCTGGTGGTCACAAATGGCTGGATTGCATCATTTGTTCCGGCTGAGTGGTATACCATTGTGTGGCTATAGCCCATCTTCCTTCTCCAATCATCCCTTGCTGGACACCAGGGTGCTTTCCAAGTCTTGGATATCAGGAGTAAGACTGTGGTGAACACAGCCATGCACATGTCTTTATGCGGTAGTCTTTCTGACTGTTTTGGATAAGCAAGCGGCAGATTAATAGCTGGGTCATACGGGACATGGATACTTAAACTTCTGAGGCAGTTCCACACCTTTGGCATCGTGGCTGCACCGGGTTACACTCCCACCAGCAGTGCAGGAGGCTTCCCTTCTCTCCACCTCCTCTCTGACACTTGTTATTTCCTGTCTGCTTCCTTCTAGCCATGCTGACCACAGTGAGCTGCCATGGCCTTGCAGTTTGGATTTGCATTTTCCTGAGACTTCATGATGGTGAACAAGTTTTCATGCACCTACTGGCCCTCTTTCTGTCTTCTTCGGAGAAATCTCTGCTTCCATCTTTTGACCAGGTTTTCATTGGCTTGTTTTTTTCCTTGTGGAGACGTGCGAGTTGATTGCATCTTTGGGCTTTTCACCCCTTGTCCGATGTGTGGTTTGCAAACATCCTCTCCCAATCGTTGTGGTGTCTTAGTATTCAGTTGATGGTTTCCTTGAGTGGGCAGAAGTGTGTGCATTTGATGTGGTCCCGTTTGTTTCTTGTTTCCTTTGTTGCCCTTGCCCAGTCAGACATGCTTCTTCCAAATAGGCGGCTCAGACAGATGGCAAAGAGCACTCTGCCTAGGTCTTCTCCTACAAGGTTCACGGTTTCAAGTCTGCCATTCAAGGCTTTAATCCATTTCAGGTGGTGTGTGTGCCAGGTGTAACATCATGGTGTACTCTCGTTGTGTTCCATGTGGCTGTGCAGGCTTCCCAGCACCGTTTATTGTAGAGACTCTCCTTCCTCCGCTGTCTCCACTTGGCTCCCTGGTCCAAAATGGGCTGTCCATGTAAGTTTGAGTTGGGCTCTGGGCTCTCAATTGTTTTGCATGGGTCTTCATGCCTGTTTTGGGGCCCAGACTGTGCCGTTTCGGTACCTAGCGCTTCGTCCTCTATGTTGAAATCAGAAATTGTGACACGTGCTGCTTTGTTCGTTTTCCTGAGGATTCCTTTGCCTAGTCAGGGTCTCGTGTTGCTGGCTAGAAACTTTAGGATTCTCTCTTCTTCTCTGTGGCAAATACTGCTGCAACTTTGACTGGGATTGCATGGAATCCAGAGATTCCTTACTGCGGTATGAACCTTTCAAGTGTGTTAATCCTTCCATTCCTCGATCCCTCGATATCTTTTTTTTTCTTGTGTCTTCTTGAGTTTCTTTCCCCAAAGGTTTGCTAGTTTTTGAATTAACATAGAATTCACCTGTTTTGCTAAGGTTATTCACAGAGATCCTATTCTTCGTAATGGCAAGCTCCTGTTTTTTTTTTTTTTTTTTCCTTAGCTTCAGTTTTTCTATTCTTTGCAACTTTTAATTGGTTTTGTTTTGGCACAAGTGCATTGCTGTGCTCACATCTGCTGGCAATGCTCCTGTATTTGCTGTGGAAGTCTGGCCCTGTCCAACGTCCCTTCCCATCTGCCTCTACTCTACCTCGGACGCCTGCACCAGAACAACTGAAGCAGTGGTGAGGAGGCCCAAACCGAGGATTCCACCCAGCCCATACTGGGCCACAGACCCAGAAGGTGCGGACCTCACCACTGCACCACCGGCCGGCCACTTACATGTTCAGTGGCAACGTGCAGTTGAGTGCAATGGGAGTTAAATATACTAGTGAGCCCAACTCTAGCACTGTGTAGATGAGGCTAGGTTGTTTTTCGGGTCCATTGTGATGTCAGAGGATTTGTCATAATTGTGTCTCTGAGGTCCAGCATGCTTCCTGGATACAGGTTTCAGAGCCTGCTTGGAGCAGTCTCATAACTCACCCTTCCCAGTTAGCCCATGCTTGACCTTCGCTGCCGTTTTTTGGCTTGTGAATTTCTCTGACTTTCAAACGTTCCAGCAGAGTCTGTCTAAAGACGGACATCATCTTTCATTGTGGATAATTCAGGTGTGATTTCTGTTCACCTTCCATTTTCTGGGTCCTCTTTTTCTTTTCCATAGTATACTCGTCATGGTCTTTCTCAGCTATCTCCCTTAGACATGCTTATCAGTCCGTTCTCCTTCATTCCAAGGGATTAGTTTGTATTTCTTTAATCGCTGTATGTTCTCTAGGGTGAGGTGTGAGTGCTTTCGTGACTCTTGGTTGTTGTCCTTGAATTTGCACCGGTCACTTGTAGGACTCTTGGCTACCCTAGCCTAGGTCAAACTAAGCACTGAGAACACGTGGTCATGTGGGTTGGTTTGACATCCTGAGATCAGAAACTCCAAATTCGAGGTGGTCCTGGCAACCCCCTTCACGGACACAATGTCTCCAAGACAACTTAGACAAATCGGATGAATTCCACTCTCCAGGAAAGATATTTTTCTGTCTCTTTTCCGGATTTGGGAAGTTTCGAACTTGACCCCTGATCCTTGAACGTTCCCCTAGATTCCGTCCAGATACGGGCTTACTTAATTTTTATAGGGTGTGCCATTTGTTTGCCCTACATCCTCTACGCTGGCCTGTTTATTTTTCTTGAAACACAACTGTAAAGTTCTAATTTTCGTGCAACTTCCTTACATATGGTGTCAAAACACATAATCAATAATCCTTCTACGGCAAGAGGTAGGGGGAGAGAATTTCGATGGAGGCAAACAGAGCACACTAGCCTGGGAGGGCAGCCTTCACGAAGGAACGAAGCCCTGTGGAAGAGGGTGCTTTTCAGCACCCTTGTAGAGCACTTCCAAACAAAGAGACATACCCCAAGCGTGACAGGGCTCCATTCCTTCAAGGCTTCCAAGACATCTCTTGGGACACATTACCATGTGCCCAGTGGGCCCACGTGACACCAGAGCTTCGGAAAAAGAGACTGACCTTCAAAGAATGCTATGGGCCTTGGAAAGGAGGCATCGATTCTTCTCTTCAATGTCCTCAAGACATCTTTCTTGACTTTGCATTATGCTTAAGGCACAAGGGCACTGTAGGTGTGATGAACGCCAAGTCCGGCCACTTGTTTCCAATGAAGTTGCAAGCTTGAATCAGCATGACCTCCCCATAGACTTGAATAGATGACAATGTTCTCCTCTCCGTGCCTGTCCCTCTATTCTCACTTGTGGCCTAGGGTTAGTTTCTTATCCCTTGCATCAGACTCTGTTTTATCTCTTCTAGTTTCTGTGACTGCTTTCTGTTTGCCAAACCTGTTTCTGGGTATCTGTCCCTTTAATAGCCTAGCCTAGGCCAATCCTCAGACTGTAACCATGCGGCCACCCTGGGGGACATGTTCACCGTGATGTCATAAGCGACCTCAAAATTCGAAGTTGTCCTGACAACCTCCGTGCACACAGAGTTTCACAGCCATCTCAGACCAGTCTGACTCCTCACCCTGTCTAGGTAGGATAGTTTTCCTTTTTCTGCAATTGTTGTCAGTTTCTATCTTTCTCCTTGAACTTCGAAAGGGCTCCTACATTCTCTCTAGACACTGGTTTCACTCCTGTAAGATTATCCTGGGTTTTATCTCTTATATCTTGGGTAGATGGCAAAATGGGTGGACCTTACCCAGAAAAAGTCCTGGACTCCCTCACAAGTTGAAGTTGCCCAGGGAATGTTCTGATGCACAATGATGGTGTCATCTCGTGGCACTCTGCCAATTCCACCTTGGCAGGTCACAAGTTTTCCTTCCTTCTGCCTTTGGGAAGTGTACCAGATACTTCCATAGATTGTAATATTCTTATGGTTCCTTTTCTTGTGCGTATTGATAACGTATCCTCACAATTGCTGCTTATTTATGATCTCTGCCCGCACCATACCATGAAATCTATATTTCCTAACACTACTAATGTGATATGCACTCGTAATGTGAAACAGTGAGGCCCGGGCCGCCCAAGCGGAATGTGGGCACTTACCTGCTCCACCACAGGGCCGGCCCTGAATTGTACTTTTGGACCAACCTTTTGCCTGAACTTGGGAAGACGTGGGCCTGTTTGGATTATTCGTGAAGGTGATTAGTAATAACATCATGGACGGTAACATTTTCCGTTCGTTCATGGGTTTAGGACTGATCATGTTCTCTTCGTAGTATTCCTCTTCACCTATTTGGAATGGTCTGCCTTTCTGTAGCATCTGTAAGCATTTGGAGGTGATTTTCCATCCTTGGAAGTTCACCTTCCATAAACTCTTTCCGCCCCCAAAGCTTTATGACATCATTCTGGACCCCGTTTTGGATTTTTGATTTGAGGTGAATTTATAGCCATGACCCTGCATTAGAACGTACTATAACTTCCAGATTCACATCCTCATTGCTTTAGACTTCTGTGTAGCTTACATCATCTTCACCAGTGTAAGACTAATCACAGGCCCTCACCACACACTTGTGCCTAATCTTCTCTTTCACCCTCCGTCACCGCCCCTCTTTGCCTCTGGGAGCCCGCATACAAATGTTCAGTGCCACCTGTTGGTTAGTGCTTGCTTTTTCTTCTCCTTGTAAGTGAGATTCTATGGTATTTGAATTTCTCACTGGGGCTTGTTACACTTCCCCTAAAACCCTCACAGCCATTCTGGTGGTCACAAATGGCTGGATTGCATCATTTGTTCCGGCTGAGTGGTATACCATTGTGTGGCTATAGCCCATCTTCCTTCTCCAATCATCCCTTGCTGGACACCAGGGTGCTTTCCAAGTCTTGGATATCAGGAGTAAGACTGTGGTGAACACAGCCATGCACATGTCTTTATGCGGTAGTCTTTCTGACTGTTTTGGATAAGCAAGCGGCAGATTAATAGCTGGGTCATACGGGACATGGATACTTAAATTTCTGAGGCAGTTCCACACCTTTGGCATCGTGGCTGCACCGGGTTACACTCCCACCAGCAGTGCAGGAGGCTTCCCTTCTCTCCACCTCCTCTCTGACACTTGTTATTTCCTGTCTGCTTCCTTCTAGCCATGCTGACCACAGTGAGCTGCCATGGCCTTGCAGTTTGGATTTGCATTTTCCTGAGACTTCATGATGGTGAACAAGTTTTCATGCACCTACTGGCCCTCTTTCTGTCTTCTTCGGAGAAATCTCTGCTTCCATCTTTTGACCAGGTTTTCATTGGCTTGTTTTTTTTCTTGTGGAGACGTGCGAGTTGATTGTATCTTTGGGCTTTTCACCCCTTGTCCGATGTGTGGTTTGCAAACATCCTCTCCCAATTGTTGTGGTGTCTTAGTATTCAGTTGATGGTTTCCTTGAGTGGGCAGAAGTGTGTGCATTTGATGTGGTCCCGTTTGTTTCTTGTTTCCTTTGTTGCCCTTGCCCAGTCAGACATGCTTCTTCCAAATAGGCGGCTCAGACAGATGGCAAAGAGCACTCTGCCTAGGTCTTCTCCTACAAGGTTCACGGTTTCAAGTCTGCCATTCAAGGCTTTAATCCATTTCAGGTGGTGTGTGTGCCAGGTGTAACATCATGGTGTACTCTCGTTGTGTTCCATGTGGCTGTGCAGGCTTCCCAGCACCGTTTATTGTAGAGACTCTCCTTTCTCCGCTGTCTCCACTTGGCTCCCTGGTCCAAAATGGGCTGTCCATGTAAGTTTGAGTTGGGCTCTGGGCTCTCAATTGTTTTGCATGGGTCTTCATGCCTGTTTTGGGGCCCAGACTGTGCCGTTTCGGTACCTAGCGCTTCGTCCTCTATGTTGAAATCAGAAATTGTGACACGTGCTGCTTTGTTCGTTTTCCTGAGGATTCCTTTGCCTAGTCAGGGTCTCGTGTTGCTGGCTAGAAACTTTAGGATTCTCTCTTCTTCTCTGTGGCAAATACTGCTGCAACTTTGACTGGGATTGCATGGAATCCAGAGATTCCTTACTGCGGTATGAACCTTTCAAGTGTGTTAATCCTTCCATTCCTCGATCCCTCGATATCTTTTTTTTTCTTGTGTCTTCTTGAGTTTCTTTCCCCAAAGGTTTGCTAGTTTTTGAATTAACATAGAATTCACCTGTTTTGCTAAGGTTATTCACAGAGATCCTATTCTTCGTAATGGCAAGCTCCTGTTTTTTTTTTTTTTTTTTCCTTAGCTTCAGTTTTTCTATTCTTTGCAACTTTTAATTGGTTTTGTTTTGGCACAAGTGCATTGCTGTGCTCACATCTGCTGGCAATGCTCCTGTATTTGCTGTGGAAGTCTGGCCCTGTCCAACGTCCCTTCCCATCTGCCTCTACTCTACCTCGGACGCCTGCACCAGAACAACTGAAGCAGTGGTGAGGAGGCCCAAACCGAGGATTCCACCCAGCCCATACTGGGCCACAGACCCAGAAGGTGCGGACCTCACCACTGCACCACCGGCCGGCCACTTACATGTTCAGTGGCAACGTGCAGTTGAGTGCAACGGGAGTTAAATATACTAGTGAGCCCAACTCTAGCACTGTGTAGATGAGGCTAGGTTGTTTTTCGGGTCCATTGTGATGTCAGAGGATTTGTCATAATTGTGTCTCTGAGGTCCAGCATGCTTCCTGGATACAGGTTTCAGAGCCTGCTTGGAGCAGTCTCATAACTCACCCTTCCCAGTTAGCCCATGCTTGACCTTCGCTGCCGTTTTTTGGCTTGTGAATTTCTCTGACTTTCAAACGTTCCAGCAGAGTCTGTCTAAAGACGGACATCATCTTTCATTGTGGATAATTCAGGTGTGATTTCTGTTCACCTTCCATTTTCTGGGTCCTCTTTTTCTTTTCCATAGTATACTCGTCATGGTCTTTCTCAGCTATCTCCCTTAGACATGCTTATCAGTCCGTTCTCCTTCATTCCGAGGGATTAGTTTGTATTTCTTTAATCGCTGTATGTTCTCTAGGGTGAGGTGTGAGTGCTTTCGTGACTCTTGGTTGTTGTCCTTGAATTTGCACCGGTCACTTGTAGGACTCTTGGCTATCCTAGCCTAGGTCAAACTAAGCACTGAGAACACGTGGTCATGTGGGTTGGTTTGACATCCTGAGATCAGAAACTCCAAATTCGAGGTGGTCCTGGCAACTCCCTTCACGGACACAATGTTTCCAAGACAACTTAGACAAATCGGATGAATTCCACTCTCCAGGAAAGATATTTTTCTGTCTCTTTTCCGGATTTGGGAAGTTTCGAACTTGACCCCTGATCCTTGAACGTTCCCCTAGATTCCGTCCAGATACGGGCTTACTTAATTTTTATAGGGTGTGCCATTTGTTTGCCCTACATCCTCTACCCTGGCCTGTTTATTTTTCTTGAAACACAACTGTAAAGTTCTAATTTTCGTGCAACTTCCTTACATATGGTGTCAAAACACATAATCAATAATCCTTCTACGGCAAGAGGTAGGGGGAGAGAATTTCGATGGAGGCAAACAGAGCACACTAGCCTGGGAGGGCAGCCTTCACGAAGGAACGAAGCCCTGTGGAAGAGGGTGCTTTTCAGCACCCTTGTAGAGCACTTCCAAACAAAGAGACATACCCCAAGCGTGACAGGGCTCCATTCCTTCAAGGCTTCCAAGACATCTCTTGGGACACATTACCATGTGCCCAGTGGGCCCACGTGACACCAGAGCTTCGGAAAAAGAGACTGACCTTCAAAGAATGCTATGGGCCTTGGAAAGGAGGCATCGATTCTTCTCTTCAATGTCCTCAAGACATCTTTCTTGACTTTGCATTATGCTTAAGGCACAAGGGCACTGTAGGTGTGATGAACGCCAAGTCCGGCCACTTGTTTCCAATGAAGTTGCAAGCTTGAATCAGCATGACCTCCCCATAGACTTGAATAGATGACAATGTTCTCCTCTCCGTGCCTGTCCCTCTATTCTCACTTGTGGCCTAGGGTTCCTTTCTTATCCCTTGCATCAGACTCTGTTTTATCTCTTCTAGTTTCTGTGCCTGCTTTCTGTTTGCCAAACCTGTTTCTGGGTGTCTGTCCCTTTAATAGCCTAGCCTAGGCCAATCCTCAGACTGTAACCATGCGGCCACCCTGGGGGACATGTTCACCGTGATGTCATAAGCGACCTCAAAATTCGAAGTTGTCCTGACAACCTCCGTGCACACAGAGTTTCACAGCCATCTCAGACCAGTCTGACTCCTCACCCTGTCTAGGTAGGATAGTTTTCCTTTTTCTGCAATTGTTGTCAGTTTCTATCTTTCTCCTTGAACTTCGAAAGGGCTCCTACATTCTCTCTAGACACTGGTTTCACTCCTGTAAGATTATCCTGGGTTTTATCTCTTATATCTTGGGTAGATGGCAAAATGGGTGGACCTTACCCAGAAAAAGTCCTGGACTCCCTCACAAGTTGAAGTTGCCCAGGGAATGTTCTGATGCACAATGATGGTGTCATCTCGTGGCACTCTGCCAATTCCACCTTGGCAGGTCACAAGATTTCCTTCCTTCTGCCTTTGGGAAGTGTACCAGATACTTCCATAGATTGTAATATTCTTATGGTTCCTTTTCTTGTGCGTATTGATAACGTATCCTCACAATTGCTGCTTATTTATGATCTCTGCCCGCACCATACCATGAAATCTATATTTCCTAACACTACTAATGTGATATGCACTCGTAATGTGAAACAGTGAGGCCCGGGCCGCCCAAGCGGAATGTGGGCACTTACCTGCTCCACCACAGGGCCGGCCCTGAATTGTACTTTTGGACCAACCTTTTGCCTGAACTTGGGAAGACGTGGGCCTGTTTGGATTATTCGTGAAGGTGATTAGTAATAACATCATGGACGGTAACATTTTCCGTTCGTTCATGGGTTTAGGACTGATCATGTTCTCTTCGTAGTATTCCTCTTCACCTATTTGGAATGGTCTGCCTTTCTGTAGCATCTGTAAGCATTTGGAGGTGATTTTCCATCCTTGGAAGTTCACCTTCCGTAAACTCTTTCCGCCCCCAAAGCTTTATGACATCATTCTGGACCCCGTTTTGGATTTTTGATTTGAGGTGAATTTATAGCCATGACCCTGCATTAGAACGTACTATAACTTCCAGATTCACATCCTCATTGCTTTAGACTTCTGTGTAGCTTACATCATCTTCACCAGTGTAAGACTAATCACAGGCCCTCACCACACACTTGTGCCTAATCTTCTCTTTCACCCTCCGTCACCGCCCCTCTTTGCCTCTGGGAGCCCGCATACAAATGTTCAGTGCCACCTGTTGGTTAGTGCTTGCTTTTTCTTCGCCTTGTAAGTGAGATTCTATGGTATTTGAATTTCTCACTGGGGCTTGTTACACTTCCCCTAAAACCCTCACAGCCATTCTGGTGGTCACAAATGGCTGGATTGCATCATTTGTTCCGGCTGAGTGGTATACCATTGTGTGGCTATAGCCCATCTTCCTTCTCCAATCATCCCTTGCTGGACACCAGGGTGCTTTCCAAGTCTTGGATATCAGGAGTAAGACGGTGGTGAACACAGCCATGCACATGTCTTTATGCGGTAGTCTTTCTGACTTTTTTGGATAAGCAAGCGGCAGATTAATAGCTGGGTCATACGGGACATGGATACTTAAACTTCTGAGGCAGTTCCACACCTTTGGCATCGTGGCTGCACCGGGTTACACTCCCACCAGCAGTGCAGGAGGCTTCCCTTCTCTCCACCTCCTCTCTGACACTTGTTATTTCCTGTCTGCTTCCTTCTAGCCATGCTGACCACAGTGAGCTGCCATGGCCTTGCAGTTTGGATTTGCATTTTCCTGAGACTTCATGATGGTGAACAAGTTTTCGTGCACCTACTGGCCCTCTTTCTGTCTTCTTCGGAGAAATCTCTGCTTCCATCTTTTGACCAGGTTTTCATTGGCTTGTTTTTTTTCTTGTGGAGACGTGCGAGTTGATTGTATCTTTGGGCTTTTCACCCCTTGTCCGATGTGTGGTTTGCAAACATCCTCTCCCAATTGTTGTGGTGTCTTAGTATTCAGTTGATGGTTTCCTTGAGTGGGCAGAAGTGTGTGCATTTGATGTGGTCCCGTTTGTTTCTTGTTTCCTTTGTTGCCCTTGCCCAGTCAGACATGCTTCTTCCAAATAGGCGGCTCAGACAGATGGCAAAGAGCACTCTGCCTAGGTCTTCTCCTACAAGGTTCACGGTTTCAAGTCTGCCATTCAAGGCTTTAATCCATTTCAGGTGGTGTGTGTGCCAGGTGTAACATCATGGTGTACTCTCGTTGTGTTCCATGTGGCTGTGCAGGCTTCCCAGCACCGTTTATTGTAGAGACTCTCCTTCCTCCGCTGTCTCCACTTGGCTCCCTGGTCCAAAATGGGCTGTCCATGTAAGTTTGAGTTGGGCTCTGGGCTCTCAATTGTTTTGCATGGGTCTTCATGCCTGTTTTGGGGCCCAGACTGTGCCGTTTCGGTACCTAGCGCTTCGTCCTCTATGTTGAAATCAGAAATTGTGACACGTGCTGCTTTGTTCGTTTTCCTGAGGATTCCTTTGCCTAGTCAGGGTCTCGTGTTGCTGGCTAGAAACTTTAGGATTCTCTCTTCTTCTCTGTGGCAAATACTGCTGCAACTTTGACTGGGATTGCATGGAATCCAGAGATTCCTTACTGCGGTATGAACCTTTCAAGTGTGTTAATCCTTCCATTCCTCGATCCCTCGATATCTTTTTTTTTCTTGTGTCTTCTTGAGTTTCTTTCCCCAAAGGTTTGCTAGTTTTTGAATTAACATAGAATTCACCTGTTTTGCTAAGGTTATTCACAGAGATCCTATTCTTCGTAATGGCAAGCTCCTGTTTTTTTTTTTTTTTTTTCCTTAGCTTCAGTTTTTCTATTCTTTGCAACTTTTAATTGGTTTTGTTTTGGCACAAGTGCATTGCTGTGCTCACATCTGCTGGCAATGCTCCTGTATTTGCTGTGGAAGTCTGGCCCTGTCCAACGTCCCTTCCCATCTGCCTCTACTCTACCTCGGACGCCTGCACCAGAACAACTGAAGCAGTGGTGAGGAGGCCCAAACCGAGGATTCCACCCAGCCCATACTGGGCCACAGACCCAGAAGGTGCGGACCTCACCACTGCACCACCGGCCGGCCACTTACATGTTCAGTGGCAACGTGCAGTTGAGTGCAACGGGAGTTAAATATACTAGTGAGCCCAACTCTAGCACTGTGTAGATGAGGCTAGGTTGTTTTTCGGGTCCATTGTGATGTCAGAGGATTTGTCATAATTGTGTCTCTGAGGTCCAGCATGCTTCCTGGATACAGGTTTCAGAGCCTGCTTGGAGCAGTCTCATAACTCACCCTTCCCAGTTAGCCCATGCTTGACCTTCGCTGCCGTTTTTTGGCTTGTGAATTTCTCTGACTTTCAAACGTTCCAGCAGAGTCTGTCTAAAGACGGACATCATCTTTCATTGTGGATAATTCAGGTGTGATTTCTGTTCACCTTCCATTTTCTGGGTCCTCTTTTTCTTTTCCATAGTATACTCGTCATGGTCTTTCTCAGCTATCTCCCTTAGACATGCTTATCAGTCCGTTCTCCTTCATTCCGAGGGATTAGTTTGTATTTCTTTAATCGCTGTATGTTCTCTAGGGTGAGGTGTGAGTGCTTTCGTGACTCTTGGTTGTTGTCCTTGAATTTGCACCGGTCACTTGTAGGACTCTTGGCTATCCTAGCCTAGGTCAAACTAAGCACTGAGAACACGTGGTCATGTGGGTTGGTTTGACATCCTGAGATCAGAAACTCCAAATTCGAGGTGGTCCTGGCAACTCCCTTCACGGACACAATGTTTCCAAGACAACTTAGACAAATCGGATGAATTCCACTCTCCAGGAAAGATATTTTTCTGTCTCTTTTCCGGATTTGGGAAGTTTCGAACTTGACCCCTGATCCTTGAACGTTCCCCTAGATTCCGTCCAGATACGGGCTTACTTAATTTTTATAGGGTGTGCCATTTGTTTGCCCTACATCCTCTACCCTGGCCTGTTTATTTTTCTTGAAACACAACTGTAAAGTTCTAATTTTCGTGCAACTTCCTTACATATGGTGTCAAAACACATAATCAATAATCCTTCTACGGCAAGAGGTAGGGGGAGAGAATTTCGATGGAGGCAAACAGAGCACACTAGCCTGGGAGGGCAGCCTTCACGAAGGAACGAAGCCCTGTGGAAGAGGGTGCTTTTCAGCACCCTTGTAGAGCACTTCCAAACAAAGAGACATACCCCAAGCGTGACAGGGCTCCATTCCTTCAAGGCTTCCAAGACATCTCTTGGGACACATTACCATGTGCCCAGTGGGCCCACGTGACACCAGAGCTTCGGAAAAAGAGACTGACCTTCAAAGAATGCTATGGGCCTTGGAAAGGAGGCATCGATTCTTCTCTTCAATGTCCTCAAGACATCTTTCTTGACTTTGCATTATGCTTAAGGCACAAGGGCACTGTAGGTGTGATGAACGCCAAGTCCGGCCACTTGTTTCCAATGAAGTTGCAAGCTTGAATCAGCATGACCTCCCCATAGACTTGAATAGATGACAATGTTCTCCTCTCCGTGCCTGTCCCTCTATTCTCACTTGTGGCCTAGGGTTCCTTTCTTATCCCTTGCATCAGACTCTGTTTTATCTCTTCTAGTTTCTGTGCCTGCTTTCTGTTTGCCAAACCTGTTTCTGGGTGTCTGTCCCTTTAATAGCCTAGCCTAGGCCAATCCTCAGACTGTAACCATGCGGCCACCCTGGGGGACATGTTCACCGTGATGTCATAAGCGACCTCAAAATTCGAAGTTGTCCTGACAACCTCCGTGCACACAGAGTTTCACAGCCATCTCAGACCAGTCTGACTCCTCACCCTGTCTAGGTAGGATAGTTTTCCTTTTTCTGCAATTGTTGTCAGTTTCTATCTTTCTCCTTGAACTTCGAAAGGGCTCCTACATTCTCTCTAGACACTGGTTTCACTCCTGTAAGATTATCCTGGGTTTTATCTCTTATATCTTGGGTAGATGGCAAAATGGGTGGACCTTACCCAGAAAAAGTCCTGGACTCCCTCACAAGTTGAAGTTGCCCAGGGAATGTTCTGATGCACAATGATGGTGTCATCTCGTGGCACTCTGCCAATTCCACCTTGGCAGGTCACAAGTTTTCCTTCCTTCTGCCTTTGGGAAGTGTACCAGATACTTCCATAGATTGTAATATTCTTATGGTTCCTTTTCTTGTGCGTATTGATAACGTATCCTCACAATTGCTGCTTATTTATGATCTCTGCCCGCACCATACCATGAAATCTATATTTCCTAACACTACTAATGTGATATGCACTCGTAATGTGAAACAGTGAGGCCCGGGCCGCCCAAGCGGAATGTGGGCACTTACCTGCTCCACCACAGGGCCGGCCCTGAATTGTACTTTTGGACCAACCTTTTGCCTGAACTTGGGAAGACGTGGGCCTGTTTGGATTATTCGTGAAGGTGATTAGTAATAACATCATGGACGGTAACATTTTCCGTTCGTTCATGGGTTTAGGACTGATCATGTTCTCTTCGTAGTATTCCTCTTCACCTATTTGGAATGGTCTGCCTTTCTGTAGCATCTGTAAGCATTTGGAGGTGATTTTCCATCCTTGGAAGTTCACCTTCCGTAAACTCTTTCCGCCCCCAAAGCTTTATGACATCATTCTGGACCCCGTTTTGGATTTTTGATTTGAGGTGAATTTATAGCCATGACCCTGCATTAGAACGTACTATAACTTCCAGATTCACATCCTCATTGCTTTAGACTTCTGTGTAGCTTACATCATCTTCACCAGTGTAAGACTAATCACAGGCCCTCACCACACACTTGTGCCTAATCTTCTCTTTCACCCTCCGTCACCGCCCCTCTTTGCCTCTGGGAGCCCGCATACAAATGTTCAGTGCCACCTGTTGGTTAGTGCTTGCTTTTTCTTCGCCTTGTAAGTGAGATTCTATGGTATTTGAATTTCTCACTGGGGCTTGTTACACTTCCCCTAAAACCCTCACAGCCATTCTGGTGGTCACAAATGGCTGGATTGCATCATTTGTTCCGGCTGAGTGGTATACCATTGTGTGGCTATAGCCCATCTTCCTTCTCCAATCATCCCTTGCTGGACACCAGGGTGCTTTCCAAGTCTTGGATATCAGGAGTAAGACGGTGGTGAACACAGCCATGCACATGTCTTTATGCGGTAGTCTTTCTGACTTTTTTGGATAAGCAAGCGGCAGATTAATAGCTGGGTCATACGGGACATGGATACTTAAACTTCTGAGGCAGTTCCACACCTTTGGCATCGTGGCTGCACCGGGTTACACTCCCACCAGCAGTGCAGGAGGCTTCCCTTCTCTCCACCTCCTCTCTGACACTTGTTATTTCCTGTCTGCTTCCTTCTAGCCATGCTGACCACAGTGAGCTGCCATGGCCTTGCAGTTTGGATTTGCATTTTCCTGAGACTTCATGATGGTGAACAAGTTTTCGTGCACCTACTGGCCCTCTTTCTGTCTTCTTCGGAGAAATCTCTGCTTCCATCTTTTGACCAGGTTTTCATTGGCTTGTTTTTTTTCTTGTGGAGACGTGCGAGTTGATTGTATCTTTGGGCTTTTCACCCCTTGTCCGATGTGTGGTTTGCAAACATCCTCTCCCAATTGTTGTGGTGTCTTAGTATTCAGTTGATGGTTTCCTTGAGTGGGCAGAAGTGTGTGCATTTGATGTGGTCCCGTTTGTTTCTTGTTTCCTTTGTTGCCCTTGCCCAGTCAGACATGCTTCTTCCAAATAGGCGGCTCAGACAGATGGCAAAGAGCACTCTGCCTAGGTCTTCTCCTACAAGGTTCACGGTTTCAAGTCTGCCATTCAAGGCTTTAATCCATTTCAGGTGGTGTGTGTGCCAGGTGTAACATCATGGTGTACTCTCGTTGTGTTCCATGTGGCTGTGCAGGCTTCCCAGCACCGTTTATTGTAGAGACTCTCCTTCCTCCGCTGTCTCCACTTGGCTCCCTGGTCCAAAATGGGCTGTCCATGTAAGTTTGAGTTGGGCTCTGGGCTCTCAATTGTTTTGCATGGGTCTTCATGCCTGTTTTGGGGCCCAGACTGTGCCGTTTCGGTACCTAGCGCTTCGTCCTCTATGTTGAAATCAGAAATTGTGACACGTGCTGCTTTGTTCGTTTTCCTGAGGATTCCTTTGCCTAGTCAGGGTCTCGTGTTGCTGGCTAGAAACTTTAGGATTCTCTCTTCTTCTCTGTGGCAAATACTGCTGCAACTTTGACTGGGATTGCATGGAATCCAGAGATTCCTTACTGCGGTATGAACCTTTCAAGTGTGTTAATCCTTCCATTCCTCGATCCCTCGATATCTTTTTTTTTCTTGTGTCTTCTTGAGTTTCTTTCCCCAAAGGTTTGCTAGTTTTTGAATTAACATAGAATTCACCTGTTTTGCTAAGGTTATTCACAGAGATCCTATTCTTCGTAATGGCAAGCTCCTGTTTTTTTTTTTTTTTTTTCCTTAGCTTCAGTTTTTCTATTCTTTGCAACTTTTAATTGGTTTTGTTTTGGCACAAGTGCATTGCTGTGCTCACATCTGCTGGCAATGCTCCTGTATTTGCTGTGGAAGTCTGGCCCTGTCCAACGTCCCTTCCCATCTGCCTCTACTCTACCTCGGACGCCTGCACCAGAACAACTGAAGCAGTGGTGAGGAGGCCCAAACCGAGGATTCCACCCAGCCCATACTGGGCCACAGACCCAGAAGGTGCGGACCTCACCACTGCACCACCGGCCGGCCACTTACATGTTCAGTGGCAACGTGCAGTTGAGTGCAACGGGAGTTAAATATACTAGTGAGCCCAACTCTAGCACTGTGTAGATGAGGCTAGGTTGTTTTTCGGGTCCATTGTGATGTCAGAGGATTTGTCATAATTGTGTCTCTGAGGTCCAGCATGCTTCCTGGATACAGGTTTCAGAGCCTGCTTGGAGCAGTCTCATAACTCACCCTTCCCAGTTAGCCCATGCTTGACCTTCGCTGCCGTTTTTTGGCTTGTGAATTTCTCTGACTTTCAAACGTTCCAGCAGAGTCTGTCTAAAGACGGACATCATCTTTCATTGTGGATAATTCAGGTGTGATTTCTGTTCACCTTCCATTTTCTGGGTCCTCTTTTTCTTTTCCATAGTATACTCGTCATGGTCTTTCTCAGCTATCTCCCTTAGACATGCTTATCAGTCCGTTCTCCTTCATTCCGAGGGATTAGTTTGTATTTCTTTAATCGCTGTATGTTCTCTAGGGTGAGGTGTGAGTGCTTTCGTGACTCTTGGTTGTTGTCCTTGAATTTGCACCGGTCACTTGTAGGACTCTTGGCTATCCTAGCCTAGGTCAAACTAAGCACTGAGAACACGTGGTCATGTGGGTTGGTTTGACATCCTGAGATCAGAAACTCCAAATTCGAGGTGGTCCTGGCAACTCCCTTCACGGACACAATGTTTCCAAGACAACTTAGACAAATCGGATGAATTCCACTCTCCAGGAAAGATATTTTTCTGTCTCTTTTCCGGATTTGGGAAGTTTCGAACTTGACCCCTGATCCTTGAACGTTCCCCTAGATTCCGTCCAGATACGGGCTTACTTAATTTTTATAGGGTGTGCCATTTGTTTGCCCTACATCCTCTACCCTGGCCTGTTTATTTTTCTTGAAACACAACTGTAAAGTTCTAATTTTCGTGCAACTTCCTTACATATGGTGTCAAAACACATAATCAATAATCCTTCTACGGCAAGAGGTAGGGGGAGAGAATTTCGATGGAGGCAAACAGAGCACACTAGCCTGGGAGGGCAGCCTTCACGAAGGAACGAAGCCCTGTGGAAGAGGGTGCTTTTCAGCACCCTTGTAGAGCACTTCCAAACAAAGAGACATACCCCAAGCGTGACAGGGCTCCATTCCTTCAAGGCTTCCAAGACATCTCTTGGGACACATTACCATGTGCCCAGTGGGCCCACGTGACACCAGAGCTTCGGAAAAAGAGACTGACCTTCAAAGAATGCTATGGGCCTTGGAAAGGAGGCATCGATTCTTCTCTTCAATGTCCTCAAGACATCTTTCTTGACTTTGCATTATGCTTAAGGCACAAGGGCACTGTAGGTGTGATGAACGCCAAGTCCGGCCACTTGTTTCCAATGAAGTTGCAAGCTTGAATCAGCATGACCTCCCCATAGACTTGAATAGATGACAATGTTCTCCTCTCCGTGCCTGTCCCTCTATTCTCACTTGTGGCCTAGGGTTCCTTTCTTATCCCTTGCATCAGACTCTGTTTTATCTCTTCTAGTTTCTGTGCCTGCTTTCTGTTTGCCAAACCTGTTTCTGGGTGTCTGTCCCTTTAATAGCCTAGCCTAGGCCAATCCTCAGACTGTAACCATGCGGCCACCCTGGGGGACATGTTCACCGTGATGTCATAAGCGACCTCAAAATTCGAAGTTGTCCTGACAACCTCCGTGCACACAGAGTTTCACAGCCATCTCAGACCAGTCTGACTCCTCACCCTGTCTAGGTAGGATAGTTTTCCTTTTTCTGCAATTGTTGTCAGTTTCTATCTTTCTCCTTGAACTTCGAAAGGGCTCCTACATTCTCTCTAGACACTGGTTTCACTCCTGTAAGATTATCCTGGGTTTTATCTCTTATATCTTGGGTAGATGGCAAAATGGGTGGACCTTACCCAGAAAAAGTCCTGGACTCCCTCACAAGTTGAAGTTGCCCAGGGAATGTTCTGATGCACAATGATGGTGTCATCTCGTGGCACTCTGCCAATTCCACCTTGGCAGGTCACAAGATTTCCTTCCTTCTGCCTTTGGGAAGTGTACCAGATACTTCCATAGATTGTAATATTCTTATGGTTCCTTTTCTTGTGCGTATTGATAACGTATCCTCACAATTGCTGCTTATTTATGATCTCTGCCCGCACCATACCATGAAATCTATATTTCCTAACACTACTAATGTGATATGCACTCGTAATGTGAAACAGTGAGGCCCGGGCCGCCCAAGCGGAATGTGGGCACTTACCTGCTCCACCACAGGGCCGGCCCTGAATTGTACTTTTGGACCAACCTTTTGCCTGAACTTGGGAAGACGTGGGCCTGTTTGGATTATTCGTGAAGGTGATTAGTAATAACATCATGGACGGTAACATTTTCCGTTCGTTCATGGGTTTAGGACTGATCATGTTCTCTTCGTAGTATTCCTCTTCACCTATTTGGAATGGTCTGCCTTTCTGTAGCATCTGTAAGCATTTGGAGGTGATTTTCCATCCTTGGAAGTTCACCTTCCGTAAACTCTTTCCGCCCCCAAAGCTTTATGACATCATTCTGGACCCCGTTTTGGATTTTTGATTTGAGGTGAATTTATAGCCATGACCCTGCATTAGAACGTACTATAACTTCCAGATTCACATCCTCATTGCTTTAGACTTCTGTGTAGCTTACATCATCTTCACCAGTGTAAGACTAATCACAGGCCCTCACCACACACTTGTGCCTAATCTTCTCTTTCACCCTCCGTCACCGCCCCTCTTTGCCTCTGGGAGCCCGCATACAAATGTTCAGTGCCACCTGTTGGTTAGTGCTTGCTTTTTCTTCGCCTTGTAAGTGAGATTCTATGGTATTTGAATTTCTCACTGGGGCTTGTTACACTTCCCCTAAAACCCTCACAGCCATTCTGGTGGTCACAAATGGCTGGATTGCATCATTTGTTCCGGCTGAGTGGTATACCATTGTGTGGCTATAGCCCATCTTCCTTCTCCAATCATCCCTTGCTGGACACCAGGGTGCTTTCCAAGTCTTGGATATCAGGAGTAAGACGGTGGTGAACACAGCCATGCACATGTCTTTATGCGGTAGTCTTTCTGACTTTTTTGGATAAGCAAGCGGCAGATTAATAGCTGGGTCATACGGGACATGGATACTTAAACTTCTGAGGCAGTTCCACACCTTTGGCATCGTGGCTGCACCGGGTTACACTCCCACCAGCAGTGCAGGAGGCTTCCCTTCTCTCCACCTCCTCTCTGACACTTGTTATTTCCTGTCTGCTTCCTTCTAGCCATGCTGACCACAGTGAGCTGCCATGGCCTTGCAGTTTGGATTTGCATTTTCCTGAGACTTCATGATGGTGAACAAGTTTTCGTGCACCTACTGGCCCTCTTTCTGTCTTCTTCGGAGAAATCTCTGCTTCCATCTTTTGACCAGGTTTTCATTGGCTTGTTTTTTTTCTTGTGGAGACGTGCGAGTTGATTGTATCTTTGGGCTTTTCACCCCTTGTCCGATGTGTGGTTTGCAAACATCCTCTCCCAATTGTTGTGGTGTCTTAGTATTCAGTTGATGGTTTCCTTGAGTGGGCAGAAGTGTGTGCATTTGATGTGGTCCCGTTTGTTTCTTGTTTCCTTTGTTGCCCTTGCCCAGTCAGACATGCTTCTTCCAAATAGGCGGCTCAGACAGATGGCAAAGAGCACTCTGCCTAGGTCTTCTCCTACAAGGTTCACGGTTTCAAGTCTGCCATTCAAGGCTTTAATCCATTTCAGGTGGTGTGTGTGCCAGGTGTAACATCATGGTGTACTCTCGTTGTGTTCCATGTGGCTGTGCAGGCTTCCCAGCACCGTTTATTGTAGAGACTCTCCTTCCTCCGCTGTCTCCACTTGGCTCCCTGGTCCAAAATGGGCTGTCCATGTAAGTTTGAGTTGGGCTCTGGGCTCTCAATTGTTTTGCATGGGTCTTCATGCCTGTTTTGGGGCCCAGACTGTGCCGTTTCGGTACCTAGCGCTTCGTCCTCTATGTTGAAATCAGAAATTGTGACACGTGCTGCTTTGTTCGTTTTCCTGAGGATTCCTTTGCCTAGTCAGGGTCTCGTGTTGCTGGCTAGAAACTTTAGGATTCTCTCTTCTTCTCTGTGGCAAATACTGCTGCAACTTTGACTGGGATTGCATGGAATCCAGAGATTCCTTACTGCGGTATGAACCTTTCAAGTGTGTTAATCCTTCCATTCCTCGATCCCTCGATATCTTTTTTTTTCTTGTGTCTTCTTGAGTTTCTTTCCCCAAAGGTTTGCTAGTTTTTGAATTAACATAGAATTCACCTGTTTTGCTAAGGTTATTCACAGAGATCCTATTCTTCGTAATGGCAAGCTCCTGTTTTTTTTTTTTTTTTTTCCTTAGCTTCAGTTTTTCTATTCTTTGCAACTTTTAATTGGTTTTGTTTTGGCACAAGTGCATTGCTGTGCTCACATCTGCTGGCAATGCTCCTGTATTTGCTGTGGAAGTCTGGCCCTGTCCAACGTCCCTTCCCATCTGCCTCTACTCTACCTCGGACGCCTGCACCAGAACAACTGAAGCAGTGGTGAGGAGGCCCAAACCGAGGATTCCACCCAGCCCATACTGGGCCACAGACCCAGAAGGTGCGGACCTCACCACTGCACCACCGGCCGGCCACTTACATGTTCAGTGGCAACGTGCAGTTGAGTGCAACGGGAGTTAAATATACTAGTGAGCCCAACTCTAGCACTGTGTAGATGAGGCTAGGTTGTTTTTCGGGTCCATTGTGATGTCAGAGGATTTGTCATAATTGTGTCTCTGAGGTCCAGCATGCTTCCTGGATACAGGTTTCAGAGCCTGCTTGGAGCAGTCTCATAACTCACCCTTCCCAGTTAGCCCATGCTTGACCTTCGCTGCCGTTTTTTGGCTTGTGAATTTCTCTGACTTTCAAACGTTCCAGCAGAGTCTGTCTAAAGACGGACATCATCTTTCATTGTGGATAATTCAGGTGTGATTTCTGTTCACCTTCCATTTTCTGGGTCCTCTTTTTCTTTTCCATAGTATACTCGTCATGGTCTTTCTCAGCTATCTCCCTTAGACATGCTTATCAGTCCGTTCTCCTTCATTCCGAGGGATTAGTTTGTATTTCTTTAATCGCTGTATGTTCTCTAGGGTGAGGTGTGAGTGCTTTCGTGACTCTTGGTTGTTGTCCTTGAATTTGCACCGGTCACTTGTAGGACTCTTGGCTATCCTAGCCTAGGTCAAACTAAGCACTGAGAACACGTGGTCATGTGGGTTGGTTTGACATCCTGAGATCAGAAACTCCAAATTCGAGGTGGTCCTGGCAACTCCCTTCACGGACACAATGTTTCCAAGACAACTTAGACAAATCGGATGAATTCCACTCTCCAGGAAAGATATTTTTCTGTCTCTTTTCCGGATTTGGGAAGTTTCGAACTTGACCCCTGATCCTTGAACGTTCCCCTAGATTCCGTCCAGATACGGGCTTACTTAATTTTTATAGGGTGTGCCATTTGTTTGCCCTACATCCTCTACCCTGGCCTGTTTATTTTTCTTGAAACACAACTGTAAAGTTCTAATTTTCGTGCAACTTCCTTACATATGGTGTCAAAACACATAATCAATAATCCTTCTACGGCAAGAGGTAGGGGGAGAGAATTTCGATGGAGGCAAACAGAGCACACTAGCCTGGGAGGGCAGCCTTCACGAAGGAACGAAGCCCTGTGGAAGAGGGTGCTTTTCAGCACCCTTGTAGAGCACTTCCAAACAAAGAGACATACCCCAAGCGTGACAGGGCTCCATTCCTTCAAGGCTTCCAAGACATCTCTTGGGACACATTACCATGTGCCCAGTGGGCCCACGTGACACCAGAGCTTCGGAAAAAGAGACTGACCTGCAAAGAATGCTATGGGCCTTGGAAAGGAGGCATCGATTCTTCTGTTCAATGTCCTCAAGACATCTTTCTTGACTTTGCATTATGCTTAAGGCACAAGGGCACTGTAGGTGTGATGAACGCCAAGTCCGGCCACTTGTTTCCAATGAAGTTGCAAGCTTGAATCAGCATGACCTCCCCATAGACTTGAATAGATGACAATGTTCTCCTCTCCGTGCCTGTCCCTCTATTCTCACTTGTGGCCTAGGGTTCCTTTCTTATCCCTTGCATCAGACTCTGTTTTATCTCTTCTAGTTTCTGTGCCTGCTTTCTGTTTGCCAAACCTGTTTCTGGGTGTCTGTCCCTTTAATAGCCTAGCCTAGGCCAATCCTCAGACTGTAACCATGCGGCCACCCTGGGGGACATGTTCACCGTGATGTCATAAGCGACCTCAAAATTCGAAGTTGTCCTGACAACCTCCGTGCACACAGAGTTTCACAGCCATCTCAGACCAGTCTGACTCCTCACCCTGTCTAGGTAGGATAGTTTTCCTTTTTCTGCAATTGTTGTCAGTTTCTATCTTTCTCCTTGAACTTCGAAAGGGCTCCTACATTCTCTCTAGACACTGGTTTCACTCCTGTAAGATTATCCTGGGTTTTATCTCTTATATCTTGGGTAGATGGCAAAATGGGTGGACCTTACCCAGAAAAAGTCCTGGACTCCCTCACAAGTTGAAGTTGCCCAGGGAATGTTCTGATGCACAATGATGGTGTCATCTCGTGGCACTCTGCCAATTCCACCTTGGCAGGTCACAAGTTTTCCTTCCTTCTGCCTTTGGGAAGTGTACCAGATACTTCCATAGATTGTAATATTCTTATGGTTCCTTTTCTTGTGCGTATTGATAACGTATCCTCACAATTGCTGCTTATTTATGATCTCTGCCCGCACCATACCATGAAATCTATATTTCCTAACACTACTAATGTGATATGCACTCGTAATGTGAAACAGTGAGGCCCGGGCCGCCCAAGCGGAATGTGGGCACTTACCTGCTCCACCACAGGGCCGGCCCTGAATTGTACTTTTGGACCAACCTTTTGCCTGAACTTGGGAAGACGTGGGCCTGTTTGGATTATTCGTGAAGGTGATTAGTAATAACATCATGGACGGTAACATTTTCCGTTCGTTCATGGGTTTAGGACTGATCATGTTCTCTTCGTAGTATTCCTCTTCACCTATTTGGAATGGTCTGCCTTTCTGTAGCATCTGTAAGCATTTGGAGGTGATTTTCCATCCTTGGAAGTTCACCTTCCGTAAACTCTTTCCGCCCCCAAAGCTTTATGACATCATTCTGGACCCCGTTTTGGATTTTTGATTTGAGGTGAATTTATAGCCATGACCCTGCATTAGAACGTACTATAACTTCCAGATTCACATCCTCATTGCTTTAGACTTCTGTGTAGCTTACATCATCTTCACCAGTGTAAGACTAATCACAGGCCCTCACCACACACTTGTGCCTAATCTTCTCTTTCACCCTCCGTCACCGCCCCTCTTTGCCTCTGGGAGCCCGCATACAAATGTTCAGTGCCACCTGTTGGTTAGTGCTTGCTTTTTCTTCGCCTTGTAAGTGAGATTCTATGGTATTTGAATTTCTCACTGGGGCTTGTTACACTTCCCCTAAAACCCTCACAGCCATTCTGGTGGTCACAAATGGCTGGATTGCATCATTTGTTCCGGCTGAGTGGTATACCATTGTGTGGCTATAGCCCATCTTCCTTCTCCAATCATCCCTTGCTGGACACCAGGGTGCTTTCCAAGTCTTGGATATCAGGAGTAAGACGGTGGTGAACACAGCCATGCACATGTCTTTATGCGGTAGTCTTTCTGACTTTTTTGGATAAGCAAGCGGCAGATTAATAGCTGGGTCATACGGGACATGGATACTTAAACTTCTGAGGCAGTTCCACACCTTTGGCATCGTGGCTGCACCGGGTTACACTCCCACCAGCAGTGCAGGAGGCTTCCCTTCTCTCCACCTCCTCTCTGACACTTGTTATTTCCTGTCTGCTTCCTTCTAGCCATGCTGACCACAGTGAGCTGCCATGGCCTTGCAGTTTGGATTTGCATTTTCCTGAGACTTCATGATGGTGAACAAGTTTTCGTGCACCTACTGGCCCTCTTTCTGTCTTCTTCGGAGAAATCTCTGCTTCCATCTTTTGACCAGGTTTTCATTGGCTTGTTTTTTTTCTTGTGGAGACGTGCGAGTTGATTGTATCTTTGGGCTTTTCACCCCTTGTCCGATGTGTGGTTTGCAAACATCCTCTCCCAATTGTTGTGGTGTCTTAGTATTCAGTTGATGGTTTCCTTGAGTGGGCAGAAGTGTGTGCATTTGATGTGGTCCCGTTTGTTTCTTGTTTCCTTTGTTGCCCTTGCCCAGTCAGACATGCTTCTTCCAAATAGGCGGCTCAGACAGATGGCAAAGAGCACTCTGCCTAGGTCTTCTCCTACAAGGTTCACGGTTTCAAGTCTGCCATTCAAGGCTTTAATCCATTTCAGGTGGTGTGTGTGCCAGGTGTAACATCATGGTGTACTCTCGTTGTGTTCCATGTGGCTGTGCAGGCTTCCCAGCACCGTTTATTGTAGAGACTCTCCTTCCTCCGCTGTCTCCACTTGGCTCCCTGGTCCAAAATGGGCTGTCCATGTAAGTTTGAGTTGGGCTCTGGGCTCTCAATTGTTTTGCATGGGTCTTCATGCCTGTTTTGGGGCCCAGACTGTGCCGTTTCGGTACCTAGCGCTTCGTCCTCTATGTTGAAATCAGAAATTGTGACACGTGCTGCTTTGTTCGTTTTCCTGAGGATTCCTTTGCCTAGTCAGGGTCTCGTGTTGCTGGCTAGAAACTTTAGGATTCTCTCTTCTTCTCTGTGGCAAATACTGCTGCAACTTTGACTGGGATTGCATGGAATCCAGAGATTCCTTACTGCGGTATGAACCTTTCAAGTGTGTTAATCCTTCCATTCCTCGATCCCTCGATATCTTTTTTTTTCTTGTGTCTTCTTGAGTTTCTTTCCCCAAAGGTTTGCTAGTTTTTGAATTAACATAGAATTCACCTGTTTTGCTAAGGTTATTCACAGAGATCCTATTCTTCGTAATGGCAAGCTCCTGTTTTTTTGTTTTTTTTTTCCTTAGCTTCAGTTTTTCTATTCTTTGCAACTTTTAATTGGTTTTGTTTTGGCACAAGTGCATTGCTGTGCTCACATCTGCTGGCAATGCTCCTGTATTTGCTGTGGAAGTCTGGCCCTGTCCAACGTCCCTTCCCATCTGCCTCTACTCTACCTCGGACGCCTGCACCAGAACAACTGAAGCAGTGGTGAGGAGGCCCAAACCGAGGATTCCACCCAGCCCATACTGGGCCACAGACCCAGAAGGTGCGGACCTCACCACTGCACCACCGGCCGGCCACTTACATGTTCAGTGGCAACGTGCAGTTGAGTGCAACGGGAGTTAAATATACTAGTGAGCCCAACTCTAGCACTGTGTAGATGAGGCTAGGTTGTTTTTCGGGTCCATTGTGATGTCAGAGGATTTGTCATAATTGTGTCTCTGAGGTCCAGCATGCTTCCTGGATACAGGTTTCAGAGCCTGCTTGGAGCAGTCTCATAACTCACCCTTCCCAGTTAGCCCATGCTTGACCTTCGCTGCCGTTTTTTGGCTTGTGAATTTCTCTGACTTTCAAACGTTCCAGCAGAGTCTGTCTAAAGACGGACATCATCTTTCATTGTGGATAATTCAGGTGTGATTTCTGTTCACCTTCCATTTTCTGGGTCCTCTTTTTCTTTTCCATAGTATACTCGTCATGGTCTTTCTCAGCTATCTCCCTTAGACATGCTTATCAGTCCGTTCTCCTTCATTCCGAGGGATTAGTTTGTATTTCTTTAATCGCTGTATGTTCTCTAGGGTGAGGTGTGAGTGCTTTCGTGACTCTTGGTTGTTGTCCTTGAATTTGCACCGGTCACTTGTAGGACTCTTGGCTATCCTAGCCTAGGTCAAACTAAGCACTGAGAACACGTGGTCATGTGGGTTGGTTTGACATCCTGAGATCAGAAACTCCAAATTCGAGGTGGTCCTGGCAACTCCCTTCACGGACACAATGTTTCCAAGACAACTTAGACAAATCGGATGAATTCCACTCTCCAGGAAAGATATTTTTCTGTCTCTTTTCCGGATTTGGGAAGTTTCGAACTTGACCCCTGATCCTTGAACGTTCCCCTAGATTCCGTCCAGATACGGGCTTACTTAATTTTTATAGGGTGTGCCATTTGTTTGCCCTACATCCTCTACCCTGGCCTGTTTATTTTTCTTGAAACACAACTGTAAAGTTCTAATTTTCGTGCAACTTCCTTACATATGGTGTCAAAACACATAATCAATAATCCTTCTACGGCAAGAGGTAGGGGGAGAGAATTTCGATGGAGGCAAACAGAGCACACTAGCCTGGGAGGGCAGCCTTCACGAAGGAACGAAGCCCTGTGGAAGAGGGTGCTTTTCAGCACCCTTGTAGAGCACTTCCAAACAAAGAGACATACCCCAAGCGTGACAGGGCTCCATTCCTTCAAGGCTTCCAAGACATCTCTTGGGACACATTACCATGTGCCCAGTGGGCCCACGTGACACCAGAGCTTCGGAAAAAGAGACTGACCTGCAAAGAATGCTATGGGCCTTGGAAAGGAGGCATCGATTCTTCTGTTCAATGTCCTCAAGACATCTTTCTTGACTTTGCATTATGCTTAAGGCACAAGGGCACTGTAGGTGTGATGAACGCCAAGTCCGGCCACTTGTTTCCAATGAAGTTGCAAGCTTGAATCAGCATGACCTCCCCATAGACTTGAATAGATGACAATGTTCTCCTCTCCGTGCCTGTCCCTCTATTCTCACTTGTGGCCTAGGGTTCCTTTCTTATCCCTTGCATCAGACTCTGTTTTATCTCTTCTAGTTTCTGTGCCTGCTTTCTGTTTGCCAAACCTGTTTCTGGGTGTCTGTCCCTTTAATAGCCTAGCCTAGGCCAATCCTCAGACTGTAACCATGCGGCCACCCTGGGGGACATGTTCACCGTGATGTCATAAGCGACCTCAAAATTCGAAGTTGTCCTGACAACCTCCGTGCACACAGAGTTTCACAGCCATCTCAGACCAGTCTGACTCCTCACCCTGTCTAGGTAGGATAGTTTTCCTTTTTCTGCAATTGTTGTCAGTTTCTATCTTTCTCCTTGAACTTCGAAAGGGCTCCTACATTCTCTCTAGACACTGGTTTCACTCCTGTAAGATTATCCTGGGTTTTATCTCTTATATCTTGGGTAGATGGCAAAATGGGTGGACCTTACCCAGAAAAAGTCCTGGACTCCCTCACAAGTTGAAGTTGCCCAGGGAATGTTCTCATGCACAATGATGGTGTCATCTCGTGGCACTCTGCCAATTCCACCTTGGCAGGTCACAAGATTTCCTTCCTTCTGCCTTTGGGAAGTGTACCAGATACTTCCATAGATTGTAATATTCTTATGGTTCCTTTTCTTGTGCGTATTGATAACGTATCCTCACAATTGCTGCTTATTTATGATCTCTGCCCGCACCATACCATGAAATCTATATTTCCTAACACTACTAATGTGATATGCACTCGTAATGTGAAACAGTGAGGCCCAGGCCGCCCAAGCGGAATGTGGGCACTTACCTGCTCCACCACAGGGCCGGCCCTGAATTGTACTTTTGGACCAACCTTTTGCCTGAACTTGGGAAGACGTGGGCCTGTTTGGATTATTCATGAAGGTGATTAGTAATAACATCATGGACGGTAACATTTTCCGTTCGTTCATGGGTTTAGGACTGATCATGTTCTCTTCGTAGTATTCCTCTTCACCTATTTGGAATGGTCTGCCTTTCTGTAGCATCTGTAAGCATTTGGAGGTGATTTTCCATCCTTGGAAGTTCACCTTCCGTAAACTCTTTCCGCCCCCAAAGCTTTATGACATCATTCTGGACCCCGTTTTGGATTTTTGATTTGAGGTGAATTTATAGCCATGACCCTGCATTAGAACGTACTATAACTTCCAGATTCACATCCTCATTGCTTTAGACTTCTGTGTAGCTTACATCATCTTCACCAGTGTAAGACTAATCACAGGCCCTCACCACACACTTGTGCCTAATCTTCTCTTTCACCCTCCGTCACCGCCCCTCTTTGCCTCTGGGAGCCCGCATACAAATGTTCAGTGCCACCTGTTGGTTAGTGCTTGCTTTTTCTTCGCCTTGTAAGTGAGATTCTATGGTATTTGAATTTCTCACTGGGGCTTGTTACACTTCCCCTAAAACCCTCACAGCCATTCTGGTGGTCACAAATGGCTGGATTGCATCATTTGTTCCGGCTGAGTGGTATACCATTGTGTGGCTATAGCCCATCTTCCTTCTCCAATCATCCCTTGCTGGACACCAGGGTGCTTTCCAAGTCTTGGATATCAGGAGTAAGACGGTGGTGAACACAGCCATGCACATGTCTTTATGCGGTAGTCTTTCTGACTTTTTTGGATAAGCAAGCGGCAGATTAATAGCTGGGTCATACGGGACATGGATACTTAAACTTCTGAGGCAGTTCCACACCTTTGGCATCGTGGCTGCACCGGGTTACACTCCCACCAGCAGTGCAGGAGGCTTCCCTTCTCTCCACCTCCTCTCTGACACTTGTTATTTCCTGTCTGCTTCCTTCTAGCCATGCTGACCACAGTGAGCTGCCATGGCCTTGCAGTTTGGATTTGCATTTTCCTGAGACTTCATGATGGTGAACAAGTTTTCGTGCACCTACTGGCCCTCTTTCTGTCTTCTTCGGAGAAATCTCTGCTTCCATCTTTTGACCAGGTTTTCATTGGCTTGTTTTTTTTCTTGTGGAGACGTGCGAGTTGATTGTATCTTTGGGCTTTTCACCCCTTGTCCGATGTGTGGTTTGCAAACATCCTCTCCCAATTGTTGTGGTGTCTTAGTATTCAGTTGATGGTTTCCTTGAGTGGGCAGAAGTGTGTGCATTTGATGTGGTCCCGTTTGTTTCTTGTTTCCTTTGTTGCCCTTGCCCAGTCAGACATGCTTCTTCCAAATAGGCGGCTCAGACAGATGGCAAAGAGCACTCTGCCTAGGTCTTCTCCTACAAGGTTCACGGTTTCAAGTCTGCCATTCAAGGCTTTAATCCATTTCAGGTGGTGTGTGTGCCAGGTGTAACATCATGGTGTACTCTCGTTGTGTTCCATGTGGCTGTGCAGGCTTCCCAGCACCGTTTATTGTAGAGACTCTCCTTTCTCCGCTGTCTCCACTTGGCTCCCTGGTCCAAAATGGGCTGTCCATGTAAGTTTGAGTTGGGCTCTGGGCTCTCAATTGTTTTGCATGGGTCTTCATGCCTGTTTTGGGGCCCAGACTATGCCGTTTCGGTACCTAGCGCTCCGTCCTCTATGTTGTAATCAGAAATTGTGACACGTGCTGCTTTGTTCGTTTTCCTGAGGATTCCTTTGCCTAGTCAGGGTCTCGTGTTGCTGGCTAGAAACTTTAGGATTCTCTCTTCTTCTCTGTGGCAAATACTGCTGCAACTTTGACTGGGATTGCATGGAATCCAGAGATTCCTTACTGCGGTATGAACCTTTCAAGTGTGTTAATCCTTCCATTCCTAGATCCCTCGATATCTTTTTTTTTCTTGTGTCTTCTTGAGTTTCTTTCCCCAAAGGTTTGCTAGTTTTTGAATTAACATAGAATTCACCTGTTTTGCTAAGGTTATTCACAGAGATCCTATTCTTCGTAATGGCAAGCTCCTGTTTTTTTTTTTTTTTTCCTTAGCTTCAGTTTTTCTATTCTTTGCAACTTTTAATTGGTTTTGTTTTGGCACAAGTGCATTGCTGTGCTCACATCTGCTGGCAATGCTCCTGTATTTGCTGTGGAAGTCTGGCCCTGTCCAACGTCCCTTCCCATCTGCCTCTACTCTACCTCGGACGCCTGCACCAGAACAACTGAAGCAGTGGTGAGGAGGCCCAAACCGAGGAGTCCACCCAGCCCATACTGGGCCACAGACCCAGAAGGTGCGGACCTCACCACTGCACCACCGGCCGGCCACTTACATGTTCAGTGGCAACGTGCAGTTGAGTGCAACGGGAGTTAAATATACTAGTGAGCCCAACTCTAGCACTGTGTAGATGAGGCTAGGTTGTTTTTCGGGTCCATTGTGATGTCAGAGGATTTGTCATAATTGTGTCTCTGAGGTCCAGCATGCTTCCTGGATACAGGTTTCAGAGCCTGCTTGGAGCAGTCTCATAACTCACCCTTCCCAGTTAGCCCATGCTTGACCTTCGCTGCCGTTTTTTGGCTTGTGAATTTCTCTGACTTTCAAACGTTCCAGCAGAGTCTGTCTAAAGACGGACATCATCTTTCATTGTGGATAATTCAGGTGTGATTTCTGTTCACCTTCCATTTTCTGGGTCCTCTTTTTCTTTTCCATAGTATACTCGTCATGGTCTTTCTCAGCTATCTCCCTTAGACATGCTTATCAGTCCGTTCTCCTTCATTCCGAGGGATTAGTTTGTATTTCTTTAATCGCTGTATGTTCTCTAGGGTGAGGTGTGAGTGCTTTCGTGACTCTTGGTTGTTGTCCTTGAATTTGCACCGGTCACTTGTAGGACTCTTGGCTATCCTAGCCTAGGTCAAACTAAGCACTGAGAACACGTGGTCATGTGGGTTGGTTTGACATCCTGAGATCAGAAACTCCAAATTCGAGGTGGTCCTGGCAACTCCCTTCACGGACACAATGTTTCCAAGACAACTTAGACAAATCGGATGAATTCCACTCTCCAGGAAAGATATTTTTCTGTCTCTTTTCCGGATTTGGGAAGTTTCGAACTTGACCCCTGATCCTTGAACGTTCCCCTAGATTCCGTCCAGATACGGGCTTACTTAATTTTTATAGGGTGTGCCATTTGTTTGCCCTACATCCTCTACCCTGGCCTGTTTATTTTTCTTGAAACACAACTGTAAAGTTCTAATTTTCGTGCAACTTCCTTACATATGGTGTCAAAACACATAATCAATAATCCTTCTACGGCAAGAGGTAGGGGGAGAGAATTTCGATGGAGGCAAACAGAGCACACTAGCCTGGGAGGGCAGCCTTCACGAAGGAACGAAGCCCTGTGGAAGAGGGTGCTTTTCAGCACCCTTGTAGAGCACTTCCAAACAAAGAGACATACCCCAAGCGTGACAGGGCTCCATTCCTTCAAGGCTTCCAAGACATCTCTTGGGACACATTACCATGTGCCCAGTGGGCCCACGTGACACCAGAGCTTCGGAAAAAGAGACTGACCTTCAAAGAATGCTATGGGCCTTGGAAAGGAGGCATCGATTCTTCTCTTCAATGTCCTCAAGACATCTTTCTTGACTTTGCATTATGCTTAAGGCACAAGGGCACTGTAGGTGTGATGAACGCCAAGTCCGGCCACTTGTTTCCAATGAAGTTGCAAGCTTGAATCAGCATGACCTCCCCATAGACTTGAATAGATGACAATGTTCTCCTCTCCGTGCCTGTCCCTCTATTCTCACTTGTGGCCTAGGGTTCCTTTCTTATCCCTTGCATCAGACTCTGTTTTATCTCTTCTAGTTTCTGTGCCTGCTTTCTGTTTGCCAAACCTGTTTCTGGGTGTCTGTCCCTTTAATAGCCTAGCCTAGGCCAATCCTCAGACTGTAACCATGCGGCCACCCTGGGGGACATGTTCACCGTGATGTCATAAGCGACCTCAAAATTCGAAGTTGTCCTGACAACCTCCGTGCACACAGAGTTTCACAGCCATCTCAGACCAGTCTGACTCCTCACCCTGTCTAGGTAGGATAGTTTTCCTTTTTCTGCAATTGTTGTCAGTTTCTATCTTTCTCCTTGAACTTCGAAAGGGCTCCTACATTCTCTCTAGACACTGGTTTCACTCCTGTAAGATTATCCTGGGTTTTATCTCTTATATCTTGGGTAGATGGCAAAATGGGTGGACCTTACCCAGAAAAAGTCCTGGACTCCCTCACAAGTTGAAGTTGCCCAGGGAATGTTCTGATGCACAATGATGGTGTCATCTCGTGGCACTCTGCCAATTCCACCTTGGCAGGTCACAAGATTTCCTTCCTTCTGCCTTTGGGAAGTGTACCAGATACTTCCATAGATTGTAATATTCTTATGGTTCCTTTTCTTGTGCGTATTGATAACGTATCCTCACAATTGCTGCTTATTTATGATCTCTGCCCGCACCATACCATGAAATCTATATTTCCTAACACTACTAATGTGATATGCACTCGTAATGTGAAACAGTGAGGCCCGGGCCGCCCAAGCGGAATGTGGGCACTTACCTGCTCCACCACAGGGCCGGCCCTGAATTGTACTTTTGGACCAACCTTTTGCCTGAACTTGGGAAGACGTGGGCCTGTTTGGATTATTCGTGAAGGTGATTAGTAATAACATCATGGACGGTAACATTTTCCGTTCGTTCATGGGTTTAGGACTGATCATGTTCTCTTCGTAGTATTCCTCTTCACCTATTTGGAATGGTCTGCCTTTCTGTAGCATCTGTAAGCATTTGGAGGTGATTTTCCATCCTTGGAAGTTCACCTTCCGTAAACTCTTTCCGCCCCCAAAGCTTTATGACATCATTCTGGACCCCGTTTTGGATTTTTGATTTGAGGTGAATTTATAGCCATGACCCTGCATTAGAACGTACTATAACTTCCAGATTCACATCCTCATTGCTTTAGACTTCTGTGTAGCTTACATCATCTTCACCAGTGTAAGACTAATCACAGGCCCTCACCACACACTTGTGCCTAATCTTCTCTTTCACCCTCCGTCACCGCCCCTCTTTGCCTCTGGGAGCCCGCATACAAATGTTCAGTGCCACCTGTTGGTTAGTGCTTGCTTTTTCTTCGCCTTGTAAGTGAGATTCTATGGTATTTGAATTTCTCACTGGGGCTTGTTACACTTCCCCTAAAACCCTCACAGCCATTCTGGTGGTCACAAATGGCTGGATTGCATCATTTGTTCCGGCTGAGTGGTATACCATTGTGTGGCTATAGCCCATCTTCCTTCTCCAATCATCCCTTGCTGGACACCAGGGTGCTTTCCAAGTCTTGGATATCAGGAGTAAGACGGTGGTGAACACAGCCATGCACATGTCTTTATGCGGTAGTCTTTCTGACTTTTTTGGATAAGCAAGCGGCAGATTAATAGCTGGGTCATACGGGACATGGATACTTAAACTTCTGAGGCAGTTCCACACCTTTGGCATCGTGGCTGCACCGGGTTACACTCCCACCAGCAGTGCAGGAGGCTTCCCTTCTCTCCACCTCCTCTCTGACACTTGTTATTTCCTGTCTGCTTCCTTCTAGCCATGCTGACCACAGTGAGCTGCCATGGCCTTGCAGTTTGGATTTGCATTTTCCTGAGACTTCATGATGGTGAACAAGTTTTCGTGCACCTACTGGCCCTCTTTCTGTCTTCTTCGGAGAAATCTCTGCTTCCATCTTTTGACCAGGTTTTCATTGGCTTGTTTTTTTTCTTGTGGAGACGTGCGAGTTGATTGTATCTTTGGGCTTTTCACCCCTTGTCCGATGTGTGGTTTGCAAACATCCTCTCCCAATTGTTGTGGTGTCTTAGTATTCAGTTGATGGTTTCCTTGAGTGGGCAGAAGTGTGTGCATTTGATGTGGTCCCGTTTGTTTCTTGTTTCCTTTGTTGCCCTTGCCCAGTCAGACATGCTTCTTCCAAATAGGCGGCTCAGACAGATGGCAAAGAGCACTCTGCCTAGGTCTTCTCCTACAAGGTTCACGGTTTCAAGTCTGCCATTCAAGGCTTTAATCCATTTCAGGTGGTGTGTGTGCCAGGTGTAACATCATGGTGTACTCTCGTTGTGTTCCATGTGGCTGTGCAGGCTTCCCAGCACCGTTTATTGTAGAGACTCTCCTTCCTCCGCTGTCTCCACTTGGCTCCCTGGTCCAAAATGGGCTGTCCATGTAAGTTTGAGTTGGGCTCTGGGCTCTCAATTGTTTTGCATGGGTCTTCATGCCTGTTTTGGGGCCCAGACTGTGCCGTTTCGGTACCTAGCGCTTCGTCCTCTATGTTGAAATCAGAAATTGTGACACGTGCTGCTTTGTTCGTTTTCCTGAGGATTCCTTTGCCTAGTCAGGGTCTCGTGTTGCTGGCTAGAAACTTTAGGATTCTCTCTTCTTCTCTGTGGCAAATACTGCTGCAACTTTGACTGGGATTGCATGGAATCCAGAGATTCCTTACTGCGGTATGAACCTTTCAAGTGTGTTAATCCTTCCATTCCTCGATCCCTCGATATCTTTTTTTTTCTTGTGTCTTCTTGAGTTTCTTTCCCCAAAGGTTTGCTAGTTTTTGAATTAACATAGAATTCACCTGTTTTGCTAAGGTTATTCACAGAGATCCTATTCTTCGTAATGGCAAGCTCCTGTTTTTTTTTTTTTTTTTCCTTAGCTTCAGTTTTTCTATTCTTTGCAACTTTTAATTGGTTTTGTTTTGGCACAAGTGCATTGCTGTGCTCACATCTGCTGGCAATGCTCCTGTACTTGCTGTGGAAGTCTGGCCCTGTCCAACGTCCCTTCCCATCTGCCTCTACTCTACCTCGGACGCCTGCACCAGAACAACTGAAGCAGTGGTGAGGAGGCCCAAACCGAGGATTCCACCCAGCCCATACTGGGCCACAGACCCAGAAGGTGCGGACCTCACCACTGCACCACCGGCCGGCCACTTACATGTTCAGTGGCAACGTGCAGTTGAGTGCAACGGGAGTTAAATATACTAGTGAGCCCAACTCTAGCACTGTGTAGATGAGGCTAGGTTGTTTTTCGGGTCCATTGTGATGTCAGAGGATTTGTCATAATTGTGTCTCTGAGGTCCAGCATGCTTCCTGGATACAGGTTTCAGAGCCTGCTTGGAGCAGTCTCATAACTCACCCTTCCCAGTTAGCCCATGCTTGACCTTCGCTGCCGTTTTTTGGCTTGTGAATTTCTCTGACTTTCAAACGTTCCAGCAGAGTCTGTCTAAAGACGGACATCATCTTTCATTGTGGATAATTCAGGTGTGATTTCTGTTCACCTTCCATTTTCTGGGTCCTCTTTTTCTTTTCCATAGTATACTCGTCATGGTCTTTCTCAGCTATCTCCCTTAGACATGCTTATCAGTCCGTTCTCCTTCATTCCGAGGGATTAGTTTGTATTTCTTTAATCGCTGTATGTTCTCTAGGGTGAGGTGTGAGTGCTTTCGTGACTCTTGGTTGTTGTCCTTGAATTTGCACCGGTCACTTGTAGGACTCTTGGCTATCCTAGCCTAGGTCAAACTAAGTACTGAGAACACGTGGTCATGTGGGTTGGTTTGACATCCTGAGATCAGAAACTCCAAATTCGAGGTGGTCCTGGCAACTCCCTTCACGGACACAATGTTTCCAAGACAACTTAGACAAATCGGATGAATTCCACTCTCCAGGAAAGATATTTTTCTGTCTCTTTTCCGGATTTGGGAAGTTTCGAACTTGACCCCTGATCCTTGAACGTTCCCCTAGATTCCGTCCAGATACGGGCTTACTTAATTTTTATAGGGTGTGCCATTTGTTTGCCCTACATCCTCTACCCTGGCCTGTTTATTTTTCTTGAAACACAACTGTAAAGTTCTAATTTTCGTGCAACTTCCTTACATATGGTGTCAAAACACATAATCAATAATCCTTCTACGGCAAGAGGTAGGGGGAGAGAATTTCGATGGAGGCAAACAGAGCACACTAGCCTGGGAGGGCAGCCTTCACGAAGGAACGAAGCCCTGTGGAAGAGGGTGCTTTTCAGCACCCTTGTAGAGCACTTCCAAACAAAGAGACATACCCCAAGCGTGACAGGGCTCCATTCCTTCAAGGCTTCCAAGACATCTCTTGGGACACATTACCATGTGCCCAGTGGGCCCACGTGACACCAGAGCTTCGGAAAAAGAGACTGACCTTCAAAGAATGCTATGGGCCTTGGAAAGGAGGCATCGATTCTTCTCTTCAATGTCCTCAAGACATCTTTCTTGACTTTGCATTATGCTTAAGGCACAAGGGCACTGTAGGTGTGATGAACGCCAAGTCCGGCCACTTGTTTCCAATGAAGTTGCAAGCTTGAATCAGCATGACCTCCCCATAGACTTGAATAGATGACAATGTTCTCCTCTCCGTGCCTGTCCCTCTATTCTCACTTGTGGCCTAGGGTTCCTTTCTTATCCCTTGCATCAGACTCTGTTTTATCTCTTCTAGTTTCTGTGCCTGCTTTCTGTTTGCCAAACCTGTTTCTGGGTGTCTGTCCCTTTAATAGCCTAGCCTAGGCCAATCCTCAGACTGTAACCATGCGGCCACCCTGGGGGACATGTTCACCGTGATGTCATAAGCGACCTCAAAATTCGAAGTTGTCCTGACAACCTCCGTGCACACAGAGTTTCACAGCCATCTCAGACCAGTCTGACTCCTCACCCTGTCTAGGTAGGATAGTTTTCCTTTTTCTGCAATTGTTGTCAGTTTCTATCTTTCTCCTTGAACTTCGAAAGGGCTCCTACATTCTCTCTAGACACTGGTTTCACTCCTGTAAGATTATCCTGGGTTTTATCTCTTATATCTTGGGTAGATGGCAAAATGGGTGGACCTTACCCAGAAAAAGTCCTGGACTCCCTCACAAGTTGAAGTTGCCCAGGGAATGTTCTGATGCACAATGATGGTGTCATCTCGTGGCACTCTGCCAATTCCACCTTGGCAGGTCACAAGATTTCCTTCCTTCTGCCTTTGGGAAGTGTACCAGATACTTCCATAGATTGTAATATTCTTATGGTTCCTTTTCTTGTGCGTATTGATAACGTATCCTCACAATTGCTGCTTATTTATGATCTCTGCCCGCACCATACCATGAAATCTATATTTCCTAACACTACTAATGTGATATGCACTCGTAATGTGAAACAGTGAGGCCCGGGCCGCCCAAGCGGAATGTGGGCACTTACCTGCTCCACCACAGGGCCGGCCCTGAATTGTACTTTTGGACCAACCTTTTGCCTGAACTTGGGAAGACGTGGGCCTGTTTGGATTATTCGTGAAGGTGATTAGTAATAACATCATGGACGGTAACATTTTCCGTTCGTTCATGGGTTTAGGACTGATCATGTTCTCTTCGTAGTATTCCTCTTCACCTATTTGGAATGGTCTGCCTTTCTGTAGCATCTGTAAGCATTTGGAGGTGATTTTCCATCCTTGGAAGTTCACCTTCCGTAAACTCTTTCCGCCCCCAAAGCTTTATGACATCATTCTGGACCCCGTTTTGGATTTTTGATTTGAGGTGAATTTATAGCCATGACCCTGCATTAGAACGTACTATAACTTCCAGATTCACATCCTCATTGCTTTAGACTTCTGTGTAGCTTACATCATCTTCACCAGTGTAAGACTAATCACAGGCCCTCACCACACACTTGTGCCTAATCTTCTCTTTCACCCTCCGTCACCGCCCCTCTTTGCCTCTGGGAGCCCGCATACAAATGTTCAGTGCCACCTGTTGGTTAGTGCTTGCTTTTTCTTCGCCTTGTAAGTGAGATTCTATGGTATTTGAATTTCTCACTGGGGCTTGTTACACTTCCCCTAAAACCCTCACAGCCATTCTGGTGGTCACAAATGGCTGGATTGCATCATTTGTTCCGGCTGAGTGGTATACCATTGTGTGGCTATAGCCCATCTTCCTTCTCCAATCATCCCTTGCTGGACACCAGGGTGCTTTCCAAGTCTTGGATATCAGGAGTAAGACGGTGGTGAACACAGCCATGCACATGTCTTTATGCGGTAGTCTTTCTGACTTTTTTGGATAAGCAAGCGGCAGATTAATAGCTGGGTCATACGGGACATGGATACTTAAACTTCTGAGGCAGTTCCACACCTTTGGCATCGTGGCTGCACCGGGTTACACTCCCACCAGCAGTGCAGGAGGCTTCCCTTCTCTCCACCTCCTCTCTGACACTTGTTATTTCCTGTCTGCTTCCTTCTAGCCATGCTGACCACAGTGAGCTGCCATGGCCTTGCAGTTTGGATTTGCATTTTCCTGAGACTTAATGATGGTGAACAAGTTTTCGTGCACCTACTGGCCCTCTTTCTGTCTTCTTCGGAGAAATCTCTGCTTCCATCTTTTGACCAGGTTTTCATTGGCTTGTTTTTTTTCTTGTGGAGACGTGCGAGTTGATTGTATCTTTGGGCTTTTCACCCCTTGTCCGATGTGTGGTTTGCAAACATCCTCTCCCAATTGTTGTGGTGTCTTAGTATTCAGTTGATGGTTTCCTTGAGTGGGCAGAAGTGTGTGCATTTGATGTGGTCCCGTTTGTTTCTTGTTTCCTTTGTTGCCCTTGCCCAGTCAGACATGCTTCTTCCAAATAGGCGGCTCAGACAGATGGCAAAGAGCACTCTGCCTAGGTCTTCTCCTACAAGGTTCACGGTTTCAAGTCTGCCATTCAAGGCTTTAATCCATTTCAGGTGGTGTGTGTGCCAGGTGTAACATCATGGTGTACTCTCGTTGTGTTCCATGTGGCTGTGCAGGCTTCCCAGCACCGTTTATTGTAGAGACTCTCCTTCCTCCGCTGTCTCCACTTGGCTCCCTGGTCCAAAATGGGCTGTCCATGTAAGTTTGAGTTGGGCTCTGGGCTCTCAATTGTTTTGCATGGGTCTTCATGCCTGTTTTGGGGCCCAGACTGTGCCGTTTCGGTACCTAGCGCTTCGTCCTCTATGTTGAAATCAGAAATTGTGACACGTGCTGCTTTGTTCGTTTTCCTGAGGATTCCTTTGCCTAGTCAGGGTCTCGTGTTGCTGGCTAGAAACTTTAGGATTCTCTCTTCTTCTCTGTGGCAAATACTGCTGCAACTTTGACTGGGATTGCATGGAATCCAGAGATTCCTTACTGCGGTATGAACCTTTCAAGTGTGTTAATCCTTCCATTCCTCGATCCCTCGATATCTTTTTTTTTCTTGTGTCTTCTTGAGTTTCTTTCCCCAAAGGTTTGCTAGTTTTTGAATTAACATAGAATTCACCTGTTTTGCTAAGGTTATTCACAGAGATCCTATTCTTCGTAATGGCAAGCTCCTGTTTTTTTTTTTTTTTTTTCCTTAGCTTCAGTTTTTCTATTCTTTGCAACTTTTAATTGGTTTTGTTTTGGCACAAGTGCATTGCTGTGCTCACATCTGCTGGCAATGCTCCTGTATTTGCTGTGGAAGTCTGGCCCTGTCCAACGTCCCTTCCCATCTGCCTCTACTCTACCTCGGACGCCTGCACCAGAACAACTGAAGCAGTGGTGAGGAGGCCCAAACCGAGGATTCCACCCAGCCCATACTGGGCCACAGACCCAGAAGGTGCGGACCTCACCACTGCACCACCGGCCGGCCACTTACATGTTCAGTGGCAACGTGCAGTTGAGTGCAACGGGAGTTAAATATACTAGTGAGCCCAACTCTAGCACTGTGTAGATGAGGCTAGGTTGTTTTTCGGGTCCATTGTGATGTCAGAGGATTTGTCATAATTGTGTCTCTGAGGTCCAGCATGCTTCCTGGATACAGGTTTCAGAGCCTGCTTGGAGCAGTCTCATAACTCACCCTTCCCAGTTAGCCCATGCTTGACCTTCGCTGCCGTTTTTTGGCTTGTGAATTTCTCTGACTTTCAAACGTTCCAGCAGAGTCTGTCTAAAGACGGACATCATCTTTCATTGTGGATAATTCAGGTGTGATTTCTGTTCACCTTCCATTTTCTGGGTCCTCTTTTTCTTTTCCATAGTATACTCGTCATGGTCTTTCTCAGCTATCTCCCTTAGACATGCTTATCAGTCCGTTCTCCTTCATTCCGAGGGATTAGTTTGTATTTCTTTAATCGCTGTATGTTCTCTAGGGTGAGGTGTGAGTGCTTTCGTGACTCTTGGTTGTTGTCCTTGAATTTGCACCGGTCACTTGTAGGACTCTTGGCTATCCTAGCCTAGGTCAAACTAAGCACTGAGAACACGTGGTCATGTGGGTTGGTTTGACATCCTGAGATCAGAAACTCCAAATTCGAGGTGGTCCTGGCAACTCCCTTCACGGACACAATGTTTCCAAGACAACTTAGACAAATCGGATGAATTCCACTCTCCAGGAAAGATATTTTTCTGTCTCTTTTCCGGATTTGGGAAGTTTCGAACTTGACCCCTGATCCTTGAACGTTCCCCTAGATTCCGTCCAGATACGGGCTTACTTAATTTTTATAGGGTGTGCCATTTGTTTGCCCTACATCCTCTACCCTGGCCTGTTTATTTTTCTTGAAACACAACTGTAAAGTTCTAATTTTCGTGCAACTTCCTTACATATGGTGTCAAAACACATAATCAATAATCCTTCTACGGCAAGAGGTAGGGGGAGAGAATTTCGATGGAGGCAAACAGAGCACACTAGCCTGGGAGGGCAGCCTTCACGAAGGAACGAAGCCCTGTGGAAGAGGGTGCTTTTCAGCACCCTTGTAGAGCACTTCCAAACAAAGAGACATACCCCAAGCGTGACAGGGCTCCATTCCTTCAAGGCTTCCAAGACATCTCTTGGGACACATTACCATGTGCCCAGTGGGCCCACGTGACACCAGAGCTTCGGAAAAAGAGACTGACCTGCAAAGAATGCTATGGGCCTTGGAAAGGAGGCATCGATTCTTCTGTTCAATGTCCTCAAGACATCTTTCTTGACTTTGCATTATGCTTAAGGCACAAGGGCACTGTAGGTGTGATGAACGCCAAGTCCGGCCACTTGTTTCCAATGAAGTTGCAAGCTTGAATCAGCATGACCTCCCCATAGACTTGAATAGATGACAATGTTCTCCTCTCCGTGCCTGTCCCTCTATTCTCACTTGTGGCCTAGGGTTCCTTTCTTATCCCTTGCATCAGACTCTGTTTTATCTCTTCTAGTTTCTGTGCCTGCTTTCTGTTTGCCAAACCTGTTTCTGGGTGTCTGTCCCTTTAATAGCCTAGCCTAGGCCAATCCTCAGACTGTAACCATGCGGCCACCCTGGGGGACATGTTCACCGTGATGTCATAAGCGACCTCAAAATTCGAAGTTGTCCTGACAACCTCCGTGCACACAGAGTTTCACAGCCATCTCAGACCAGTCTGACTCCTCACCCTGTCTAGGTAGGATAGTTTTCCTTTTTCTGCAATTGTTGTCAGTTTCTATCTTTCTCCTTGAACTTCGAAAGGGCTCCTACATTCTCTCTAGACACTGGTTTCACTCCTGTAAGATTATCCTGGGTTTTATCTCTTATATCTTGGGTAGATGGCAAAATGGGTGGACCTTACCCAGAAAAAGTCCTGGACTCCCTCACAAGTTGAAGTTGCCCAGGGAATGTTCTCATGCACAATGATGGTGTCATCTCGTGGCACTCTGCCAATTCCACCTTGGCAGGTCACAAGATTTCCTTCCTTCTGCCTTTGGGAAGTGTACCAGATACTTCCATAGATTGTAATATTCTTATGGTTCCTTTTCTTGTGCGTATTGATAACGTATCCTCACAATTGCTGCTTATTTATGATCTCTGCCCGCACCATACCATGAAATCTATATTTCCTAACACTACTAATGTGATATGCACTCGTAATGTGAAACAGTGAGGCCCGGGCCGCCCAAGCGGAATGTGGGCACTTACCTGCTCCACCACAGGGCCGGCCCTGAATTGTACTTTTGGACCAACCTTTTGCCTGAACTTGGGAAGACGTGGGCCTGTTTGGATTATTCGTGAAGGTGATTAGTAATAACATCATGGACGGTAACATTTTCCGTTCGTTCATGGGTTTAGGACTGATCATGTTCTCTTCGTAGTATTCCTCTTCACCTATTTGGAATGGTCTGCCTTTCTGTAGCATCTGTAAGCATTTGGAGGTGATTTTCCATCCTTGGAAGTTCACCTTCCGTAAACTCTTTCCGCCCCCAAAGCTTTATGACATCATTCTGGACCCCGTTTTGGATTTTTGATTTGAGGTGAATTTATAGCCATGACCCTGCATTAGAACGTACTATAACTTCCAGATTCACATCCTCATTGCTTTAGACTTCTGTGTAGCTTACATCATCTTCACCAGTGTAAGACTAATCACAGGCCCTCACCACACACTTGTGCCTAATCTTCTCTTTCACCCTCCGTCACCGCCCCTCTTTGCCTCTGGGAGCCCGCATACAAATGTTCAGTGCCACCTGTTGGTTAGTGCTTGCTTTTTCTTCGCCTTGTAAGTGAGATTCTATGGTATTTGAATTTCTCACTGGGGCTTGTTACACTTCCCCTAAAACCCTCACAGCCATTCTGGTGGTCACAAATGGCTGGATTGCATCATTTGTTCCGGCTGAGTGGTATACCATTGTGTGGCTATAGCCCATCTTCCTTCTCCAATCATCCCTTGCTGGACACCAGGGTGCTTTCCAAGTCTTGGATATCAGGAGTAAGACGGTGGTGAACACAGCCATGCACATGTCTTTATGCGGTAGTCTTTCTGACTTTTTTGGATAAGCAAGCGGCAGATTAATAGCTGGGTCATACGGGACATGGATACTTAAACTTCTGAGGCAGTTCCACACCTTTGGCATCGTGGCTGCACCAGGTTACACTCCCACCAGCAGTGCAGGAGGCTTCCCTTCTCTCCACCTCCTCTCTGACACTTGTTATTTCCTGTCTGCTTCCTTCTAGCCATGCTGACCACAGTGAGCTGCCATGGCCTTGCAGTTTGGATTTGCATTTTCCTGAGACTTCATGATGGTGAACAAGTTTTCGTGCACCTACTGGCCCTCTTTCTGTCTTCTTCGGAGAAATCTCTGCTTCCATCTTTTGACCAGGTTTTCATTGGCTTGTTTTTTTTCTTGTGGAGACGTGCGAGTTGATTGTATCTTTGGGCTTTTCACCCCTTGTCCGATGTGTGGTTTGCAAACATCCTCTCCCAATTGTTGTGGTGTCTTAGTATTCAGTTGATGGTTTCCTTGAGTGGGCAGAAGTGTGTGCATTTGATGTGGTCCCGTTTGTTTCTTGTTTCCTTTGTTGCCCTTGCCCAGTCAGACATGCTTCTTCCAAATAGGCGGCTCAGACAGATGGCAAAGAGCACTCTGCCTAGGTCTTCTCCTACAAGGTTCACGGTTTCAAGTCTGCCATTCAAGGCTTTAATCCATTTCAGGTGGTGTGTGTGCCAGGTGTAACATCATGGTGTACTCTCGTTGTGTTCCATGTGGCTGTGCAGGCTTCCCAGCACCGTTTATTGTAGAGACTCTCCTTCCTCCGCTGTCTCCACTTGGCTCCCTGGTCCAAAATGGGCTGTCCATGTAAGTTTGAGTTGGGCTCTGGGCTCTCAATTGTTTTGCATGGGTCTTCATGCCTGTTTTGGGGCCCAGACTGTGCCGTTTCGGTACCTAGCGCTTCGTCCTCTATGTTGAAATCAGAAATTGTGACACGTGCTGCTTTGTTCGTTTTCCTGAGGATTCCTTTGCCTAGTCAGGGTCTCGTGTTGCTGGCTAGAAACTTTAGGATTCTCTCTTCTTCTCTGTGGCAAATACTGCTGCAACTTTGACTGGGATTGCATGGAATCCAGAGATTCCTTACTGCGGTATGAACCTTTCAAGTGTGTTAATCCTTCCATTCCTCGATCCCTCGATATCTTTTTTTTTCTTGTGTCTTCTTGAGTTTCTTTCCCCAAAGGTTTGCTAGTTTTTGAATTAACATAGAATTCACCTGTTTTGCTAAGGTTATTCACAGAGATCCTATTCTTCGTAATGGCAAGCTCCTGTTTTTTTTTTTTTTTTTCCTTAGCTTCAGTTTTTCTATTCTTTGCAACTTTTAATTGGTTTTGTTTTGGCACAAGTGCATTGCTGTGCTCACATCTGCTGGCAATGCTCCTGTATTTGCTGTGGAAGTCTGGCCCTGTCCAACGTCCCTTCCCATCTGCCTCTACTCTACCTCGGACGCCTGCACCAGAACAACTGAAGCAGTGGTGAGGAGGCCCAAACCGAGGATTCCACCCAGCCCATACTGGGCCACAGACCCAGAAGGTGCGGACCTCACCACTGCACCACCGGCCGGCCACTTACATGTTCAGTGGCAACGTGCAGTTGAGTGCAACGGGAGTTAAATATACTAGTGAGCCCAACTCTAGCACTGTGTAGATGAGGCTAGGTTGTTTTTCGGGTCCATTGTGATGTCAGAGGATTTGTCATAATTGTGTCTCTGAGGTCCAGCATGCTTCCTGGATACAGGTTTCAGAGCCTGCTTGGAGCAGTCTCATAACTCACCCTTCCCAGTTAGCCCATGCTTGACCTTCGCTGCCGTTTTTTGGCTTGTGAATTTCTCTGACTTTCAAACGTTCCAGCAGAGTCTGTCTAAAGACGGACATCATCTTTCATTGTGGATAATTCAGGTGTGATTTCTGTTCACCTTCCATTTTCTGGGTCCTCTTTTTCTTTTCCATAGTATACTCGTCATGGTCTTTCTCAGCTATCTCCCTTAGACATGCTTATCAGTCCGTTCTCCTTCATTCCGAGGGATTAGTTTGTATTTCTTTAATCGCTGTATGTTCTCTAGGGTGAGGTGTGAGTGCTTTCGTGACTCTTGGTTGTTGTCCTTGAATTTGCACCGGTCACTTGTAGGACTCTTGGCTATCCTAGCCTAGGTCAAACTAAGCACTGAGAACACGTGGTCATGTGGGTTGGTTTGACATCCTGAGATCAGAAACTCCAAATTCGAGGTGGTCCTGGCAACTCCCTTCACGGACACAATGTTTCCAAGACAACTTAGACAAATCGGATGAATTCCACTCTCCAGGAAAGATATTTTTCTGTCTCTTTTCCGGATTTGGGAAGTTTCGAACTTGACCCCTGATCCTTGAACGTTCCCCTAGATTCCGTCCAGATACGGGCTTACTTAATTTTTATAGGGTGTGCCATTTGTTTGCCCTACATCCTCTACCCTGGCCTGTTTATTTTTCTTGAAACACAACTGTAAAGTTCTAATTTTCGTGCAACTTCCTTACATATGGTGTCAAAACACATAATCAATAATCCTTCTACGGCAAGAGGTAGGGGGAGAGAATTTCGATGGAGGCAAACAGAGCACACTAGCCTGGGAGGGCAGCCTTCACGAAGGAACGAAGCCCTGTGGAAGAGGGTGCTTTTCAGCACCCTTGTAGAGCACTTCCAAACAAAGAGACATACCCCAAGCGTGACAGGGCTCCATTCCTTCAAGGCTTCCAAGACATCTCTTGGGACACATTACCATGTGCCCAGTGGGCCCACGTGACACCAGAGCTTCGGAAAAAGAGACTGACCTTCAAAGAATGCTATGGGCCTTGGAAAGGAGGCATCGATTCTTCTCTTCAATGTCCTCAAGACATCTTTCTTGACTTTGCATTATGCTTAAGGCACAAGGGCACTGTAGGTGTGATGAACGCCAAGTCCGGCCACTTGTTTCCAATGAAGTTGCAAGCTTGAATCAGCATGACCTCCCCATAGACTTGAATAGATGACAATGTTCTCCTCTCCGTGCCTGTCCCTCTATTCTCACTTGTGGCCTAGGGTTCCTTTCTTATCCCTTGCATCAGACTCTGTTTTATCTCTTCTAGTTTCTGTGCCTGCTTTCTGTTTGCCAAACCTGTTTCTGGGTGTCTGTCCCTTTAATAGCCTAGCCTAGGCCAATCCTCAGACTGTAACCATGCGGCCACCCTGGGGGACATGTTCACCGTGATGTCATAAGCGACCTCAAAATTCGAAGTTGTCCTGACAACCTCCGTGCACACAGAGTTTCACAGCCATCTCAGACCAGTCTGACTCCTCACCCTGTCTAGGTAGGATAGTTTTCCTTTTTCTGCAATTGTTGTCAGTTTCTATCTTTCTCCTTGAACTTCGAAAGGGCTCCTACATTCTCTCTAGACACTGGTTTCACTCCTGTAAGATTATCCTGGGTTTTATCTCTTATATCTTGGGTAGATGGCAAAATGGGTGGACCTTACCCAGAAAAAGTCCTGGACTCCCTCACAAGTTGAAGTTGCCCAGGGAATGTTCTGATGCACAATGATGGTGTCATCTCGTGGCACTCTGCCAATTCCACCTTGGCAGGTCACAAGTTTTCCTTCCTTCTGCCTTTGGGAAGTGTACCAGATACTTCCATAGATTGTAATATTCTTATGGTTCCTTTTCTTGTGCGTATTGATAACGTATCCTCACAATTGCTGCTTATTTATGATCTCTGCCCGCACCATACCATGAAATCTATATTTCCTAACACTACTAATGTGATATGCACTCGTAATGTGAAACAGTGAGGCCCGGGCCGCCCAAGCGGAATGTGGGCACTTACCTGCTCCACCACAGGGCCGGCCCTGAATTGTACTTTTGGACCAACCTTTTGCCTGAACTTGGGAAGACGTGGGCCTGTTTGGATTATTCGTGAAGGTGATTAGTAATAACATCATGGACGGTAACATTTTCCGTTCGTTCATGGGTTTAGGACTGATCATGTTCTCTTCGTAGTATTCCTCTTCACCTATTTGGAATGGTCTGCCTTTCTGTAGCATCTGTAAGCATTTGGAGGTGATTTTCCATCCTTGGAAGTTCACCTTCCGTAAACTCTTTCCGCCCCCAAAGCTTTATGACATCATTCTGGACCCCTTTTTGGATTTTTGATTTGAGGTGAATTTATAGCCATGACCCTGCATTAGAACGTACTATAACTTCCAGATTCACATCCTCATTGCTTTAGACTTCTGTGTAGCTTACATCATCGTCACCAGTGTAAGACTAATCACAGGCCCTCACCACACACTTGTGCCTAATCTTCTCTTTCACCCTCCGTCACCGCCCCTCTTTGCCTCTGGGAGCCCGCATACAAATGTTCAGTGCCACCTGTTGGTTAGTGCTTGCTTTTTCTTCTCCTTGTAAGTGAGATTCTATGGTATTTGAATTTCTCACTGGGGCTTGTTACACTTCCCCTAAAACCCTCACAGCCATTCTGGTGGTCACAAATGGCTGGATTGCATCATTTGTTCCGGCTGAGTGGTATACCATTGTGTGGCTATAGCCCATCTTCCTTCTCCAATCATCCCTTGCTGGACACCAGGGTGCTTTCCAAGTCTTGGATATCCGGAGTAAGACTGTGGTGAACACAGCCATGCACATGTCTTTATGCGGTAGTCTTTCTGACTTTTTTGGATAAGCAAGCGGCAGATTAATAGCTGGGTCATACGGGACATGGATACTTAAACTTCTGAGGCAGTTCCACACCTTTGGCATCGTGGCTGCACCGGGTTACACTCCCACCAGCAGTGCAGGAGGCTTCCCTTCTCTCCACCTCCTCTCTGACACTTGTTATTTCCTGTCTGCTTCCTTCTAGCCATGCTGACCACAGTGAGCTGCCATGGCCTTGCAGTTTGGATTTGCATTTTCCTGAGACTTCATGATGGTGAACAAGTTTTCGTGCACCTACTGGCCCTCTTTCTGTCTTCTTCGGAGAAATCTCTGCTTCCATCTTTTGACCAGGTTTTCATTGGCTTGTTTTTTTTCTTGTGGAGACGTGCGAGTTGATTGTATCTTTGGGCTTTTCACCCCTTGTCCGATGTGTGGTTTGCAAACATCCTCTCCCAATTGTTGTGGTGTCTTAGTATTCAGTTGATGGTTTCCTTGAGTGGGCAGAAGTGTGTGCATTTGATGTGGTCCCGTTTGTTTCTTGTTTCCTTTGTTGCCCTTGCCCAGTCAGACATGCTTCTTCCAAATAGGCGGCTCAGACAGATGGCAAAGAGCACTCTGCCTAGGTCTTCTCCTACAAGGTTCACGGTTTCAAGTCTGCCATTCAAGGCTTTAATCCATTTCAGGTGGTGTGTGTGCCAGGTGTAACATCATGGTGTACTCTCGTTGTGTTCCATGTGGCTGTGCAGGCTTCCCAGCACCGTTTATTGTAGAGACTCTCCTTTCTCCGCTGTCTCCACTTGGCTCCCTGGTCCAAAATGGGCTGTCCATGTAAGTTTGAGTTGGGCTCTGGGCTCTCAATTGTTTTGCATGGGTCTTCATGCCTGTTTTGGGGCCCAGACTATGCCGTTTCGGTACCTAGCGCTCCGTCCTCTATGTTGTAATCAGAAATTGTGACACGTGCTGCTTTGTTCGTTTTCCTGAGGATTCCTTTGCCTAGTCAGGGTCTCGTGTTGCTGGCTAGAAACTTTAGGATTCTCTCTTCTTCTCTGTGGCAAATACTGCTGCAACTTTGACTGGGATTGCATGGAATCCAGAGATTCCTTACTGCGGTATGAACCTTTCAAGTGTGTTAATCCTTCCATTCCTAGATCCCTCGATATCTTTTTTTTTCTTGTGTCTTCTTGAGTTTCTTTCCCCAAAGGTTTGCTAGTTTTTGAATTAACATAGAATTCACCTGTTTTGCTAAGGTTATTCACAGAGATCCTATTCTTCGTAATGGCAAGCTCCTGTTTTTTTTTTTTTTTTTCCTTAGCTTCAGTTTTTCTATTCTTTGCAACTTTTAATTGGTTTTGTTTTGGCACAAGTGCATTGCTGTGCTCACATCTGCTGGCAATGCTCCTGTATTTGCTGTGGAAGTCTGGCCCTGTCCAACGTCCCTTCCCATCTGCCTCTACTCTACCTCGGACGCCTGCACCAGAACAACTGAAGCAGTGGTGAGGAGGCCCAAACCGAGGAGTCCACCCAGCCCATACTGGGCCACAGACCCAGAAGGTGCGGACCTCACCACTGCACCACCGGCCGGCCACTTACATGTTCAGTGGCAACGTGCAGTTGAGTGCAACGGGAGTTAAATATACTAGTGAGCCCAACTCTAGCACTGTGTAGATGAGGCTAGGTTGTTTTTCGGGTCCATTGTGATGTCAGAGGATTTGTCATAATTGTGTCTCTGAGGTCCAGCATGCTTCCTGGATACAGGTTTCAGAGCCTGCTTGGAGCAGTCTCATAACTCACCCTTCCCAGTTAGCCCATGCTTGACCTTCGCTGCCGTTTTTTGGCTTGTGAATTTCTCTGACTTTCAAACGTTCCAGCAGAGTCTGTCTAAAGACGGACATCATCTTTCATTGTGGATAATTCAGGTGTGATTTCTGTTCACCTTCCATTTTCTGGGTCCTCTTTTTCTTTTCCATAGTATACTCGTCATGGTCTTTCTCAGCTATCTCCCTTAGACATGCTTATCAGTCCGTTCTCCTTCATTCCGAGGGATTAGTTTGTATTTCTTTAATCGCTGTATGTTCTCTAGGGTGAGGTGTGAGTGCTTTCGTGACTCTTGGTTGTTGTCCTTGAATTTGCACCGGTCACTTGTAGGACTCTTGGCTATCCTAGCCTAGGTCAAACTAAGCACTGAGAACACGTGGTCATGTGGGTTGGTTTGACATCCTGAGATCAGAAACTCCAAATTCGAGGTGGTCCTGGCAACTCCCTTCACGGACACAATGTTTCCAAGACAACTTAGACAAATCGGATGAATTCCACTCTCCAGGAAAGATATTTTTCTGTCTCTTTTCCGGATTTGGGAAGTTTCGAACTTGACCCCTGATCCTTGAACGTTCCCCTAGATTCCGTCCAGATACGGGCTTACTTAATTTTTATAGGGTGTGCCATTTGTTTGCCCTACATCCTCTACCCTGGCCTGTTTATTTTTCTTGAAACACAACTGTAAAGTTCTAATTTTCGTGCAACTTCCTTACATATGGTGTCAAAACACATAATCAATAATCCTTCTACGGCAAGAGGTAGGGGGAGAGAATTTCGATGGAGGCAAACAGAGCACACTAGCCTGGGAGGGCAGCCTTCACGAAGGAACGAAGCCCTGTGGAAGAGGGTGCTTTTCAGCACCCTTGTAGAGCACTTCCAAACAAAGAGACATACCCCAAGCGTGACAGGGCTCCATTCCTTCAAGGCTTCCAAGACATCTCTTGGGACACATTACCATGTGCCCAGTGGGCCCACGTGACACCAGAGCTTCGGAAAAAGAGACTGACCTGCAAAGAATGCTATGGGCCTTGGAAAGGAGGCATCGATTCTTCTCTTCAATGTCCTCAAGACATCTTTCTTGACTTTGCATTATGCTTAAGGCACAAGGGCACTGTAGGTGTGATGAACGCCAAGTCCGGCCACTTGTTTCCAATGAAGTTGCAAGCTTGAATCAGCATGACCTCCCCATAGACTTGAATAGATGACAATGTTCTCCTCTCCGTGCCTGTCCCTCTATTCTCACTTGTGGCCTAGGGTTCCTTTCTTATCCCTTGCATCAGACTCTGTTTTATCTCTTCTAGTTTCTGTGCCTGCTTTCTGTTTGCCAAACCTGTTTCTGGGTGTCTGTCCCTTTAATAGCCTAGCCTAGGCCAATCCTCAGACTGTAACCATGCGGCCACCCTGGGGGACATGTTCACCGTGATGTCATAAGCGACCTCAAAATTCGAAGTTGTCCTGACAACCTCCGTGCACACAGAGTTTCACAGCCATCTCAGACCAGTCTGACTCCTCACCCTGTCTAGGTAGGATAGTTTTCCTTTTTCTGCAATTGTTGTCAGTTTCTATCTTTCTCCTTGAACTTCGAAAGGGCTCCTACATTCTCTCTAGACACTGGTTTCACTCCTGTAAGATTATCCTGGGTTTTATCTCTTATATCTTGGGTAGATGGCAAAATGGGTGGACCTTACCCAGAAAAAGTCCTGGACTCCCTCACAAGTTGAAGTTGCCCAGGGAATGTTCTGATGCACAATGATGGTGTCATCTCGTGGCACTCTGCCAATTCCACCTTGGCAGGTCACAAGTTTTCCTTCCTTCTGCCTTTGGGAAGTGTACCAGATACTTCCATAGATTGTAATATTCTTATGGTTCCTTTTCTTGTGCGTATTGATAACGTATCCTCACAATTGCTGCTTATTTATGATCTCTGCCCGCACCATACCATGAAATCTATATTTCCTAACACTACTAATGTGATATGCACTCGTAATGTGAAACAGTGAGGCCCGGGCCGCCCAAGCGGAATGTGGGCACTTACCTGCTCCACCACAGGGCCGGCCCTGAATTGTACTTTTGGACCAACCTTTTGCCTGAACTTGGGAAGACGTGGGCCTGTTTGGATTATTCGTGAAGGTGATTAGTAATAACATCATGGACGGTAACATTTTCCGTTCGTTCATGGGTTTAGGACTGATCATGTTCTCTTCGTAGTATTCCTCTTCACCTATTTGGAATGGTCTGCCTTTCTGTAGCATCTGTAAGCATTTGGAGGTGATTTTCCATCCTTGGAAGTTCACCTTCCGTAAACTCTTTCCGCCCCCAAAGCTTTATGACATCATTCTGGACCCCTTTTTGGATTTTTGATTTGAGGTGAATTTATAGCCATGACCCTGCATTAGAACGTACTATAACTTCCAGATTCACATCCTCATTGCTTTAGACTTCTGTGTAGCTTACATCATCGTCACCAGTGTAAGACTAATCACAGGCCCTCACCACACACTTGTGCCTAATCTTCTCTTTCACCCTCCGTCACCGCCCCTCTTTGCCTCTGGGAGCCCGCATACAAATGTTCAGTGCCACCTGTTGGTTAGTGCTTGCTTTTTCTTCTCCTTGTAAGTGAGATTCTATGGTATTTGAATTTCTCACTGGGGCTTGTTACACTTCCCCTAAAACCCTCACAGCCATTCTGGTGGTCACAAATGGCTGGATTGCATCATTTGTTCCGGCTGAGTGGTATACCATTGTGTGGCTATAGCCCATCTTCCTTCTCCAATCATCCCTTGCTGGACACCAGGGTGCTTTCCAAGTCTTGGATATCCGGAGTAAGACTGTGGTGAACACAGCCATGCACATGTCTTTATGCGGTAGTCTTTCTGACTTTTTTGGATAAGCAAGCGGCAGATTAATAGCTGGGTCATACGGGACATGGATACTTAAACTTCTGAGGCAGTTCCACACCTTTGGCATCGTGGCTGCACCGGGTTACACTCCCACCAGCAGTGCAGGAGGCTTCCCTTCTCTCCACCTCCTCTCTGACACTTGTTATTTCCTGTCTGCTTCCTTCTAGCCATGCTGACCACAGTGAGCTGCCATGGCCTTGCAGTTTGGATTTGCATTTTCCTGAGACTTAATGATGGTGAACAAGTTTTCATGCACCTACTGGCCCTCTTTCTGTCTTCTTCGGAGAAATCTCTGCTTCCATCTTTTGACCAGGTTTTCATTGGCTTGTTTTTTTTCTTGTGGAGACGTGCGAGTTGATTGTATCTTTGGGCTTTTCACCCCTTGTCCGATGTGTGGTTTGCAAACATCCTCTCCCAATTGTTGTGGTGTCTTAGTATTCAGTTGATGGTTTCCTTGAGTGGGCAGAAGTGTGTGCATTTGATGTGGTCCCGTTTGTTTCTTGTTTCCTTTGTTGCCCTTGCCCAGTCAGACATGCTTCTTCCAAATAGGCGGCTCAGACAGATGGCAAAGAGCACTCTGCCTAGGTCTTCTCCTACAAGGTTCACGGTTTCAAGTCTGCCATTCAAGGCTTTAATCCATTTCAGGTGGTGTGTGTGCCAGGTGTAACATCATGGTGTACTCTCGTTGTGTTCCATGTGGCTGTGCAGGCTTCCCAGCACCGTTTATTGTAGAGACTCTCCTTTCTCCGCTGTCTCCACTTGGCTCCCTGGTCCAAAATGGGCTGTCCATGTAAGTTTGAGTTGGGCTCTGGGCTCTCAATTGTTTTGCATGGGTCTTCATGCCTGTTTTGGGGCCCAGACTATGCCGTTTCGGTACCTAGCGCTCCGTCCTCTATGTTGTAATCAGAAATTGTGACACGTGCTGCTTTGTTCGTTTTCCTGAGGATTCCTTTGCCTAGTCAGGGTCTCGTGTTGCTGGCTAGAAACTTTAGGATTCTCTCTTCTTCTCTGTGGCAAATACTGCTGCAACTTTGACTGGGATTGCATGGAATCCAGAGATTCCTTACTGCGGTATGAACCTTTCAAGTGTGTTAATCCTTCCATTCCTAGATCCCTCGATATCTTTTTTTTTCTTGTGTCTTCTTGAGTTTCTTTCCCCAAAGGTTTGCTAGTTTTTGAATTAACATAGAATTCACCTGTTTTGCTAAGGTTATTCACAGAGATCCTATTCTTCGTAATGGCAAGCTCCTGTTTTTTTTTTTTTTTTTTCCTTAGCTTCAGTTTTTCTATTCTTTGCAACTTTTAATTGGTTTTGTTTTGGCACAAGTGCATTGCTGTGCTCACATCTGCTGGCAATGCTCCTGTATTTGCTGTGGAAGTCTGGCCCTGTCCAACGTCCCTTCCCATCTGCCTCTACTCTACCTCGGACGCCTGCACCAGAACAACTGAAGCAGTGGTGAGGAGGCCCAAACCGAGGAGTCCACCCAGCCCATACTGGGCCACAGACCCAGAAGGTGCGGACCTCACCACTGCACCACCGGCCGGCCACTTACATGTTCAGTGGCAACGTGCAGTTGAGTGCAACGGGAGTTAAATATACTAGTGAGCCCAACTCTAGCACTGTGTAGATGAGGCTAGGTTGTTTTTCGGGTCCATTGTGATGTCAGAGGATTTGTCATAATTGTGTCTCTGAGGTCCAGCATGCTTCCTGGATACAGGTTTCAGAGCCTGCTTGGAGCAGTCTCATAACTCACCCTTCCCAGTTAGCCCATGCTTGACCTTCGCTGCCGTTTTTTGGCTTGTGAATTTCTCTGACTTTCAAACGTTCCAGCAGAGTCTGTCTAAAGACGGACATCATCTTTCATTGTGGATAATTCAGGTGTGATTTCTGTTCACCTTCCATTTTCTGGGTCCTCTTTTTCTTTTCCATAGTATACTCGTCATGGTCTTTCTCAGCTATCTCCCTTAGACATGCTTATCAGTCCGTTCTCCTTCATTCCGAGGGATTAGTTTGTATTTCTTTAATCGCTGTATGTTCTCTAGGGTGAGGTGTGAGTGCTTTCGTGACTCTTGGTTGTTGTCCTTGAATTTGCACCGGTCACTTGTAGGACTCTTGGCTATCCTAGCCTAGGTCAAACTAAGCACTGAGAACACGTGGTCATGTGGGTTGGTTTGACATCCTGAGATCAGAAACTCCAAATTCGAGGTGGTCCTGGCAACTCCCTTCACGGACACAATGTTTCCAAGACAACTTAGACAAATCGGATGAATTCCACTCTCCAGGAAAGATATTTTTCTGTCTCTTTTCCGGATTTGGGAAGTTTCGAACTTGACCCCTGATCCTTGAACGTTCCCCTAGATTCCGTCCAGATACGGGCTTACTTAATTTTTATAGGGTGTGCCATTTGTTTGCCCTACATCCTCTACCCTGGCCTGTTTATTTTTCTTGAAACACAACTGTAAAGTTCTAATTTTCGTGCAACTTCCTTACATATGGTGTCAAAACACATAATCAATAATCCTTCTACGGCAAGAGGTAGGGGGAGAGAATTTCGATGGAGGCAAACAGAGCACACTAGCCTGGGAGGGCAGCCTTCACGAAGGAACGAAGCCCTGTGGAAGAGGGTGCTTTTCAGCACCCTTGTAGAGCACTTCCAAACAAAGAGACATACCCCAAGCGTGACAGGGCTCCATTCCTTCAAGGCTTCCAAGACATCTCTTGGGACACATTACCATGTGCCCAGTGGGCCCACGTGACACCAGAGCTTCGGAAAAAGAGACTGACCTTCAAAGAATGCTATGGGCCTTGGAAAGGAGGCATCGATTCTTCTCTTCAATGTCCTCAAGACATCTTTCTTGACTTTGCATTATGCTTAAGGCACAAGGGCACTGTAGGTGTGATGAACGCCAAGTCCGGCCACTTGTTTCCAATGAAGTTGCAAGCTTGAATCAGCATGACCTCCCCATAGACTTGAATAGATGACAATGTTCTCCTCTCCGTGCCTGTCCCTCTATTCTCACTTGTGGCCTAGGGTTCCTTTCTTATCCCTTGCATCAGACTCTGTTTTATCTCTTCTAGTTTCTGTGCCTGCTTTCTGTTTGCCAAACCTGTTTCTGGGTGTCTGTCCCTTTAATAGCCTAGCCTAGGCCAATCCTCAGACTGTAACCATGCGGCCACCCTGGGGGACATGTTCACCGTGATGTCATAAGCGACCTCAAAATTCGAAGTTGTCCTGACAACCTCCGTGCACACAGAGTTTCACAGCCATCTCAGACCAGTCTGACTCCTCACCCTGTCTAGGTAGGATAGTTTTCCTTTTTCTGCAATTGTTGTCAGTTTCTATCTTTCTCCTTGAACTTCGAAAGGGCTCCTACATTCTCTCTAGACACTGGTTTCACTCCTGTAAGATTATCCTGGGTTTTATCTCTTATATCTTGGGTAGATGGCAAAATGGGTGGACCTTACCCAGAAAAAGTCCTGGACTCCCTCACAAGTTGAAGTTGCCCAGGGAATGTTCTCATGCACAATGATGGTGTCATCTCGTGGCACTCTGCCAATTCCACCTTGGCAGGTCACAAGTTTTCCTTCCTTCTGCCTTTGGGAAGTGTACCAGATACTTCCATAGATTGTAATATTCTTATGGTTCCTTTTCTTGTGCGTATTGATAACGTATCCTCACAATTGCTGCTTATTTATGATCTCTGCCCGCACCATACCATGAAATCTATATTTCCTAACACTACTAATGTGATATGCACTCGTAATGTGAAACAGTGAGGCCCGGGCCGCCCAAGCGGAATGTGGGCACTTACCTGCTCCACCACAGGGCCGGCCCTGAATTGTACTTTTGGACCAACCTTTTGCCTGAACTTGGGAAGACGTGGGCCTGTTTGGATTATTCGTGAAGGTGATTAGTAATAACATCATGGACGGTAACATTTTCCGTTCGTTCATGGGTTTAGGACTGATCATGTTCTCTTCGTAGTATTCCTCTTCACCTATTTGGAATGGTCTGCCTTTCTGTAGCATCTGTAAGCATTTGGAGGTGATTTTCCATCCTTGGAAGTTCACCTTCCGTAAACTCTTTCCGCCCCCAAAGCTTTATGACATCATTCTGGACCCCGTTTTGGATTTTTGATTTGAGGTGAATTTATAGCCATGACCCTGCATTAGAACGTACTATAACTTCCAGATTCACATCCTCATTGCTTTAGACTTCTGTGTAGCTTACATCATCTTCACCAGTGTAAGACTAATCACAGGCCCTCACCACATACTTGTGCCTAATCTTCTCTTTCACCCTCCGTCACCGCCCCTCTTTGCCTCTGGGAGCCCGCATACAAATGTTCAGTGCCACCTGTTGGTTAGTGCTTGCTTTTTCTTCTCCTTGTAAGTGAGATTCTATGGTATTTGAATTTCTCACTGGGGCTTGTTACACTTCCCCTAAAACCCTCACAGCCATTCTGGTGGTCACAAATGGCTGGATTGCATCATTTGTTCCGGCTGAGTGGTATACCATTGTGTGGCTATAGCCCATCTTCCTTCTCCAATCATCCCTTGCTGGACACCAGGGTGCTTTCCAAGTCTTGGATATCCGGAGTAAGACTGTGGTGAACACAGCCATGCACATGTCTTTATGCGGTAGTCTTTCTGACTTTTTTGGATAAGCAAGCGGCAGATTAATAGCTGGGTCATACGGGACATGGATACTTAAATTTCTGAGGCAGTTCCACACCTTTGGCATCGTGGCTGCACCGGGTTACACTCCCACCAGCAGTGCAGGAGGCTTCCCTTCTCTCCACCTCCTCTCTGACACTTGTTATTTCCTGTCTGCTTCCTTCTAGCCATGCTGACCACAGTGAGCTGCCATGGCCTTGCAGTTTGGATTTGCATTTTCCTGAGACTTCATGATGGTGAACAAGTTTTCGTGCACCTACTGGCCCTCTTTCTGTCTTCTTCGGAGAAATCTCTGCTTCCATCTTTTGACCAGGTTTTCATTGGCTTGTTTTTTTTCTTGTGGAGACGTGCGAGTTGATTGTATCTTTGGGCTTTTCACCCCTTGTCCGATGTGTGGTTTGCAAACATCCTCTCCCAATTGTTGTGGTGTCTTAGTATTCAGTTGATGGTTTCCTTGAGTGGGCAGAAGTGTGTGCATTTGATGTGGTCCCGTTTGTTTCTTGTTTCCTTTGTTGCCCTTGCCCAGTCAGACATGCTTCTTCCAAATAGGCGGCTCAGACAGATGGCAAAGAGCACTCTGCCTAGGTCTTCTCCTACAAGGTTCACGGTTTCAAGTCTGCCATTCAAGGCTTTAATCCATTTCAGGTGGTGTGTGTGCCAGGTGTAACATCATGGTGTACTCTCGTTGTGTTCCATGTGGCTGTGCAGGCTTCCCAGCACCGTTTATTGTAGAGACTCTCCTTTCTCCGCTGTCTCCACTTGGCTCCCTGGTCCAAAATGGGCTGTCCATGTAAGTTTGAGTTGGGCTCTGGGCTCTCAATTGTTTTGCATGGGTCTTCATGCCTGTTTTGGGGCCCAGACTGTGCCGTTTCGGTACCTAGCGCTTCGTCCTCTATGTTGAAATCAGAAATTGTGACACGTGCTGCTTTGTTCATTTTCCTGAGGATTCCTTTGCCTAGTCAGGGTCTCGTGTTGCTGGCTAGAAACTTTAGGATTCTCTCTTCTTCTCTGTGGCAAATACTGCTGCAACTTTGACTGGGATTGCATGGAATCCAGAGATTCCTTACTGCGGTATGAACCTTTCAAGTGTGTTAATCCTTCCATTCCTAGATCCCTCGATATCTTTTTTTTTCTTGTGTCTTCTTGAGTTTCTTTCCCCAAAGGTTTGCTAGTTTTTGAATTAACATAGAATTCACCTGTTTTGCTAAGGTTATTCACAGAGATCCTATTCTTCGTAATGGCAAGCTCCTGTTTTTTTGTTTTTTTTTTCCTTAGCTTCAGTTTTTCTATTCTTTGCAACTTTTAATTGGTTTTGTTTTGGCACAAGTGCATTGCTGTGCTCACATCTGCTGGCAATGCTCCTGTATTTGCTGTGGAAGTCTGGCCCTGTCCAACGTCCCTTCCCATCTGCCTCTACTCTACCTCGGACGCCTGCACCAGAACAACTGAAGCAGTGGTGAGGAGGCCCAAACCGAGGATTCCACCCAGCCCATACTGGGCCACAGACCCAGAAGGTGCGGACCTCACCACTGCACCACCGGCCGGCCACTTACATGTTCAGTGGCAACGTGCAGTTGAGTGCAACGGGAGTTAAATATACTAGTGAGCCCAACTCTAGCACTGTGTAGATGAGGCTAGGTTGTTTTTCGGGTCCATTGTGATGTCAGAGGATTTGTCATAATTGTGTCTCTGAGGTCCAGCATGCTTCCTGGATACAGGTTTCAGAGCCTGCTTGGAGCAGTCTCATAACTCACCCTTCCCAGTTAGCCCATGCTTGACCTTCGCTGCCGTTTTTTGGCTTGTGAATTTCTCTGACTTTCAAACGTTCCAGCAGAGTCTGTCTAAAGACGGACATCATCTTTCATTGTGGATAATTCAGGTGTGATTTCTGTTCACCTTCCATTTTCTGGGTCCTCTTTTTCTTTTCCATAGTATACTCGTCATGGTCTTTCTCAGCTATCTCCCTTAGACATGCTTATCAGTCCGTTCTCCTTCATTCCGAGGGATTAGTTTGTATTTCTTTAATCGCTGTATGTTCTCTAGGGTGAGGTGTGAGTGCTTTCGTGACTCTTGGTTGTTGTCCTTGAATTTGCACCGGTCACTTGTAGGACTCTTGGCTACCCTAGCCTAGGTCAAACTAAGCACTGAGAACACGTGGTCATGTGGGTTGGTTTGACATCCTGAGATCAGAAACTCCAAATTCGAGGTGGTCCTGGCAACCCCCTTCACGGACACAATGTCTCCAAGACAACTTAGACAAATCGGATGAATTCCACTCTCCAGGAAAGATATTTTTCTGTCTCTTTTCCGGATTTGGGAAGTTTCGAACTTGACCCCTGATCCTTGAACGTTCCCCTAGATTCCGTCCAGATACGGGCTTACTTAATTTTTATAGGGTGTGCCATTTGTTTGCCCTACATCCTCTACCCTGGCCTGTTTATTTTTCTTGAAACACAACTGTAAAGTTCTAATTTTCGTGCAACTTCCTTACATATGGTGTCAAAACACATAATCAATAATCCTTCTACGGCAAGAGGTAGGGGGAGAGAATTTCGATGGAGGCAAACAGAGCACACTAGCCTGGGAGGGCAGCCTTCACGAAGGAACGAAGCCCTGTGGAAGAGGGTGCTTTTCAGCACCCTTGTAGAGCACTTCCAAACAAAGAGACATACCCCAAGCGTGACAGGGCTCCATTCCTTCAAGGCTTCCAAGACATCTCTTGGGACACATTACCATGTGCCCAGTGGGCCCACGTGACACCAGAGCTTCGGAAAAAGAGACTGACCTTCAAAGAATGCTATGGGCCTTGGAAAGGAGGCATCGATTCTTCTCTTCAATGTCCTCAAGACATCTTTCTTGACTTTGCATTATGCTTAAGGCACAAGGGCACTGTAGGTGTGATGAACGCCAAGTCCGGCCACTTGTTTCCAATGAAGTTGCAAGCTTGAATCAGCATGACCTCCCCATAGACTTGAATAGATGACAATGTTCTCCTCTCCGTGCCTGTCCCTCTATTCTCACTTGTGGCCTAGGGTTCCTTTCTTATCCCTTGCATCAGACTCTGTTTTATCTCTTCTAGTTTCTGTGCCTGCTTTCTGTTTGCCAAACCTGTTTCTGGGTGTCTGTCCCTTTAATAGCCTAGCCTAGGCCAATCCTCAGACTGTAACCATGCGGCCACCCTGGGGGACATGTTCACCGTGATGTCATAAGCGACCTCAAAATTCGAAGTTGTCCTGACAACCTCCGTGCACACAGAGTTTCACAGCCATCTCAGACCAGTCTGACTCCTCACCCTGTCTAGGTAGGATAGTTTTCCTTTTTCTGCAATTGTTGTCAGTTTCTATCTTTCTCCTTGAACTTCGAAAGGGCTCCTACATTCTCTCTAGACACTGGTTTCACTCCTGTAAGATTATCCTGGGTTTTATCTCTTATATCTTGGGTAGATGGCAAAATGGGTGGACCTTACCCAGAAAAAGTCCTGGACTCCCTCACAAGTTGAAGTTGCCCAGGGAATGTTCTCATGCACAATGATGGTGTCATCTCGTGGCACTCTGCCAATTCCACCTTGGCAGGTCACAAGTTTTCCTTCCTTCTGCCTTTGGGAAGTGTACCAGATACTTCCATAGATTGTAATATTCTTATGGTTCCTTTTCTTGTGCGTATTGATAACGTATCCTCACAATTGCTGCTTATTTATGATCTCTGCCCGCACCATACCATGAAATCTATATTTCCTAACACTACTAATGTGATATGCACTCGTAATGTGAAACAGTGAGGCCCGGGCCGCCCAAGCGGAATGTGGGCACTTACCTGCTCCACCACAGGGCCGGCCCTGAATTGTACTTTTGGACCAACCTTTTGCCTGAACTTGGGAAGACGTGGGCCTGTTTGGATTATTCGTGAAGGTGATTAGTAATAACATCATGGACGGTAACATTTTCCGTTCGTTCATGGGTTTAGGACTGATCATGTTCTCTTCGTAGTATTCCTCTTCACCTATTTGGAATGGTCTGCCTTTCTGTAGCATCTGTAAGCATTTGGAGGTGATTTTCCATCCTTGGAAGTTCACCTTCCGTAAACTCTTTCCGCCCCCAAAGCTTTATGACATCATTCTGGACCCCGTTTTGGATTTTTGATTTGAGGTGAATTTATAGCCATGACCCTGCATTAGAACGTACTATAACTTCCAGATTCACATCCTCATTGCTTTAGACTTCTGTGTAGCTTACATCATCTTCACCAGTGTAAGACTAATCACAGGCCCTCACCACATACTTGTGCCTAATCTTCTCTTTCACCCTCCGTCACCGCCCCTCTTTGCCTCTGGGAGCCCGCATACAAATGTTCAGTGCCACCTGTTGGTTAGTGCTTGCTTTTTCTTCTCCTTGTAAGTGAGATTCTATGGTATTTGAATTTCTCACTGGGGCTTGTTACACTTCCCCTAAAACCCTCACAGCCATTCTGGTGGTCACAAATGGCTGGATTGCATCATTTGTTCCGGCTGAGTGGTATACCATTGTGTGGCTATAGCCCATCTTCCTTCTCCAATCATCCCTTGCTGGACACCAGGGTGCTTTCCAAGTCTTGGATATCCGGAGTAAGACTGTGGTGAACACAGCCATGCACATGTCTTTATGCGGTAGTCTTTCTGACTTTTTTGGATAAGCAAGCGGCAGATTAATAGCTGGGTCATACGGGACATGGATACTTAAATTTCTGAGGCAGTTCCACACCTTTGGCATCGTGGCTGCACCGGGTTACACTCCCACCAGCAGTGCAGGAGGCTTCCCTTCTCTCCACCTCCTCTCTGACACTTGTTATTTCCTGTCTGCTTCCTTCTAGCCATGCTGACCACAGTGAGCTGCCATGGCCTTGCAGTTTGGATTTGCATTTTCCTGAGACTTCATGATGGTGAACAAGTTTTCGTGCACCTACTGGCCCTCTTTCTGTCTTCTTCGGAGAAATCTCTGCTTCCATCTTTTGACCAGGTTTTCATTGGCTTGTTTTTTTTCTTGTGGAGACGTGCGAGTTGATTGTATCTTTGGGCTTTTCACCCCTTGTCCGATGTGTGGTTTGCAAACATCCTCTCCCAATTGTTGTGGTGTCTTAGTATTCAGTTGATGGTTTCCTTGAGTGGGCAGAAGTGTGTGCATTTGATGTGGTCCCGTTTGTTTCTTGTTTCCTTTGTTGCCCTTGCCCAGTCAGACATGCTTCTTCCAAATAGGCGGCTCAGACAGATGGCAAAGAGCACTCTGCCTAGGTCTTCTCCTACAAGGTTCACGGTTTCAAGTCTGCCATTCAAGGCTTTAATCCATTTCAGGTGGTGTGTGTGCCAGGTGTAACATCATGGTGTACTCTCGTTGTGTTCCATGTGGCTGTGCAGGCTTCCCAGCACCGTTTATTGTAGAGACTCTCCTTTCTCCGCTGTCTCCACTTGGCTCCCTGGTCCAAAATGGGCTGTCCATGTAAGTTTGAGTTGGGCTCTGGGCTCTCAATTGTTTTGCATGGGTCTTCATGCCTGTTTTGGGGCCCAGACTGTGCCGTTTCGGTACCTAGCGCTTCGTCCTCTATGTTGAAATCAGAAATTGTGACACGTGCTGCTTTGTTCGTTTTCCTGAGGATTCCTTTGCCTAGTCAGGGTCTCGTGTTGCTGGCTAGAAACTTTAGGATTCTCTCTTCTTCTCTGTGGCAAATACTGCTGCAACTTTGACTGGGATTGCATGGAATCCAGAGATTCCTTACTGCGGTATGAACCTTTCAAGTGTGTTAATCCTTCCATTCCTAGATCCCTCGATATCTTTTTTTTTCTTGTGTCTTCTTGAGTTTCTTTCCCCAAAGGTTTGCTAGTTTTTGAATTAACATAGAATTCACCTGTTTTGCTAAGGTTATTCACAGAGATCCTATTCTTCGTAATGGCAAGCTCCTGTTTTTTTTTTTTTTTTTTCCTTAGCTTCAGTTTTTCTATTCTTTGCAACTTTTAATTGGTTTTGTTTTGGCACAAGTGCATTGCTGTGCTCACATCTGCTGGCAATGCTCCTGTATTTGCTGTGGAAGTCTGGCCCTGTCCAACGTCCCTTCCCATCTGCCTCTACTCTACCTCGGACGCCTGCACCAGAACAACTGAAGCAGTGGTGAGGAGGCCCAAACCGAGGATTCCACCCAGCCCATACTGGGCCACAGACCCAGAAGGTGCGGACCTCACCACTGCACCACCGGCCGGCCACTTACATGTTCAGTGGCAACGTGCAGTTGAGTGCAACGGGAGTTAAATATACTAGTGAGCCCAACTCTAGCACTGTGTAGATGAGGCTAGGTTGTTTTTCGGGTCCATTGTGATGTCAGAGGATTTGTCATAATTGTGTCTCTGAGGTCCAGCATGCTTCCTGGATACAGGTTTCAGAGCCTGCTTGGAGCAGTCTCATAACTCACCCTTCCCAGTTAGCCCATGCTTGACCTTCGCTGCCGTTTTTTGGCTTGTGAATTTCTCTGACTTTCAAACGTTCCAGCAGAGTCTGTCTAAAGACGGACATCATCTTTCATTGTGGATAATTCAGGTGTGATTTCTGTTCACCTTCCATTTTCTGGGTCCTCTTTTTCTTTTCCATAGTATACTCGTCATGGTCTTTCTCAGCTATCTCCCTTAGACATGCTTATCAGTCCGTTCTCCTTCATTCCGAGGGATTAGTTTGTATTTCGTTAATCGCTGTATGTTCTCTAGGGTGAGGTGTGAGTGCTTTCGTGACTCTTGGTTGTTGTCCTTGAATTTGCACCGGTCACTTGTAGGACTCTTGGCTACCCTAGCCTAGGTCAAACTAAGCACTGAGAACACGTGGTCATGTGGGTTGGTTTGACATCCTGAGATCAGAAACTCCAAATTCGAGGTGGTCCTGGCAACCCCCTTCACGGACACAATGTCTCCAAGACAACTTAGACAAATCGGATGAATTCCACTCTCCAGGAAAGATATTTTTCTGTCTCTTTTCCGGATTTGGGAAGTTTCGAACTTGACCCCTGATCCTTGAACGTTCCCCTAGATTCCGTCCAGATACGGGCTTACTTAATTTTTATAGGGTGTGCCATTTGTTTGCCCTACATCCTCTACCCTGGCCTGTTTATTTTTCTTGAAACACAACTGTAAAGTTCTAATTTTCGTGCAACTTCCTTACATATGGTGTCAAAACACATAATCAATAATCCTTCTACGGCAAGAGGTAGGGGGAGAGAATTTCGATGGAGGCAAACAGAGCACACTAGCCTGGGAGGGCAGCCTTCACGAAGGAACGAAGCCCTGTGGAAGAGGGTGCTTTTCAGCACCCTTGTAGAGCACTTCCAAACAAAGAGACATACCCCAAGCGTGACAGGGCTCCATTCCTTCAAGGCTTCCAAGACATCTCTTGGGACACATTACCATGTGCCCAGTGGGCCCACGTGACACCAGAGCTTCGGAAAAAGAGACTGACCTGCAAAGAATGCTATGGGCCTTGGAAAGGAGGCATCGATTCTTCTCTTCAATGTCCTCAAGACATCTTTCTTGACTTTGCATTATGCTTAAGGCACAAGGGCACTGTAGGTGTGATGAACGCCAAGTCCGGCCACTTGTTTCCAATGAAGTTGCAAGCTTGAATCAGCATGACCTCCCCATAGACTTGAATAGATGACAATGTTCTCCTCTCCGTGCCTGTCCCTCTATTCTCACTTGTGGCCTAGGGTTCCTTTCTTATCCCTTGCATCAGACTCTGTTTTATCTCTTCTAGTTTCTGTGCCTGCTTTCTGTTTGCCAAACCTGTTTCTGGGTATCTGTCCCTTTAATAGCCTAGCCTAGGCCAATCCTCAGACTGTAACCATGCGGCCACCCTGGGGGACATGTTCACCGTGATGTCATAAGCGACCTCAAAATTCGAAGTTGTCCTGACAACCTCCGTGCACACAGAGTTTCACAGCCATCTCAGACCAGTCTGACTCCTCACCCTGTCTAGGTAGGATAGTTTTCCTTTTTCTGCAATTGTTGTCAGTTTCTATCTTTCTCCTTGAACTTCGAAAGGGCTCCTACATTCTCTCTAGACACTGGTTTCACTCCTGTAAGATTATCCTGGGTTTTATCTCTTATATCTTGGGTAGATGGCAAAATGGGTGGACCTTACCCAGAAAAAGTCCTGGACTCCCTCACAAGTTGAAGTTGCCCAGGGAATGTTCTGATGCACAATGATGGTGTCATCTCGTGGCACTCTGCCAATTCCACCTTGGCAGGTCACAAGATTTCCTTCCTTCTGCCTTTGGGAAGTGTACCAGATACTTCCATAGATTGTAATATTCTTATGGTTCCTTTTCTTGTGCGTATTGATAACGTATCCTCACAATTGCTGCTTATTTATGATCTCTGCCCGCACCATACCATGAAATCTATATTTCCTAACACTACTAATGTGATATGCACTCGTAATGTGAAACAGTGAGGCCCGGGCCGCCCAAGCGGAATGTGGGCACTTACCTGCTCCACCACAGGGCCGGCCCTGAATTGTACTTTTGGACCAACCTTTTGCCTGAACTTGGGAAGACGTGGGCCTGTTTGGATTATTCGTGAAGGTGATTAGTAATAACATCATGGACGGTAACATTTTCCGTTCGTTCATGGGTTTAGGACTGATCATGTTCTCTTCGTAGTATTCCTCTTCACCTATTTGGAATGGTCTGCCTTTCTGTAGCATCTGTAAGCATTTGGAGGTGATTTTCCATCCTTGGAAGTTCACCTTCTGTAAACTCTTTCCGCCCCCAAAGCTTTATGACATCATTCTGGACCCCTTTTTGGATTTTTGATTTGAGGTGAATTTATAGCCATGACCCTGCATTAGAACGTACTATAACTTCCAGATTCACATCCTCATTGCTTTAGACTTCTGTGTAGCTTACATCATCTTCACCAGTGTAAGACTAATCACAGGCCCTCACCACACACTTGTGCCTAATCTTCTCTTTCACCCTCCGTCACCGCCCCTCTTTGCCTCTGGGAGCCCGCATACAAATGTTCAGTGCCACCTGTTGGTTAGTGCTTGCTTTTTCTTCTCCTTGTAAGTGAGATTCTATGGTATTTGAATTTCTCACTGGGGCTTGTTACACTTCCCCTAAAACCCTCACAGCCATTCTGGTGGTCACAAATGGCTGGATTGCATCATTTGTTCCGGCTGAGTGGTATACCATTGTGTGGCTATAGCCCATCTTCCTTCTCCAATCATCCCTTGCTGGACACCAGGGTGCTTTCCAAGTCTTGGATATCCGGAGTAAGACTGTGGTGAACACAGCCATGCACATGTCTTTATGCGGTAGTCTTTCTGACTTTTTTGGATAAGCAAGCGGCAGATTAATAGCTGGGTCATACGGGACATGGATACTTAAATTTCTGAGGCAGTTCCACACCTTTGGCATCGTGGCTGCACCGGGTTACACTCCCACCAGCAGTGCAGGAGGCTTCCCTTCTCTCCACCTCCTCTCTGACACTTGTTATTTCCTGTCTGCTTCCTTCTAGCCATGCTGACCACAGTGAGCTGCCATGGCCTTGCAGTTTGGATTTGCATTTTCCTGAGACTTCATGATGGTGAACAAGTTTTCGTGCACCTACTGGCCCTCTTTCTGTCTTCTTCGGAGAAATCTCTGCTTCCATCTTTTGACCAGGTTTTCATTGGCTTGTTTTTTTTCTTGTGGAGACGTGCGAGTTGATTGTATCTTTGGGCTTTTCACCCCTTGTCCGATGTGTGGTTTGCAAACATCCTCTCCCAATTGTTGTGGTGTCTTAGTATTCAGTTGATGGTTTCCTTGAGTGGGCAGAAGTGTGTGCATTTGATGTGGTCCCGTTTGTTTCTTGTTTCCTTTGTTGCCCTTGCCCAGTCAGACATGCTTCTTCCAAATAGGCGGCTCAGACAGATGGCAAAGAGCACTCTGCCTAGGTCTTCTCCTACAAGGTTCACGGTTTCAAGTCTGCCATTCAAGGCTTTAATCCATTTCAGGTGGTGTGTGTGCCAGGTGTAACATCATGGTGTACTCTCGTTGTGTTCCATGTGGCTGTGCAGGCTTCCCAGCACCGTTTATTGTAGAGACTCTCCTTTCTCCGCTGTCTCCACTTGGCTCCCTGGTCCAAAATGGGCTGTCCATGTAAGTTTGAGTTGGGCTCTGGGCTCTCAATTGTTTTGCATGGGTCTTCATGCCTGTTTTGGGGCCCAGACTGTGCCGTTTCGGTACCTAGCGCTTCGTCCTCTATGTTGAAATCAGAAATTGTGACACGTGCTGCTTTGTTCGTTTTCCTGAGGATTCCTTTGCCTAGTCAGGGTCTCGTGTTGCTGGCTAGAAACTTTAGGATTCTCTCTTCTTCTCTGTGGCAAATACTGCTGCAACTTTGACTGGGATTGCATGGAATCCAGAGATTCCTTACTGCGGTATGAACCTTTCAAGTGTGTTAATCCTTCCATTCCTAGATCCCTCGATATCTTTTTTTTTCTTGTGTCTTCTTGAGTTTCTTTCCCCAAAGGTTTGCTAGTTTTTGAATTAACATAGAATTCACCTGTTTTGCTAAGGTTATTCACAGAGATCCTATTCTTCGTAATGGCAAGCTCCTGTTTTTTTGTTTTTTTTTTTTCCTTAGCTTCAGTTTTTCTAATCTTTGCAACTTTTAATTGGTTTTGTTTTGGCACAAGTGCATTGCTGTGCTCACATCTGCTGGCAATGCTCCTGTATTTGCTGTGGAAGTCTGGCCCTGTCCAACGTCCCTTCCCATCTGCCTCTACTCTACCTCGGACGCCTGCACCAGAACAACTGAAGCAGTGGTGAGGAGGCCCAAACCGAGGATTCCACCCAGCCCATACTGGGCCACAGACCCAGAAGGTGCGGACCTCACCACTGCACCACCGGCCGGCCACTTACATGTTCAGTGGCAACGTGCAGTTGAGTGCAACGGGAGTTAAATATACTAGTGAGCCCAACTCTAGCACTGTGTAGATGAGGCTAGGTTGTTTTTCGGGTCCATTGTGATGTCAGAGGATTTGTCATAATTGTGTCTCTGAGGTCCAGCATGCTTCCTGGATACAGGTTTCAGAGCCTGCTTGGAGCAGTCTCATAACTCACCCTTCCCAGTTAGCCCATGCTTGACCTTCGCTGCCGTTTTTTGGCTTGTGAATTTCTCTGACTTTCAAACGTTCCAGCAGAGTCTGTCTAAAGACGGACATCATCTTTCATTGTGGATAATTCAGGTGTGATTTCTGTTCACCTTCCATTTTCTGGGTCCTCTTTTTCTTTTCCATAGTATACTCGTCATGGTCTTTCTCAGCTATCTCCCTTAGACATGCTTATCAGTCCGTTCTCCTTCATTCCGAGGGATTAGTTTGTATTTCTTTAATCGCTGTATGTTCTCTAGGGTGAGGTGTGAGTGCTTTCGTGACTCTTGGTTGTTGTCCTTGAATTTGCACCGGTCACTTGTAGGACTCTTGGCTACCCTAGCCTAGGTCAAACTAAGCACTGAGAACACGTGGTCATGTGGGTTGGTTTGACATCCTGAGATCAGAAACTCCAAATTCGAGGTGGTCCTGGCAACCCCCTTCACGGACACAATGTCTCCAAGACAACTTAGACAAATCGGATGAATTCCACTCTCCAGGAAAGATATTTTTCTGTCTCTTTTCCGGATTTGGGAAGTTTCGAACTTGACCCCTGATCCTTGAACGTTCCCCTAGATTCCGTCCAGATACGGGCTTACTTAATTTTTATAGGGTGTGCCATTTGTTTGCCCTACATCCTCTACCCTGGCCTGTTTATTTTTCTTGAAACACAACTGTAAAGTTCTAATTTTCGTGCAACTTCCTTACATATGGTGTCAAAACACATAATCAATAATCCTTCTACGGCAAGAGGTAGGGGGAGAGAATTTCGATGGAGGCAAACAGAGCACACTAGCCTGGGAGGGCAGCCTTCACGAAGGAACGAAGCCCTGTGGAAGAGGGTGCTTTTCAGCACCCTTGTAGAGCACTTCCAAACAAAGAGACATACCCCAAGCGTGACAGGGCTCCATTCCTTCAAGGCTTCCAAGACATCTCTTGGGACACATTACCATGTGCCCAGTGGGCCCACGTGACACCAGAGCTTCGGAAAAAGAGACTGACCTGCAAAGAATGCTATGGGCCTTGGAAAGGAGGCATCGATTCTTCTGTTCAATGTCCTCAAGACATCTTTCTTGACTTTGCATTATGCTTAAGGCACAAGGGCACTGTAGGTGTGATGAACGCCAAGTCCGGCCACTTGTTTCCAATGAAGTTGCAAGCTTGAATCAGCATGACCTCCCCATAGACTTGAATAGATGACAATGTTCTCCTCTCCGTGCCTGTCCCTCTATTCTCACTTGTGGCCTAGGGTTCCTTTCTTATCCCTTGCATCAGACTCTGTTTTATCTCTTCTAGTTTCTGTGCCTGCTTTCTGTTTGCCAAACCTGTTTCTGGGTATCTGTCCCTTTAATAGCCTAGCCTAGGCCAATCCTCAGACTGTAACCATGCGGCCACCCTGGGGGACATGTTCACCGTGATGTCATAAGCGACCTCAAAATTCGAAGTTGTCCTGACAACCTCCGTGCACACAGAGTTTCACAGCCATCTCAGACCAGTCTGACTCCTCACCCTGTCTAGGTAGGATAGTTTTCCTTTTTCTGCAATTGTTGTCAGTTTCTATCTTTCTCCTTGAACTTCGAAAGGGCTCCTACATTCTCTCTAGACACTGGTTTCACTCCTGTAAGATTATCCTGGGTTTTATCTCTTATATCTTGGGTAGATGGCAAAATGGGTGGACCTTACCCAGAAAAAGTCCTGGACTCCCTCACAAGTTGAAGTTGCCCAGGGAATGTTCTGATGCACAATGATGGTGTCATCTCGTGGCACTCTGCCAATTCCACCTTGGCAGGTCACAAGATTTCCTTCCTTCTGCCTTTGGGAAGTGTACCAGATACTTCCATAGATTGTAATATTCTTATGGTTCCTTTTCTTGTGCGTATTGATAACGTATCCTCACAATTGCTGCTTATTTATGATCTCTGCCCGCACCATACCATGAAATCTATATTTCCTAACACTACTAATGTGATATGCACTCGTAATGTGAAACAGTGAGGCCCGGGCCGCCCAAGCGGAATGTGGGCACTTACCTGCTCCACCACAGGGCCGGCCCTGAATTGTACTTTTGGACCAACCTTTTGCCTGAACTTGGGAAGACGTGGGCCTGTTTGGATTATTCGTGAAGGTGATTAGTAATAACATCATGGACGGTAACATTTTCCGTTCGTTCATGGGTTTAGGACTGATCATGTTCTCTTCGTAGTATTCCTCTTCACCTATTTGGAATGGTCTGCCTTTCTGTAGCATCTGTAAGCATTTGGAGGTGATTTTCCATCCTTGGAAGTTCACCTTCCGTAAACTCTTTCCGCCCCCAAAGCTTTATGACATCATTCTGGACCCCGTTTTGGATTTTTGATTTGAGGTGAATTTATAGCCATGACCCTGCATTAGAACGTACTATAACTTCCAGATTCACATCCTCATTGCTTTAGACTTCTGTGTAGCTTACATCATCTTCACCAGTGTAAGACTAATCACAGGCCCTCACCACACACTTGTGCCTAATCTTCTCTTTCACCCTCCGTCACCGCCCCTCTTTGCCTCTGGGAGCCCGCATACAAATGTTCAGTGCCACCTGTTGGTTAGTGCTTGCTTTTTCTTCTCCTTGTAAGTGAGATTCTATGGTATTTGAATTTCTCACTGGGGCTTGTTACACTTCCCCTAAAACCCTCACAGCCATTCTGGTGGTCACAAATGGCTGGATTGCATCATTTGTTCCGGCTGAGTGGTATACCATTGTGTGGCTATAGCCCATCTTCCTTCTCCAATCATCCCTTGCTGGACACCAGGGTGCTTTCCAAGTCTTGGATATCCGGAGTAAGACTGTGGTGAACACAGCCATGCACATGTCTTTATGCGGTAGTCTTTCTGACTTTTTTGGATAAGCAAGCGGCAGATTAATAGCTGGGTCATACGGGACATGGATACTTAAATTTCTGAGGCAGTTCCACACCTTTGGCATCGTGGCTGCACCGGGTTACACTCCCACCAGCAGTGCAGGAGGCTTCCCTTCTCTCCACCTCCTCTCTGACACTTGTTATTTCCTGTCTGCTTCCTTCTAGCCATGCTGACCACAGTGAGCTGCCATGGCCTTGCAGTTTGGATTTGCATTTTCCTGAGACTTCATGATGGTGAACAAGTTTTCGTGCACCTACTGGCCCTCTTTCTGTCTTCTTCGGAGAAATCTCTGCTTCCATCTTTTGACCAGGTTTTCATTGGCTTGTTTTTTTTCTTGTGGAGACGTGCGAGTTGATTGTATCTTTGGGCTTTTCACCCCTTGTCCGATGTGTGGTTTGCAAACATCCTCTCCCAATTGTTGTGGTGTCTTAGTATTCAGTTGATGGTTTCCTTGAGTGGGCAGAAGTGTGTGCATTTGATGTGGTCCCGTTTGTTTCTTGTTTCCTTTGTTGCCCTTGCCCAGTCAGACATGCTTCTTCCAAATAGGCGGCTCAGACAGATGGCAAAGAGCACTCTGCCTAGGTCTTCTCCTACAAGGTTCACGGTTTCAAGTCTGCCATTCAAGGCTTTAATCCATTTCAGGTGGTGTGTGTGCCAGGTGTAACATCATGGTGTACTCTCGTTGTGTTCCATGTGGCTGTGCAGGCTTCCCAGCACCGTTTATTGTAGAGACTCTCCTTTCTCCGCTGTCTCCACTTGGCTCCCTGGTCCAAAATGGGCTGTCCATGTAAGTTTGAGTTGGGCTCTGGGCTCTCAATTGTTTTGCATGGGTCTTCATGCCTGTTTTGGGGCCCAGACTGTGCCGTTTCGGTACCTAGCGCTTCGTCCTCTATGTTGAAATCAGAAATTGTGACACGTGCTGCTTTGTTCGTTTTCCTGAGGATTCCTTTGCCTAGTCAGGGTCTCGTGTTGCTGGCTAGAAACTTTAGGATTCTCTCTTCTTCTCTGTGGCAAATACTGCTGCAACTTTGACTGGGATTGCATGGAATCCAGAGATTCCTTACTGCGGTATGAACCTTTCAAGTGTGTTAATCCTTCCATTCCTAGATCCCTCGATATCTTTTTTTTTCTTGTGTCTTCTTGAGTTTCTTTCCCCAAAGGTTTGCTAGTTTTTGAATTAACATAGAATTCACCTGTTTTGCTAAGGTTATTCACAGAGATCCTATTCTTCGTAATGGCAAGCTCCTGTTTTTTTGTTTTTTTTTTTTCCTTAGCTTCAGTTTTTCTAATCTTTGCAACTTTTAATTGGTTTTGTTTTGGCACAAGTGCATTGCTGTGCTCACATCTGCTGGCAATGCTCCTGTATTTGCTGTGGAAGTCTGGCCCTGTCCAACGTCCCTTCCCATCTGCCTCTACTCTACCTCGGACGCCTGCACCAGAACAACTGAAGCAGTGGTGAGGAGGCCCAAACCGAGGATTCCACCCAGCCCATACTGGGCCACAGACCCAGAAGGTGCGGACCTCACCACTGCACCACCGGCCGGCCACTTACATGTTCAGTGGCAACGTGCAGTTGAGTGCAACGGGAGTTAAATATACTAGTGAGCCCAACTCTAGCACTGTGTAGATGAGGCTAGGTTGTTTTTCGGGTCCATTGTGATGTCAGAGGATTTGTCATAATTGTGTCTCTGAGGTCCAGCATGCTTCCTGGATACAGGTTTCAGAGCCTGCTTGGAGCAGTCTCATAACTCACCCTTCCCAGTTAGCCCATGCTTGACCTTCGCTGCCGTTTTTTGGCTTGTGAATTTCTCTGACTTTCAAACGTTCCAGCAGAGTCTGTCTAAAGACGGACATCATCTTTCATTGTGGATAATTCAGGTGTGATTTCTGTTCACCTTCCATTTTCTGGGTCCTCTTTTTCTTTTCCATAGTATACTCGTCATGGTCTTTCTCAGCTATCTCCCTTAGACATGCTTATCAGTCCGTTCTCCTTCATTCCGAGGGATTAGTTTGTATTTCTTTAATCGCTGTATGTTCTCTAGGGTGAGGTGTGAGTGCTTTCGTGACTCTTGGTTGTTGTCCTTGAATTTGCACCGGTCACTTGTAGGACTCTTGGCTACCCTAGCCTAGGTCAAACTAAGCACTGAGAACACGTGGTCATGTGGGTTGGTTTGACATCCTGAGATCAGAAACTCCAAATTCGAGGTGGTCCTGGCAACCCCCTTCACGGACACAATGTCTCCAAGACAACTTAGACAAATCGGATGAATTCCACTCTCCAGGAAAGATATTTTTCTGTCTCTTTTCCGGATTTGGGAAGTTTCGAACTTGACCCCTGATCCTTGAACGTTCCCCTAGATTCCGTCCAGATACGGGCTTACTTAATTTTTATAGGGTGTGCCATTTGTTTGCCCTACATCCTCTACCCTGGCCTGTTTATTTTTCTTGAAACACAACTGTAAAGTTCTAATTTTCGTGCAACTTCCTTACATATGGTGTCAAAACACATAATCAATAATCCTTCTACGGCAAGAGGTAGGGGGAGAGAATTTCGATGGAGGCAAACAGAGCACACTAGCCTGGGAGGGCAGCCTTCACGAAGGAACGAAGCCCTGTGGAAGAGGGTGCTTTTCAGCACCCTTGTAGAGCACTTCCAAACAAAGAGACATACCCCAAGCGTGACAGGGCTCCATTCCTTCAAGGCTTCCAAGACATCTCTTGGGACACATTACCATGTGCCCAGTGGGCCCACGTGACACCAGAGCTTCGGAAAAAGAGACTGACCTGCAAAGAATGCTATGGGCCTTGGAAAGGAGGCATCGATTCTTCTCTTCAATGTCCTCAAGACATCTTTCTTGACTTTGCATTATGCTTAAGGCACAAGGGCACTGTAGGTGTGATGAACGCCAAGTCCGGCCACTTGTTTCCAATGAAGTTGCAAGCTTGAATCAGCATGACCTCCCCATAGACTTGAATAGATGACAATGTTCTCCTCTCCGTGCCTGTCCCTCTATTCTCACTTGTGGCCTAGGGTTCCTTTCTTATCCCTTGCATCAGACTCTGTTTTATCTCTTCTAGTTTCTGTGCCTGCTTTCTGTTTGCCAAACCTGTTTCTGGGTATCTGTCCCTTTAATAGCCTAGCCTAGGCCAATCCTCAGACTGTAACCATGCGGCCACCCTGGGGGACATGTTCACCGTGATGTCATAAGCGACCTCAAAATTCGAAGTTGTCCTGACAACCTCCGTGCACACAGAGTTTCACAGCCATCTCAGACCAGTCTGACTCCTCACCCTGTCTAGGTAGGATAGTTTTCCTTTTTCTGCAATTGTTGTCAGTTTCTATCTTTCTCCTTGAACTTCGAAAGGGCTCCTACATTCTCTCTAGACACTGGTTTCACTCCTGTAAGATTATCCTGGGTTTTATCTCTTATATCTTGGGTAGATGGCAAAATGGGTGGACCTTACCCAGAAAAAGTCCTGGACTCCCTCACAAGTTGAAGTTGCCCAGGGAATGTTCTGATGCACAATGATGGTGTCATCTCGTGGCACTCTGCCAATTCCACCTTGGCAGGTCACAAGATTTCCTTCCTTCTGCCTTTGGGAAGTGTACCAGATACTTCCATAGATTGTAATATTCTTATGGTTCCTTTTCTTGTGCGTATTGATAACGTATCCTCACAATTGCTGCTTATTTATGATCTCTGCCCGCACCATACCATGAAATCTATATTTCCTAACACTACTAATGTGATATGCACTCGTAATGTGAAACAGTGAGGCCCGGGCCGCCCAAGCGGAATGTGGGCACTTACCTGCTCCACCACAGGGCCGGCCCTGAATTGTACTTTTGGACCAACCTTTTGCCTGAACTTGGGAAGACGTGGGCCTGTTTGGATTATTCGTGAAGGTGATTAGTAATAACATCATGGACGGTAACATTTTCCGTTCGTTCATGGGTTTAGGACTGATCATGTTCTCTTCGTAGTATTCCTCTTCACCTATTTGGAATGGTCTGCCTTTCTGTAGCATCTGTAAGCATTTGGAGGTGATTTTCCATCCTTGGAAGTTCACCTTCTGTAAACTCTTTCCGCCCCCAAAGCTTTATGACATCATTCTGGACCCCTTTTTGGATTTTTGATTTGAGGTGAATTTATAGCCATGACCCTGCATTAGAACGTACTATAACTTCCAGATTCACATCCTCATTGCTTTAGACTTCTGTGTAGCTTACATCATCTTCACCAGTGTAAGACTAATCACAGGCCCTCACCACACACTTGTGCCTAATCTTCTCTTTCACCCTCCGTCACCGCCCCTCTTTGCCTCTGGGAGCCCGCATACAAATGTTCAGTGCCACCTGTTGGTTAGTGCTTGCTTTTTCTTCTCCTTGTAAGTGAGATTCTATGGTATTTGAATTTCTCACTGGGGCTTGTTACACTTCCCCTAAAACCCTCACAGCCATTCTGGTGGTCACAAATGGCTGGATTGCATCATTTGTTCCGGCTGAGTGGTATACCATTGTGTGGCTATAGCCCATCTTCCTTCTCCAATCATCCCTTGCTGGACACCAGGGTGCTTTCCAAGTCTTGGATATCAGGAGTAAGACTGTGGTGAACACAGCCATGCACATGTCTTTATGCGGTAGTCTTTCTGACTTTTTTGGATAAGCAAGCGGCAGATTAATAGCTGGGTCATACGGGACATGGATACTTAAATTTCTGAGGCAGTTCCACACCTTTGGCATCGTGGCTGCACCGGGTTACACTCCCACCAGCAGTGCAGGAGGCTTCCCTTCTCTCCACCTCCTCTCTGACACTTGTTATTTCCTGTCTGCTTCCTTCTAGCCATGCTGACCACAGTGAGCTGCCATGGCCTTGCAGTTTGGATTTGCATTTTCCTGAGACTTCATGATGGTGAACAAGTTTTCATGCACCTACTGGCCCTCTTTCTGTCTTCTTCGGAGAAATCTCTGCTTCCATCTTTTGACCAGGTTTTCATTGGCTTGTTTTTTTTCTTGTGGAGACGTGCGAGTTGATTGTATCTTTGGGCTTTTCACCCCTTGTCCGATGTGTGGTTTGCAAACATCCTCTCCCAATTGTTGTGGTGTCTTAGTATTCAGTTGATGGTTTCCTTGAGTGGGCAGAAGTGTGTGCATTTGATGTGGTCCCGTTTGTTTCTTGTTTCCTTTGTTGCCCTTGCCCAGTCAGACATGCTTCTTCCAAATAGGCGGCTCAGACAGATGGCAAAGAGCACTCTGCCTAGGTCTTCTCCTACAAGGTTCACGGTTTCAAGTCTGCCATTCAAGGCTTTAATCCATTTCAGGTGGTGTGTGTGCCAGGTGTAACATCATGGTGTACTCTCGTTGTGTTCCATGTGGCTGTGCAGGCTTCCCAGCACCGTTTATTGTAGAGACTCTCCTTTCTCCGCTGTCTCCACTTGGCTCCCTGGTCCAAAATGGGCTGTCCATGTAAGTTTGAGTTGGGCTCTGGGCTCTCAATTGTTTTGCATGGGTCTTCATGCCTGTTTTGGGGCCCAGACTGTGCCGTTTCGGTACCTAGCGCTTCGTCCTCTATGTTGAAATCAGAAATTGTGACACGTGCTGCTTTGTTCGTTTTCCTGAGGATTCCTTTGCCTAGTCAGGGTCTCGTGTTGCTGGCTAGAAACTTTAGGATTCTCTCTTCTTCTCTGTGGCAAATACTGCTGCAACTTTGACTGGGATTGCATGGAATCCAGAGATTCCTTACTGCGGTATGAACCTTTCAAGTGTGTTAATCCTTCCATTCCTAGATCCCTCGATATCTTTTTTTTTCTTGTGTCTTCTTGAGTTTCTTTCCCCAAAGGTTTGCTAGTTTTTGAATTAACATAGAATTCACCTGTTTTGCTAAGGTTATTCACAGAGATCCTATTCTTCGTAATGGCAAGCTCCTGTTTTTTTGTTTTTTTTTTTTCCTTAGCTTCAGTTTTTCTAATCTTTGCAACTTTTAATTGGTTTTGTTTTGGCACAAGTGCATTGCTGTGCTCACATCTGCTGGCAATGCTCCTGTATTTGCTGTGGAAGTCTGGCCCTGTCCAACGTCCCTTCCCATCTGCCTCTACTCTACCTCGGACGCCTGCACCAGAACAACTGAAGCAGTGGTGAGGAGGCCCAAACCGAGGATTCCACCCAGCCCATACTGGGCCACAGACCCAGAAGGTGCGGACCTCACCACTGCACCACCGGCCGGCCACTTACATGTTCAGTGGCAACGTGCAGTTGAGTGCAACGGGAGTTAAATATACTAGTGAGCCCAACTCTAGCACTGTGTAGATGAGGCTAGGTTGTTTTTCGGGTCCATTGTGATGTCAGAGGATTTGTCATAATTGTGTCTCTGAGGTCCAGCATGCTTCCTGGATACAGGTTTCAGAGCCTGCTTGGAGCAGTCTCATAACTCACCCTTCCCAGTTAGCCCATGCTTGACCTTCGCTGCCGTTTTTTGGCTTGTGAATTTCTCTGACTTTCAAACGTTCCAGCAGAGTCTGTCTAAAGACGGACATCATCTTTCATTGTGGATAATTCAGGTGTGATTTCTGTTCACCTTCCATTTTCTGGGTCCTCTTTTTCTTTTCCATAGTATACTCGTCATGGTCTTTCTCAGCTATCTCCCTTAGACATGCTTATCAGTCCGTTCTCCTTCATTCCGAGGGATTAGTTTGTATTTCTTTAATCGCTGTATGTTCTCTAGGGTGAGGTGTGAGTGCTTTCGTGACTCTTGGTTGTTGTCCTTGAATTTGCACCGGTCACTTGTAGGACTCTTGGCTACCCTAGCCTAGGTCAAACTAAGCACTGAGAACACGTGGTCATGTGGGTTGGTTTGACATCCTGAGATCAGAAACTCCAAATTCGAGGTGGTCCTGGCAACCCCCTTCACGGACACAATGTCTCCAAGACAACTTAGACAAATCGGATGAATTCCACTCTCCAGGAAAGATATTTTTCTGTCTCTTTTCCGGATTTGGGAAGTTTCGAACTTGACCCCTGATCCTTGAACGTTCCCCTAGATTCCGTCCAGATACGGGCTTACTTAATTTTTATAGGGTGTGCCATTTGTTTGCCCTACATCCTCTACCCTGGCCTGTTTATTTTTCTTGAAACACAACTGTAAAGTTCTAATTTTCGTGCAACTTCCTTACATATGGTGTCAAAACACATAATCAATAATCCTTCTACGGCAAGAGGTAGGGGGAGAGAATTTCGATGGAGGCAAACAGAGCACACTAGCCTGGGAGGGCAGCCTTCACGAAGGAACGAAGCCCTGTGGAAGAGGGTGCTTTTCAGCACCCTTGTAGAGCACTTCCAAACAAAGAGACATACCCCAAGCGTGACAGGGCTCCATTCCTTCAAGGCTTCCAAGACATCTCTTGGGACACATTACCATGTGCCCAGTGGGCCCACGTGACACCAGAGCTTCGGAAAAAGAGACTGACCTGCAAAGAATGCTATGGGCCTTGGAAAGGAGGCATCGATTCTTCTCTTCAATGTCCTCAAGACATCTTTCTTGACTTTGCATTATGCTTAAGGCACAAGGGCACTGTAGGTGTGATGAACGCCAAGTCCGGCCACTTGTTTCCAATGAAGTTGCAAGCTTGAATCAGCATGACCTCCCCATAGACTTGAATAGATGACAATGTTCTCCTCTCCGTGCCTGTCCCTCTATTCTCACTTGTGGCCTAGGGTTCCTTTCTTATCCCTTGCATCAGACTCTGTTTTATCTCTTCTAGTTTCTGTGCCTGCTTTCTGTTTGCCAAACCTGTTTCTGGGTGTCTGTCCCTTTAATAGCCTAGCCTAGGCCAATCCTCAGACTGTAACCATGCGGCCACCCTGGGGGACATGTTCACCGTGATGTCATAAGCGACCTCAAAATTCGAAGTTGTCCTGACAACCTCCGTGCACACAGAGTTTCACAGCCATCTCAGACCAGTCTGACTCCTCACCCTGTCTAGGTAGGATAGTTTTCCTTTTTCTGCAATTGTTGTCAGTTTCTATCTTTCTCCTTGAACTTCGAAAGGGCTCCTACATTCTCTCTAGACACTGGTTTCACTCCTGTAAGATTATCCTGGGTTTTATCTCTTATATCTTGGGTAGATGGCAAAATGGGTGGACCTTACCCAGAAAAAGTCCTGGACTCCCTCACAAGTTGAAGTTGCCCAGGGAATGTTCTGATGCACAATGATGGTGTCATCTCGTGGCAAACTGCCAATTCCACCTTGGCAGGTCACAAGATTTCCTTCCTTCTGCCTTTGGGAAGTGTACCAGATACTTCCATAGATTGTAATATTCTTATGGTTCCTTTTCTTGTGCGTATTGATAACGTATCCTCACAATTGCTGCTTATTTATGATCTCTGCCCGCACCATACCATGAAATCTATATTTCCTAACACTACTAATGTGATATGCACTCGTAATGTGAAACAGTGAGGCCCGGGCCGCCCAAGCGGAATGTGGGCACTTACCTGCTCCACCACAGGGCCGGCCCTGAATTGTACTTTTGGACCAACCTTTTGCCTGAACTTGGGAAGACGTGGGCCTGTTTGGATTATTCGTGAAGGTGATTAGTAATAACATCATGGACGGTAACATTTTCCGTTCGTTCATGGGTTTAGGACTGATCATGTTCTCTTCGTAGTATTCCTCTTCACCTATTTGGAATGGTCTGCCTTTCTGTAGCATCTGTAAGCATTTGGAGGTGATTTTCCATCCTTGGAAGTTCACCTTCCGTAAACTCTTTCCGCCCCCAAAGCTTTATGACATCATTCTGGACCCCGTTTTGGATTTTTGATTTGAGGTGAATTTATAGCCATGACCCTGCATTAGAACGTACTATAACTTCCAGATTCACATCCTCATTGCTTTAGACTTCTGTGTAGCTTACATCATCTTCACCAGTGTAAGACTAATCACAGGCCCTCACCACACACTTGTGCCTAATCTTCTCTTTCACCCTCCGTCACCGCCCCTCTTTGCCTCTGGGAGCCCGCATACAAATGTTCAGTGCCACCTGTTGGTTAGTGCTTGCTTTTTCTTCGCCTTGTAAGTGAGATTCTATGGTATTTGAATTTCTCACTGGGGCTTGTTACACTTCCCCTAAAACCCTCACAGCCATTCTGGTGGTCACAAATGGCTGGATTGCATCATTTGTTCCGGCTGAGTGGTATACCATTGTGTGGCTATAGCCCATCTTCCTTCTCCAATCATCCCTTGCTGGACACCAGGGTGCTTTCCAAGTCTTGGATATCAGGAGTAAGACTGTGGTGAACACAGCCATGCACATGTCTTTATGCGGTAGTCTTTCTGACTTTTTTGGATAAGCAAGCGGCAGATTAATAGCTGGGTCATACGGGACATGGATACTTAAACTTCTGAGGCAGTTCCACACCTTTGGCATCGTGGCTGCACCGGGTTACACTCCCACCAGCAGTGCAGGAGGCTTCCCTTCTCTGCACCTCCTCTCTGACACTTGTTATTTCCTGTCTGCTTCCTTCTAGCCATGCTGACCACAGTGAGCTGCCATGGCCTTGCAGTTTGGATTTGCATTTTCCTGAGACTTAATGATGGTGAACAAGTTTTCATGCACCTACTGGCCCTCTTTCTGTCTTCTTCGGAGAAATCTCTGCTTCCATCTTTTGACCAGGTTTTCATTGGCTTGTTTTTTTTCTTGTGGAGACGTGCGAGTTGATTGTATCTTTGGGCTTTTCACCCCTTGTCCGATGTGTGGTTTGCAAACATCCTCTCCCAATTGTTGTGGTGTCTTAGTATTCAGTTGATGGTTTCCTTGAGTGGGCAGAAGTGTGTGCATTTGATGTGGTCCCGTTTGTTTCTTGTTTCCTTTGTTGCCCTTGCCCAGTCAGACATGCTTCTTCCAAATAGGCGGCTCAGACAGATGGCAAAGAGCACTCTGCCTAGGTCTTCTCCTACAAGGTTCACGGTTTCAAGTCTGCCATTCAAGGCTTTAATCCATTTCAGGTGGTGTGTGTGCCAGGTGTAACATCATGGTGTACTCTCGTTGTGTTCCATGTGGCTGTGCAGGCTTCCCAGCACCGTTTATTGTAGAGACTCTCCTTTCTCCGCTGTCTCCACTTGGCTCCCTGGTCCAAAATGGGCTGTCCATGTAAGTTTGAGTTGGGCTCTGGGCTCTCAATTGTTTTGCATGGGTCTTCATGCCTGTTTTGGGGCCCAGACTGTGCCGTTTCGGTACCTAGCGCTTCGTCCTCTATGTTGAAATCAGAAATTGTGACACGTGCTGCTTTGTTCGTTTTCCTGAGGATTCCTTTGCCTAGTCAGGGTCTCGTGTTGCTGGCTAGAAACTTTAGGATTCTCTCTTCTTCTCTGTGGCAAATACTGCTGCAACTTTGACTGGGATTGCATGGAATCCAGAGATTCCTTACTGCGGTATGAACCTTTCAAGTGTGTTAATCCTTCCATTCCTAGATCCCTCGATATCTTTTTTTTTCTTGTGTCTTCTTGAGTTTCTTTCCCCAAAGGTTTGCTAGTTTTTGAATTAACATAGAATTCACCTGTTTTGCTAAGGTTATTCACAGAGATCCTATTCTTCGTAATGGCAAGCTCCTGTTTTTTTTTTTTTTTTTTCCTTAGCTTCAGTTTTTCTATTCTTTGCAACTTTTAATTGGTTTTGTTTTGGCACAAGTGCATTGCTGTGCTCACATCTGCTGGCAATGCTCCTGTATTTGCTGTGGAAGTCTGGCCCTGTCCAACGTCCCTTCCCATCTGCCTCTACTCTACCTCGGACGCCTGCACCAGAACAACTGAAGCAGTGGTGAGGAGGCCCAAACCGAGGATTCCACCCAGCCCATACTGGGCCACAGACCCAGAAGGTGCGGACCTCACCACTGCACCACCGGCCGGCCACTTACATGTTCAGTGGCAACGTGCAGTTGAGTGCAACGGGAGTTAAATATACTAGTGAGCCCAACTCTAGCACTGTGTAGATGAGGCTAGGTTGTTTTTCGGGTCCATTGTGATGTCAGAGGATTTGTCATAATTGTGTCTCTGAGGTCCAGCATGCTTCCTGGATACAGGTTTCAGAGCCTGCTTGGAGCAGTCTCATAACTCACCCTTCCCAGTTAGCCCATGCTTGACCTTCGCTGCCGTTTTTTGGCTTGTGAATTTCTCTGACTTTCAAACGTTCCAGCAGAGTCTGTCTAAAGACGGACATCATCTTTCATTGTGGATAATTCAGGTGTGATTTCTGTTCACCTTCCATTTTCTGGGTCCTCTTTTTCTTTTCCATAGTATACTCGTCATGGTCTTTCTCAGCTATCTCCCTTAGACATGCTTATCAGTCCGTTCTCCTTCATTCCGAGGGATTAGTTTGTATTTCTTTAATCGCTGTATGTTCTCTAGGGTGAGGTGTGAGTGCTTTCGTGACTCTTGGTTGTTGTCCTTGAATTTGCACCGGTCACTTGTAGGACTCTTGGCTATCCTAGCCTAGGTCAAACTAAGCACTGAGAACACGTGGTCATGTGGGTTGGTTTGACATCCTGAGATCAGAAACTCCAAATTCGAGGTGGTCCTGGCAACTCCCTTCACGGACACAATGTTTCCAAGACAACTTAGACAAATCGGATGAATTCCACTCTCCAGGAAAGATATTTTTCTGTCTCTTTTCCGGATTTGGGAAGTTTCGAACTTGACCCCTGATCCTTGAACGTTCCCCTAGATTCCGTCCAGATACGGGCTTACTTAATTTTTATAGGGTGTGCCATTTGTTTGCCCTACATCCTCTACCCTGGCCTGTTTATTTTTCTTGAAACACAACTGTAAAGTTCTAATTTTCGTGCAACTTCCTTACATATGGTGTCAAAACACATAATCAATAATCCTTCTACGGCAAGAGGTAGGGGGAGAGAATTTCGATGGAGGCAAACAGAGCACACTAGCCTGGGAGGGCAGCCTTCACGAAGGAACGAAGCCCTGTGGAAGAGGGTGCTTTTCAGCACCCTTGTAGAGCACTTCCAAACAAAGAGACATACCCCAAGCGTGACAGGGCTCCATTCCTTCAAGGCTTCCAAGACATCTCTTGGGACACATTACCATGTGCCCAGTGGGCCCACGTGACACCAGAGCTTCGGAAAAAGAGACTGACCTTCAAAGAATGCTATGGGCCTTGGAAAGGAGGCATCGATTCTTCTGTTCAATGTCCTCAAGACATCTTTCTTGACTTTGCATTATGCTTAAGGCACAAGGGCACTGTAGGTGTGATGAACGCCAAGTCCGGCCACTTGTTTCCAATGAAGTTGCAAGCTTGAATCAGCATGACCTCCCCATAGACTTGAATAGATGACAATGTTCTCCTCTCCGTGCCTGTCCCTCTATTCTCACTTGTGGCCTAGGGTTCCTTTCTTATCCCTTGCATCAGACTCTGTTTTATCTCTTCTAGTTTCTGTGCCTGCTTTCTGTTTGCCAAACCTGTTTCTGGGTGTCTGTCCCTTTAATAGCCTAGCCTAGGCCAATCCTCAGACTGTAACCATGCGGCCACCCTGGGGGACATGTTCACCGTGATGTCATAAGCGACCTCAAAATTCGAAGTTGTCCTGACAACCTCCGTGCACACAGAGTTTCACAGCCATCTCAGACCAGTCTGACTCCTCACCCTGTCTAGGTAGGATAGTTTTCCTTTTTCTGCAATTGTTGTCAGTTTCTATCTTTCTCCTTGAACTTCGAAAGGGCTCCTACATTCTCTCTAGACACTGGTTTCACTCCTGTAAGATTATCCTGGGTTTTATCTCTTATATCTTGGGTAGATGGCAAAATGGGTGGACCTTACCCAGAAAAAGTCCTGGACTCCCTCACAAGTTGAAGTTGCCCAGGGAATGTTCTGATGCACAATGATGGTGTCATCTCGTGGCACTCTGCCAATTCCACCTTGGCAGGTCACAAGTTTTCCTTCCTTCTGCCTTTGGGAAGTGTACCAGATACTTCCATAGATTGTAATATTCTTATGGTTCCTTTTCTTGTGCGTATTGATAACGTATCCTCACAATTGCTGCTTATTTATGATCTCTGCCCGCACCATACCATGAAATCTATATTTCCTAACACTACTAATGTGATATGCACTCGTAATGTGAAACAGTGAGGCCCGGGCCGCCCAAGCGGAATGTGGGCACTTACCTGCTCCACCACAGGGCCGGCCCTGAATTGTACTTTTGGACCAACCTTTTGCCTGAACTTGGGAAGACGTGGGCCTGTTTGGATTATTCGTGAAGGTGATTAGTAATAACATCATGGACGGTAACATTTTCCGTTCGTTCATGGGTTTAGGACTGATCATGTTCTCTTCGTAGTATTCCTCTTCACCTATTTGGAATGGTCTGCCTTTCTGTAGCATCTGTAAGCATTTGGAGGTGATTTTCCATCCTTGGAAGTTCACCTTCCGTAAACTCTTTCCGCCCCCAAAGCTTTATGACATCATTCTGGACCCCGTTTTGGATTTTTGATTTGAGGTGAATTTATAGCCATGACCCTGCATTAGAACGTACTATAACTTCCAGATTCACATCCTCATTGCTTTAGACTTCTGTGTAGCTTACATCATCTTCACCAGTGTAAGACTAATCACAGGCCCTCACCACACACTTGTGCCTAATCTTCTCTTTCACCCTCCGTCACCGCCCCTCTTTGCCTCTGGGAGCCCGCATACAAATGTTCAGTGCCACCTGTTGGTTAGTGCTTGCTTTTTCTTCGCCTTGTAAGTGAGATTCTATGGTATTTGAATTTCTCACTGGGGCTTGTTACACTTCCCCTAAAACCCTCACAGCCATTCTGGTGGTCACAAATGGCTGGATTGCATCATTTGTTCCGGCTGAGTGGTATACCATTGTGTGGCTATAGCCCATCTTCCTTCTCCAATCATCCCTTGCTGGACACCAGGGTGCTTTCCAAGTCTTGGATATCAGGAGTAAGACTGTGGTGAACACAGCCATGCACATGTCTTTATGCGGTAGTCTTTCTGACTTTTTTGGATAAGCAAGCGGCAGATTAATAGCTGGGTCATACGGGACATGGATACTTAAACTTCTGAGGCAGTTCCACACCTTTGGCATCGTGGCTGCACCGGGTTACACTCCCACCAGCAGTGCAGGAGGCTTCCCTTCTCTCCACCTCCTCTCTGACACTTGTTATTTCCTGTCTGCTTCCTTCTAGCCATGCTGACCACAGTGAGCTGCCATGGCCTTGCAGTTTGGATTTGCATTTTCCTGAGACTTAATGATGGTGAACAAGTTTTCGTGCACCTACTGGCCCTCTTTCTGTCTTCTTCGGAGAAATCTCTGCTTCCATCTTTTGACCAGGTTTTCATTGGCTTGTTTTTTTTCTTGTGGAGACGTGCGAGTTGATTGTATCTTTGGGCTTTTCACCCCTTGTCCGATGTGTGGTTTGCAAACATCCTCTCCCAATTGTTGTGGTGTCTTAGTATTCAGTTGATGGTTTCCTTGAGTGGGCAGAAGTGTGTGCATTTGATGTGGTCCCGTTTGTTTCTTGTTTCCTTTGTTGCCCTTGCCCAGTCAGACATGCTTCTTCCAAATAGGCGGCTCAGACAGATGGCAAAGAGCACTCTGCCTAGGTCTTCTCCTACAAGGTTCACGGTTTCAAGTCTGCCATTCAAGGCTTTAATCCATTTCAGGTGGTGTGTGTGCCAGGTGTAACATCATGGTGTACTCTCGTTGTGTTCCATGTGGCTGTGCAGGCTTCCCAGCACCGTTTATTGTAGAGACTCTCCTTCCTCCGCTGTCTCCACTTGGCTCCCTGGTCCAAAATGGGCTGTCCATGTAAGTTTGAGTTGGGCTCTGGGCTCTCAATTGTTTTGCATGGGTCTTCATGCCTGTTTTGGGGCCCAGACTGTGCCGTTTCGGTACCTAGCGCTTCGTCCTCTATGTTGAAATCAGAAATTGTGACACGTGCTGCTTTGTTCGTTTTCCTGAGGATTCCTTTGCCTAGTCAGGGTCTCGTGTTGCTGGCTAGAAACTTTAGGATTCTCTCTTCTTCTCTGTGGCAAATACTGCTGCAACTTTGACTGGGATTGCATGGAATCCAGAGATTCCTTACTGCGGTATGAACCTTTCAAGTGTGTTAATCCTTCCATTCCTAGATCCCTCGATATCTTTTTTTCTTGTGTCTTCTTGAGTTTCTTTCCCCAAAGGTTTGCTAGTTTTTGAATTAACATAGAATTCACCTGTTTTGCTAAGGTTATTCACAGAGATCCTATTCTTCGTAATGGCAAGCTCCTGTTTTTTTTTTTTTTTTTCCTTAGCTTCAGTTTTTCTATTCTTTGCAACTTTTAATTGGTTTTGTTTTGGCACAAGTGCATTGCTGTGCTCACATCTGCTGGCAATGCTCCTGTATTTGCTGTGGAAGTCTGGCCCTGTCCAACGTCCCTTCCCATCTGCCTCTACTCTACCTCGGACGCCTGCACCAGAACAACTGAAGCAGTGGTGAGGAGGCCCAAACCGAGGATTCCACCCAGCCCATACTGGGCCACAGACCCAGAAGGTGCGGACCTCACCACTGCACCACCGGCCGGCCACTTACATGTTCAGTGGCAACGTGCAGTTGAGTGCAACGGGAGTTAAATATACTAGTGAGCCCAACTCTAGCACTGTGTAGATGAGGCTAGGTTGTTTTTCGGGTCCATTGTGATGTCAGAGGATTTGTCATAATTGTGTCTCTGAGGTCCAGCATGCTTCCTGGATACAGGTTTCAGAGCCTGCTTGGAGCAGTCTCATAACTCACCCTTCCCAGTTAGCCCATGCTTGACCTTCGCTGCCGTTTTTTGGCTTGTGAATTTCTCTGACTTTCAAACGTTCCAGCAGAGTCTGTCTAAAGACGGACATCATCTTTCATTGTGGATAATTCAGGTGTGATTTCTGTTCACCTTCCATTTTCTGGGTCCTCTTTTTCTTTTCCATAGTATACTCGTCATGGTCTTTCTCAGCTATCTCCCTTAGACATGCTTATCAGTCCGTTCTCCTTCATTCCGAGGGATTAGTTTGTATTTCTTTAATCGCTGTATGTTCTCTAGGGTGAGGTGTGAGTGCTTTCGTGACTCTTGGTTGTTGTCCTTGAATTTGCACCGGTCACTTGTAGGACTCTTGGCTACCCTAGCCTAGGTCAAACTAAGCACTGAGAACACGTGGTCATGTGGGTTGGTTTGACATCCTGAGATCAGAAACTCCAAATTCGAGGTGGTCCTGGCAACCCCCTTCACGGACACAATGTCTCCAAGACAACTTAGACAAATCGGATGAATTCCACTCTCCAGGAAAGATATTTTTCTGTCTCTTTTCCGGATTTGGGAAGTTTCGAACTTGACCCCTGATCCTTGAACGTTCCCCTAGATTCCGTCCAGATACGGGCTTACTTAATTTTTATAGGGTGTGCCATTTGTTTGCCCTACATCCTCTACCCTGGCCTGTTTATTTTTCTTGAAACACAACTGTAAAGTTCTAATTTTCGTGCAACTTCCTTACATATGGTGTCAAAACACATAATCAATAATCCTTCTACGGCAAGAGGTAGGGGGAGAGAATTTCGATGGAGGCAAACAGAGCACACTAGCCTGGGAGGGCAGCCTTCACGAAGGAACGAAGCCCTGTGGAAGAGGGTGCTTTTCAGCACCCTTGTAGAGCACTTCCAAACAAAGAGACATACCCCAAGCGTGACAGGGCTCCATTCCTTCAAGGCTTCCAAGACATCTCTTGGGACACATTACCATGTGCCCAGTGGGCCCACGTGACACCAGAGCTTCGGAAAAAGAGACTGACCTTCAAAGAATGCTATGGGCCTTGGAAAGGAGGCATCGATTCTTCTGTTCAATGTCCTCAAGACATCTTTCTTGACTTTGCATTATGCTTAAGGCACAAGGGCACTGTAGGTGTGATGAACGCCAAGTCCGGCCACTTGTTTCCAATGAAGTTGCAAGCTTGAATCAGCATGACCTCCCCATAGACTTGAATAGATGACAATGTTCTCCTCTCCGTGCCTGTCCCTCTATTCTCACTTGTGGCCTAGGGTTCCTTTCTTATCCCTTGCATCAGACTCTGTTTTATCTCTTCTAGTTTCTGTGCCTGCTTTCTGTTTGCCAAACCTGTTTCTGGGTGTCTGTCCCTTTAATAGCCTAGCCTAGGCCAATCCTCAGACTGTAACCATGCGGCCACCCTGGGGGACATGTTCACCGTGATGTCATAAGCGACCTCAAAATTCGAAGTTGTCCTGACAACCTCCGTGCACACAGAGTTTCACAGCCATCTCAGACCAGTCTGACTCCTCACCCTGTCTAGGTAGGATAGTTTTCCTTTTTCTGCAATTGTTGTCAGTTTCTATCTTTCTCCTTGAACTTCGAAAGGGCTCCTACATTCTCTCTAGACACTGGTTTCACTCCTGTAAGATTATCCTGGGTTTTATCTCTTATATCTTGGGTAGATGGCAAAATGGGTGGACCTTACCCAGAAAAAGTCCTGGACTCCCTCACAAGTTGAAGTTGCCCAGGGAATGTTCTGATGCACAATGATGGTGTCATCTCGTGGCACTCTGCCAATTCCACCTTGGCAGGTCACAAGATTTCCTTCCTTCTGCCTTTGGGAAGTGTACCAGATACTTCCATAGATTGTAATATTCTTATGGTTCCTTTTCTTGTGCGTATTGATAACGTATCCTCACAATTGCTGCTTATTTATGATCTCTGCCCGCACCATACCATGAAATCTATATTTCCTAACACTACTAATGTGATATGCACTCGTAATGTGAAACAGTGAGGCCCGGGCCGCCCAAGCGGAATGTGGGCACTTACCTGCTCCACCACAGGGCCGGCCCTGAATTGTACTTTTGGACCAACCTTTTGCCTGAACTTGGGAAGACGTGGGCCTGTTTGGATTATTCGTGAAGGTGATTAGTAATAACATCATGGACGGTAACATTTTCCGTTCGTTCATGGGTTTAGGACTGATCATGTTCTCTTCGTAGTATTCCTCTTCACCTATTTGGAATGGTCTGCCTTTCTGTAGCATCTGTAAGCATTTGGAGGTGATTTTCCATCCTTGGAAGTTCACCTTCCGTAAACTCTTTCCGCCCCCAAAGCTTTATGACATCATTCTGGACCCCGTTTTGGATTTTTGATTTGAGGTGAATTTATAGCCATGACCCTGCATTAGAACGTACTATAACTTCCAGATTCACATCCTCATTGCTTTAGACTTCTGTGTAGCTTACATCATCTTCACCAGTGTAAGACTAATCACAGGCCCTCACCACACACTTGTGCCTAATCTTCTCTTTCACCCTCCGTCACCGCCCCTCTTTGCCTCTGGGAGCCCGCATACAAATGTTCAGTGCCACCTGTTGGTTAGTGCTTGCTTTTTCTTCGCCTTGTAAGTGAGATTCTATGGTATTTGAATTTCTCACTGGGGCTTGTTACACTTCCCCTAAAACCCTCACAGCCATTCTGGTGGTCACAAATGGCTGGATTGCATCATTTGTTCCGGCTGAGTGGTATACCATTGTGTGGCTATAGCCCATCTTCCTTCTCCAATCATCCCTTGCTGGACACCAGGGTGCTTTCCAAGTCTTGGATATCAGGAGTAAGACTGTGGTGAACACAGCCATGCACATGTCTTTATGCGGTAGTCTTTCTGACTTTTTTGGATAAGCAAGCGGCAGATTAATAGCTGGGTCATACGGGACATGGATACTTAAACTTCTGAGGCAGTTCCACACCTTTGGCATCGTGGCTGCACCGGGTTACACTCCCA